>NW_004955506.1:6573989-6644900 GCF_000276665.1 Chinchilla lanigera
ATTACAGATGTGCTACACCACGCCGGGCTACTGATGGGTTTTAAAAATTCACAGAGTAACAAAATGACCTAAAAGCCTTCAATAACTTACAAATGTCCATAGTCTATCCCAGACGTACAGAATTACTCACTTTGAAGAACAAGCCAGAAGCTCCAAGATGTGTTTAGGACACGTTCCAAATTAAAAGTTACCAATTTACTAAGACAAACCTTATCATCCATCACATATGTTCTACTCATCTCTCTTCCCCATCAAACAACTAGGTGAAGGGAATAGGGAGCGACGCTCCAATAGTGAATACCTATCCTCTAGTCCATCAGCTTCTCAAGAAGTTTTAGCAGAAAAAGAAACACAGGGAGAAGACTCCTTCTTACTACAAATCCTCTAGTATTCTATCTAAACCAGGATGACCTCGACTGCGCTTCGGTTCTGGGACCCGATACGTGGGACACAATGAACATCTCTTTCTCGGCACTACGATAAGGGAGCATCATCCTGGGCAGACATTCGATTCCCTTTTCCAGCTTTCCACTCGAGCCTCACCAGTCGCGCTGCCGACAGCCTCAACTCCAGTCTCACCATCAGACTCGGGCTCTGAATCTTCAGCGTAAACTGCCAAAGACGACAGCACATTCCTCTTCCCCGCCATTTTATATCCCACAGCCCCGGCGTGGCTCACACATATGACTCAAGAGGGTGACTTCTGCACCGAAAGGCAACTTCTTCCGGATCTCAGGAGGCCCAAACAGGAAACTGAAGACCAATCAAAACGGCCGTTTTTGAGTTTGGCCCGCCTCTCGGGCAACGTCATCTTTGCGCGACGAATAGAAGGTTGTGTGGGTTTTTCCTGACTGGAGTTTCCAGCAGTTTGGCTTCTGAGCCCAGGGTGTTGTATAGGGACCTTGGCGTAGTGGCAGGACCAGGGGACCGCAGCGGCTGGGCCAGAGTCCTTTCTCGGGCAGCCCGCGGCCGGCTGTGGTATCTTGGGAGCGAAGAGTCGTCGGTAGTGAAGAGAGAGAACTGGATCCGGGGCTCAAGAGGAAGGAGAGTGAAGGGATTGGGATTGATGGGGACGGTCGTCGTGACTGCGCGTGTAGAAGCTGGATCTTAGAACAACGATTCTATGTTCTCTAAACTATCCCGGAGATATTTGTGTTTCTTCTCGTGATCTGATTTCTAACTGTGCTATACTGTATAGCCTTGGATAGCTCAGTTTTTATTAATCACTCAGGAATATATGCTTGAGGCAATTCCTCTGCAGCTTTACTACTTGAAACAAAATATATTGCTATAGTGCAATGTAGCAGATTTATATTTGCAGAAGAAAAATTAAGCTGTATTTAAATAGCAAAACAGAGGGTTCTGGTGCCAGTCTTTACTACCTTTGCTTTAACTTTTGGCCACTGCTTTTCGCTAAGATGAGCACCCACCCTTCCACTCCCTCTGACCCTGAGCGGCGAGTCCGGAGCGCGCTGAAGAAGGTCTTTGGGTTTGACTCTTTTAAGACGCCTTTACAGGAGAGGGCGACCATGGCTGTAGTAAAAGGTAACATTATCAAACTCCCTGCCTTTAAATTTCTGTTGGCTGTACCATAGCAGTGCGGCAGAACCTCTCTTCCTACCTTCTCACCCTCGGTCCATAACTGGTTTTGGAAATCTTTTAGACTTGTCAACCAAAGCTTGCTTTTTTAATTTTTGGTACTGGGGATTAAATTGAGGACCTTCTCACTGAGTTTCACCCCCAGTCCTTCTTTTATGTTGAGACTGGGTCTAAATTGCCAAGTTGCCCAGAGTGAGGTTGAACCTGAGATCCTTTTTCATACTCCCAGAGTGCTGGGATTGCAGTTGTGTGCTGTCGGCCCTGCTAAACTTGGTGTTTTGATGGCAGAACCACTCAGCTATTCTGGGTCTTATTTTTCATAGCCAGATCCACAAATTGTCTTTGTAAGGGTTCCTAGATTCTCGTTTTTCTTTGTTTCTGTATGGGCAGTAGTGGGGGTGGCCGTTAATAGTCTAACCTACCCATTGACCTAGGTGGTCCCCTTAATGGAGATTGAGTTGCCTGGATCCCAGATAGGGAAAGAAGTAGCAGTATTTTAAACTGGACATATGGTGGTGACCATTGAAGCTTGTTCAGAAGGGAGCAGCCGTATAATATTAGTGATAGGTTTATAAACAAAAGACCTCTAAGTGATGTCCTTGCCTGTCTACACAGATGTGCCCACTCCCTAGTAGTATTCTGCGTTCATGGCTGTTTCATTCAATCACCCATCTTCTACAGACTCAGACATCTTACCCTTGTTTTTACTGCCATTACCAGAAGTAGTTTGCACACATTTCCGAATCTCCGTTTCCCTTTCCTTTTCATGTAAAGGATGGGAAGGAAATTAACATGATAGTGAGACCCTCTGAAGTGCCAGACACTGTCAGGTCCTTTTCTTACATTCTCATTTAATTTTCAGCAACTTTAATGAAAAGGCAAGAAGCAGTGAGATGTTATCTTCTTGTATTTTTTTGCAGGTGACAAGGATGTCTTTGTGTGTATGCCCACGGGGGCTGGAAAATCCCTTTGCTATCAGCTGCCTGCGCTGTTGGCCAAAGGCATCACCATTGTAATCTCTCCTCTCCTTGCGTTGATTCAGGTGAGGGTTAGGGGAATGAAGATAGTAGCCCAAAAAGATGATGGGAAGGCTTTTTTAAAATCTCCTTTATTTGGTCTTTGCCTTTCTCTTTGCTCTGATTTGTCTTTGTGACCCTCTATGATAGATGTTTGAATTGCCCAAATGTAGGTTTTTTCACTAGTGTGTATCACTTTGTGGTTCATGAATGAGTCTTCTGTGCTTTGATCACCTGACATTCCTTACCCTCCTTTGTTGTTTTTTGTCCAGAGAAGTATGGAACAGTATCTGTACGTAAACACACTTGCTCTTATGTGTACACGCATGTGCACTCATGATGTTAGAAGATACAAGTGGATGGATAGCTAAATTGAAATGCAGAGTCCCTGGTGACTTTTTTTTTTTTTTTTGCTTTTCTTCCGGTACCAGGAATCGAACTCACTACCTTGCACTTGGCAGGCAGGCACTGTGCTGCTGAGCTAAATCCCCAGCCCCCCTTGGTGACTTGTTTTATTTGGCAAGGGAGCAGGTACAGGAACAGAGATACGAGAAATTGTTTGAGATCTTACTAACATCTGCTCTGCCTATATTTAGTGCCTGCAGATGGGCTTATAGAATTAGAATTGAGGAAGTACTGATGCTGATCAGACCCTCAGGTACAGACAAATTTCAACATACAAGGGGGACGGGGAAGAGTTTGCCTCCAGTGGACTTACTGGGCTACTTCTGTGGTTGGCTGGCTTTTATTTGCTATCAAGAAGTGCAGGGGGAGGGATAGCACTTGGTTCATAGAACAATAACTTAGAAAATGGGTGAATAAGGATTAAGTTAATGAGGAACCAGATTTTCTGTAAACCCAAATGCCTGTATTCTGACAGCTGTCCATAGCAGATGCTATCTTGCTTCATGAGTTGGAGTTATTAGCATTCTACCCATGGCTGGGAGCTGGGACCTGGGGGCACGTGGCCTTAGTATACCTCCCTGTTTCTGAAGTAAGGTCACACTGACCTCAAAACTGTGTGTGTGGGTTAAGTCACATAGTTGGGCTCCCATAATCTATCACATAGGCTGGTCCCTGAAAAGGAAATATGGCCATGTGGTTAAGACCTCAGGAAAAAAGGTAGACTGATGGGGAACAACAGTTAATAGTGAATGCTAACTATAGATCTTAAGCTTTGTGCTAAGTGCTTCATATACCACTTTTGAGATGTAAAGTTTCATTTAACTGTTGCCACAATTCTGTTTGTTACTATATTTATAGTAGGTTGTGAGAAAACTGAGTCTTGGGTTAAACAGCCAGCAAGCCCATGGCAATTAAGTGAGCAGAAGTAGGTCCAGGTTTGACTCCAGAGCCTGTTCTCTTAATGAACTACATCACTTTCCATAAAGAGAAGACACCTAAGAGGGTGGGAGGAAGACTTTTCATGACTGGGCAATCTCTCAGGGAGTGGCAATGACATTTAGCGCTGGGTCTTAAGAGTCAGGTATACCCCTCTGGGCTTATCCTCTTCTGTTCTCAGGATCAGGTGGACCACTTGCTCGCCCTGAAGGTACAAGTGAGTTCTCTGAGCTCGAAGCTATCAGTGCAGGAGAAGAAGGAGCTGCTCTCAGACCTAGAGCGAGAAAAGCCACAGACCAAGCTTCTGTACATCACCCCAGAGATGGCCGCTTCCTCTTCCTTCCAGCCCATCCTGAGTTCCCTCGTGTCCCGCCACCTGCTTTCTTACTTGGTGGTGGATGAAGCTCACTGTGTTTCCCAGTGGGGGCATGACTTCCGTCCCGACTACTTGCGTCTAGGTGCCCTGCGCTCCCGCCTGGCACATGCCCCGTGTGTGGCTTTGACTGCCACAGCCACCCCACAAGTGCAGGAGGATGTGTTTGCTGCGCTGCATTTGAAGAAACCAGTTGCTACTTTTAAGACTCCCTGCTTCCGGGCCAACCTCTTCTATGATGTGCAGTTCAAGGAACTGATTTCTGATCCTTATGGGAACCTGAAGGACTTCTGCCTTAAAGCTCTTGGACAGAAGACTCATAAAGGGGTGAGTAAAGGTGGGAGGTGGTGGCTGGTTGGCTGGCAAGGTACTCTCTAGCATAAACATGATACTAGTTTTGGAAGACCTTTGGTTTTCCTAGCTTCATTACCTAGGTTTACTCAAACTTATACACAAAGAGAATTGTCTTTCATTACCTGGCATTGTCCTCTTCACTGGGGTACCTTTGTCCTGTATCCTTGCATGAAAGGCAAGCAGGCAGTTTCTGTGTGTGAGCCCTTTGGAGACCTGTATAGGGTTTTCAGAGACAAGGCAGAGGCGTTAAAGAGGTTAGATTTGAAGCTGCTTTGGTCCTGCTTTTTACAAAGTGGCAGAGCTCTGCTGAGTGACTGCCTCAGAGGAGATTGGGAAGTTGACAAGAGGAAGTACAGAGCTTCTTTTAAAACAGGCCATGTGGTAGTAGGCTAATTGTTCTCCCTTGCCATGCTTGTTTTCTTCTCACATCTCCCTGTTCAGTTGTCTGGCTGCGGCATTGTCTACTGCAGAACTAGAGAGGCTTGTGAACAGCTGGCCATAGAGCTCAGTAGCAGAGGTGTGAATGCCAAGGCTTATCACGCAGGTAAGGCCTCATGGTCCTTTTCACTCTTGGAGGCCACTTGGCGGTCTCTTGTGGAGCCTGGATAATCAAGTGGCCCATTATCTTTTTCCAGATACTCCTGTAGAGCTTAAATGATTAACTAAAATCAACAAAAAGGAGGCTAGACATGAGTGAGGGCTAGAATGATAGTTGTGACTCCTCAGTTCTTTTTCCCACTCTGTGCCCACCCAATAGCAGGTGATGAGTTTTTATACACCTAAGTATTACAAAAAGCCAGGTTGGAAGAGCACAAGCTTTGGAGGCTAATGGACTTGAGTTTTAATTTTGGCTTTAACGTTTACTGAATACTCTGTGCTTCACATGGGCTACTAGCTGAGGCTCCATGAGGGTAAGTGCCCAGCCCAAGGGCATACAGCTGGGAATAGAGGGGCTCAGGGTGTGTGTAAAGTGCCCAGTATAGTGTCAAACCTAATAGAAACCCCAGAGGGTAAACTCATGGGGAATGTGAGTTCCCTTTTCCACCTTCCCTTCCTTTCCAGGGCTGAAGGCTTCTGATAGGACACAAGTGCAGAATGAGTGGATGGAGGAGAAGGTCCCTGTAATTGTTGCAACCATCAGTTTTGGGATGGGAGTAGACAAAGCCAATGTCAGGTGAGCTCTGGTTCTTGCCTTACCTTCTGATTGGGTCCTGGCTCAAGGGTTGCCTAGTGCTCTGCACACAGCACCGTGTCCTCTGTCTAGTGCTAGAGGAGAGAGAGGCTCCAGAAGAGAGTCCCCAGTACACAGCTCCAATGCTGACAGTTTCTATGTGGCCTGCTCCCAGGTGACTGCACAGCACAGTTCTGCCGTCCCCAAGGAAGGGGGTAGCAGCCAGGTGTGGTAGCGCATGCCTGCAATCCCAGCAGTCATGAGACCCTGTCAAAAAAACAAGAAAAAAATTGGGAGGATCTTATTACTGACCTTCTTACTGTCATCCTTGTTTCTCCCTGTTGACAGTCTGGAAAAGTGTGGGTTTATCCCAGCCTGCTAGCCCTGCTTTGGCAACTGTCACGACGTCTTTTACCTCTAACCATGGTCTTGTCATGCTTCACAGTGACCCTGGGTAGGAATGTGTCAGTACACTACATTGAAAGAGTACATGTGACTTTTTTTATTTTTTTATTCTATTTATTTATTTTTTTGAGACAGGGTCTCACTGTGTAGCTCAGGCTGGCCTTGAGTTCACTGTGTAGTCCAGGCTGCCCTTGAACTCATGGTGCTCCTTTTACCTCAGCTTCCTGAGTACTGGGATTACAAACATGTGCCATCATGACCAGCTAAGAATATAACAAATCAAATCGCTTTGTTTTTTTGTTTTTTTCTCCGGTGCGGGAACCGAACTCACGACCTTGCGCTTACTAGGCAGGCGCTTTGCCGCTGAGCTAAATCCCCAGCCCTAGCTAAGAATATAGACTTTGGAATCAGAGTTGAACTGTGGCCAGCTGTGACATATTAGGAGCCAGTTTCAAAATCAGACACCTTTAGGCTCAAATCCTAGCTCTAATGCCCCATTACTGTGTGACCTTATACAAATGTATAAGGAATCTAGACATGAATGAGGGGTAGAATGACAGTTGTAACTCCTGAGTTCTTTATACAAATGTGTAAGGTCACACAGTAATGAGCTGGGCGTGGTGGCTCATGCCTATAATCCCAGCATTTGGGAAACTGAGGCAGGAGGATTGCCGTGAATTCAAGGCCAGCCTGGACTATGTAGTGAGACCTTGTCTCAAAAACAAACAAACAAACAGACAGAAAAACAAATGTACCTTTCTGAATCTTAAGCTCATCCATAGAGCGGGCTTTTTTAAAGTCTAGTGTTTATTCCATTGGAATTAACACTAAAGTCCAGTTATTCCACTGCTATAAGTTTTATGGGTTCCCCATATATGCTGGAGTTGCCCTCTGTTTTTTCTTTTTTTTTTTCTGGTACCGGGAATTGAACTCACAACCTTGCGCTTGCCAGGCAGGTGCTGTGCCGCTGAGTTAAATCCCCAGGCCCTGGAGTTGTCCTCTGAACTCCTGCAGCGGCCTCTAGGCTGGGCAGCTTCATGGCAGGCAGGCTTGCCAGTGGGCCACAAGAATATGAGCCAGCTTACTCCAGCATCTTTTCTCTTTCTCCCTGAGTGTTAGCCTCCCTGTGCCTGGCCACTGTGAAGAAAGCCCTGCTTTACTGACATAGAAGTACTCCTCCACAGCATACTCAGCTCTTCTTCTATATCTCACACTGCTTGTCCTTTCGGCTCCTACAGATTTGTTGCCCACTGGAATATTGCCAAGTCGATGGCTGGGTACTACCAGGAGTCTGGCCGGGCCGGCAGGGATGGGAAGCCTTCTTGGTGTCGTCTCTATTACTCTCGGAATGACCGGGACCAGGTCAGCTACCTAATCAGGAAGGAAATAGCAAAACTCCAGGTAAGTCCTGGGCAGTAGAAACCCTGTCTGTCTGACCCTCTGACTCTCCAGTTTCATGTGGCTATTTTCAAGTGTAGATGGAGCGTCTGTAAGTTTAGAGAGGGTAGCCCTGGCCTGCAAGGTAGGAAGTAGTGTGCAGGGTGCATAGGCAGCTGGAATGAATTAGGCTAGACTTTTTTCTTTTTTCAGCACTGGAGATTAAACTCAGGGCTTTTTTACTGAGCTGCTTCCCCAGTTCCTTAACCCCTTTTTTTGAGACAGGGTAAGTTGCCCATGCTGGTCTTGAACTCCTGTGTAGCTCAGGTTGGCTTTGAGTTCACTATGTAGCTCAGGCTGGTCTTAAACTCATGGTGCAACTCTTACCTCAGGCTTCTGAGTGCTGGGATTGCAAATATGCTATCATGACCCGCTTGAACTGATCTTCCTGCCTCAGCCTCCCAGAGTACTGGAATTATAGGCATATGCTACCACTTTTGGCTGATTTATTTTCTTTGTAAACATTAAATTACCTGAATATCATTTATGTATCACTAACTTACATAGTTAAGATCAATCCTGCCTTGTTTTAGTGAGCATTATTGTGTATTTTCCCATTGTTGTACATTGTGAAGTACTGGGGATTGAACCCAGAACCTCACCTGTGCTTGGCAAGTGCTCCACTGCTCCGCTATAGCCCTGGACCTTATTTCTGTTTTAATCTTTAAAACAATTAAAAAAAATTTATTAGTACATGTTTGCAGTACATAATGATTACATTCATCATGAGAACTTGGTACATGTACGAAACGCAGCTTATTTATTTTTTAACTTTCCTTTCCCTTAAAAAGGGAACGTAAAGGAAATATAAATAGTGTTGTGTATAAGGAAATATAAACAAAATGAAAGCCAGGCGTGGTGGCACATGCCTGTAATCCCAGCACTCGAGAGGCAGAGGGAGGAGGATTGTTGTAAGTTCGAGACCAGCCTGGGCTACAGAGTGAGCTCAAGGCCAGCCTGAGCTGCATAGCAAGACCCTGTCTAAAAAAAAAAAAAAAAGACAAAAAAAAGAAAAACAAAAAAAACCCTCAACAAAATGAAAAACTGAGTCCATATTAGGGAAGATATTTGCATTATATAAATTTATTGGCTATTTAGAGACTCCTATGGGTAAATAAGAAAAGCCAAAGAACAGCATGGTGGCACATGTTTGTAATTCCAGCTACTTAAGAGGTTAAGGGAGGAGGAGTGTAAGTTTGAGGTTAGCCTGAGCAATTTGTGAGAGTCTGTCTCAAAATAAAAAGAGAAAAGACTGTAGTGTAGTGTAGTGTAGTATAGTGTAGTATAGCTAGTGTCTAGCATGTGTTCCATTCTCAGCACTGAAGAAAGGAGAAGATAAAAAGGCAAACAACCACATCATACAAAGTAGGAATAGGCATTTTCACAGAAGAGGAAGCTAGGATATTTAATCATTATATCAACAGGTGCTCACCGTCACGTAGATATCAGAGACATGCAAATTAGATAATGAGAAATCCTTTCATACCTACAAAATTGGCAAAATTGTTCAACATATTTATAATCATTGTGTTAAGAACTGGGGACCAGGCACAGTGGTATGCACCTATAATCCCAGCTATGTGGGAGGTCATGACAGTATCATCTGAGGCCAGCATGGGCAGCAGACGGAGACAATGTCTCAAAAAAGTTTTTTTAATAAGAAAATTTAGTCTATTGTATAATCAAGGACAAGTTACTTTTATAGTAAAAAATTTAAAGCCCCCAAAGCTCTCTTTAAAAAAAGAAATATTTTGTTGTTTTGAGACAGAGTCTTGCTACATAGTTCACACTGGTTTTGAACTCACTATATAGCCCAAGCTGGTCTCCAACTCATGGTGATCCTCCTGCCTCAGTCTCCTGAGTTCTGGGTGATCACACTCAGCTAGAAATCTTTTACTATATTAAAAGGTTTTAATATATTACACATGACAAATTGACAAATTGTATGATAAATTGTATGATAAACAAATTGTATGATAAAATTGACAAATTGTATGATAAAAATCATAAAACCAATAGGTAAAGGTAAACACAGTTTTAGGAAAATATTTTAATGTAGAGGTCAAGCAGATGGCTATACGTGAGAACAAACAGAGAAGTTTTACCAATTGACAAAAAAGCCCAAAGGCTGTGAAAGGCAGAGGATACAAGAAAAAGCTCCCATGGCAGGTGCAGAGATGTATGTCTGGAATCCCAGCTACTTCAGAGACAGGAGGATCATTAGTTACCTAGGCCATCTTGGGTAACTTAAGTGAGGCCTTGCCTCAAAAATAAAATATTTTTAAAGAGATAGGGGTGTAGCTCAGTGTTCCCAGGGGTCACTCTCCAGTACTGCAAGAAAACAAGAACAACAACAGCAAAAAACCCTCATCCAAATGCATGTTGAAAGATGCTGTAATTAATAGTAATCAGATAAATGCAAATTAAGGTACGATGATGTGCATGTAAACAACCTCTAGCATTTTGTCAGGAGGAAAATGAAATGTTAACTATCATTTTAGGGGAAGCAATTTAACAACTTCGTTTTTTTTTGAGACATGGTCTCACTATGTAGTGCAGGCTGGCCTTGAACTCGCTTTTGTAGCCCAGCCTGGCCTTGAACTCACAGTGATCCTCCTGCCTCAGCCTCCTGAGTGCTGGAATTATGAGCATGCCCCACCATGCCTAGCTAACGACTGTCACATTTTATTATTATTATTTTTTTGTAGTAGTGGGTGTAGAACTCAAGGTCTCATGCATGCTAGGCAAATGTTCTACCATTGTACTATGTCCCCTACCCTTTACTGCATTTTAAAATACAGGTGCACTTTGGTCCAGATATCCTATTTCTGAGACCAAATTCCATGAAATAAAAGTCCCAATGCATAAGTTTATGTTGAGGAATTGTTTGGGAGAATTGTTCATAGTGATAGGAAATAAGAAATAAGCTGGATGTCTATCCATGAGGAGTGAGTGAAGAAATCACGGTGCATTGCTCACCATGGGGTGAGAGGCATAACCCAGGGCTAAGGAAGGATCCTATGTCGTTTTTAAAAAATTTATGTTTATTACTATTTGACATTGTAGATTTGCTTATTCTTTGTCTCTTTCATTGAAATGCAAGCTCCATGAGCAGAGACCTTTTGTTATCTGTGTCTGTAATGTCTAGATCAGTGCTAGGGACATAACTAGTGCTTAATAAACTGTTGTTGAGTGAATGAGAGAAGGATGACTCGGGAGAGAAATTGAAATAAAGGATTGGAAATGAAGGAGGGTTTCATGGACCAAGAATGATAATTTGCCTTGACTTAAAGGAGTATGATTAACTCATCTCTTTGATCTCAGTTTTAAGATAGACAAGAAGATTTTCGTAGGGTGATTGAGTGAAAGGTATTTATTTGGGACTTCCTAACAGTGAATTACAAGAGTGGACACTGGATTGATCATTGAGACAATTTCAGATCACTTGAGATGAAGACACAGTAAGTGTCTGTAGAGAGAATGCTTGTGATCTAGGAAGGATTGAGAATCAAGAGAACAACTGTTTTCCACATTGTAATACTGGGAAAAAGGCAACAATGAAACAGAACTTTCAGTTTCCAAGTGATTTCCAGCATACAGTTTTCCATTGTCCACCAGTTAGCTATAAAGGTAGAATAAATACATTTTTAGATACAGGGTTTCCCTACCCCCCAAAAATCCTCTGGTGCATCATGTCTTGGAGGCTATGAAAAGATGCTGTCCTCCATAAAGAGACAGCAGACCTAGAGAAAGAGGTGGAGATGAAACTCAGGAGCAAGACAAAGGGAAAGGCCCAGGATGATGTCCAGCAGTAGTCAGAAAGATAGTTGGGCACAGGCCTGGAAAAAAAGTGGTCCAGATTGAACTGGGGGACAGAGGCTGTCAGAAGGAAGTTTCCAAAAGTCAGAGTGGAACCTGATATCTTTGGCTTTTACTGAAATGAATTCTTGCTGGGCACGGTGGTGCGTGCTTCTAATCCCAGCTACTTGGGAGGCTGAGTCAGGAGAAAAACAAGTTGGAGCCCAGCCGGGCAACTTAGTGACTTAGCAAGACCTTGTCTCAAAATAAAAATTAAAAAAGGGCTAGAGATAGGGCTTAGTGTAGAGGCACTGGCTTCAATCCCTCATGCTACAAAAAAAAAAAAAAATTCTTTACTATGTCAGAACATTTGAGGGTGAATTACTGACACCCTGAAAATCTTAAGCAAATGGAAGAAACAAAGCAGCTATTACGTTTAGAGGAAACAAAGTTGTACAAGAGAGGACGTGGTCATGGGAAATGTAATTGTGGTATAGCTTGAAGCAATGTTGATGTAATCATAAGGAGGAAAATATTGTTTTAACATGAAATTGCAACTTAAACATGTTGGGAGATGGACGTAGAGTACCTATGAATATTTGTGAGTGTTAGAGGGGGAATGTGTGTGTGTGTGTGTGTGTGTGTGTGTGTGCATGTGTATTATTGTATTGGGGATTGAATCCAGGAAGTGCTGAGCTATATCCCCAACCCTTTTTATTTTATTTTGTGACAGGGTCTTGTTAAATTGCCTGGGCTGGCCCAGAATTTATAATCCTCCTACCTCAGCCTCCTGAGTTGCTGGGATTATAGGCATGTACCACCATGCCTGGCTTGAGTCACTTCCTAAATGCAGAAGTCAGTAAATAATGTCTCAGGAGTGTTTTTTTTTTCCCTCAGCAGTGTTTGTTGCATTTTTTTTTTTTTTGTACTGGGAATCGAACTCAGGACCTTGTATTTGCCAGGCAAGCGCTTATGCTACTGAGCTACATCCCCAGCCCTGTTGCATTTTTTTAAAGGAAATTTTGGCAAATAAAAGCTAATGATGCATATCCACAACTCAGAGATAAGCACTATTAACATTTTAGTATATACCCTGCCATATATACATCAGCATATATGTTTATACAGATGTAAGGACACAATACTCACTTGTATATTTACTATTAGGAAATTAGGTCCTATCATAGTGTTTTGTAAATGACTATCTAAGGCCCTTTGCATGAGAATGATTTAAGGAGAATGACTTTTTGGAAATACAAACTTTCAAAAGTAGGAGGAGGATTTTGACGTATAGTTAGATTTGGGGGCACTGTTTAGTAAATGGCTTTTTACTGTCCTTTAACATTTTTCTACCTCACTATATTTTGTGAGGACAAGTTTAGTCCGACTCTGTAAGACTGGCTAAGTGATCATTCATTGTCTGTCTCCAGGAAAAGAGGGGAAACAAATCATCTGATAAAGCCACACTCTTGGCCTTCGATGCCCTGGTGACCTTCTGTGAAGAACTGGGGTAAGTTTTATTTTGGATATGGAGTAAAGTGTCAGTGAGATAATTTCTCCATCCAGCACCCATTACTTAAACTGTTACTGTAAGACAGCCCTTGGACCACCAAGGGACCGCTGCCTGCAACGGTCATTGTGTGGGCAGCCTGGAAGTCAGTTTGTCTTCTTTAGGCCCCTGAAATTCTGGCAGTGTGAGGATTTGTTTAGCATTCTGGGTGGTCATCCATCCTCCCACTCCACCCTTTTCAGTGATGGCTGGCCTCATGAGCAACTCATTTCCAAGTAATATGGCCAGTTCTGAGCCATTGGTTCTGTGGTCGTCATGTGCCACTGAGCTAGGACTGCTGGGTTCACATGCGTGGTTCTCATTCTTATTCAGGGCCCAAACAGAAATGTGTGATGCACTTACCTCTTGGGCAGGGGCACCAAGTGCTTTGGAAAACAGCCTTTTTAACAGAATCTCAGCCTGCCCACATAGAACCACTTATCTCTTTTGTCTGCATCTGTGGCAGTGGTACAAGGGTTATGAAAAGAGCCTGATGGCTGCTCAGAGAGAGTCAGATTGTGGCTGGGCATAGGGAATCATGGGTACTTAGTGTGAGGGATGCCCAGGAAGATTTTGTACACTTTGGTCTGTATAGCTCTCAGATTCATTAGATCACATGTAACAGTCCTGGGAGGAAATGGGCATAAGTGATTGCTGTAGACTTAGAGATGAATAAACTCAACTCCAGACAGGTGATACTCACAGAGCTCACAGTAGACAAAAGCCACTAACCTCAGACTTTCTGATTTGCATATGCAGTGTTAATTTCATATACCTGTACCATCTTGGTTTTTTTTTTAAGACTAGAGTATTTCTTTTCTGCTCTGTTTTTGTGGTGCTGTGGATGGAACCCAAGGCCTTTCACATGCTAGGCAAGTGCTCTACCACTGAGCTACGCCTCTAGCCCCAAGACTAGAGTCCTGAAGCAGGGTCCTGAGTAAGTACATAATACCAATGTCTAGCAGATGGTTTGGGTCCTTTGGAAACCAGGGAGGCACTTATGTGGGTCCTGTGTTTGGATTTCCATCTTCCTCCTACTCATGGATGAGTTGGTGGCTCCTGGACGGAGCTATTTCTAATTTAGATCAGCCATTTCTAATTTGGCCCCTGTGGTGGGACCACACCCAGGAAAGAGTGGTGGGCTGTAGTGCCAGGCCTCCTTGCTTATGGCCATTGCCACCAGAGCCCTTTGCAGGCCTTGGTACAGGGAGCTGCTAAATTTGACCTCAGACTACTTGAGCAGAGCTTTCATTTCTGGTGAGGAATGAAAGGACCAAGTGTTCTTGCTAGTTGTCAGAGTTCCCACTCCTGGGAAAAACCCTGGAGTTTTTTGTCGGGGCTGCATTTGACACTCTGGAGGATTAGAGCCTGCCAGGTAAGGGCAGGCTGGGGCCTCTTGCTTTTTATTTCTTCTGTTCCATTCCAAAGAACTGGGACTTCTTATTGCATCAGTGGGCCAGCTGTGTGTGCAGCCTCACGCCTCCTGTCTTGTGGTCCTGTGTGAAGGTTCTGGATTCCAGGACTCCCAGGGAATTCTTGTTTGTTCATTTGTCTTGTTTTTTGAGACAGGTCTCACTGTGTAGTTTAAGCTGGTCTTGAACTCACTGTGTAGCCCAAGCTAGCCTTAAATTTGTGGCTATCCTTCTGCCTTAGTCTCCTGAATGCTTGGATTATAGGCATGCACCACCATGCCTGGCTTGAAAGGGGATGTTTTATTATTGTATAAATGGCACATAGTATGAGGAAAAAGTCCCTCTCCACCAGATATTTGCTCGTTTTCTAAGAATAGTACTGGTTTGAGTTTGAGGTTGAGACAGCTGTTCCTACCAGCTGTCCCTTTGAGCCGACACCTGGCATTGAGGCCAGTGGGGTGGGCTTGGCTGGGGTGGGCTTGGCTGGGGTGGGTACATTTCTAAAATGAACCTCTTGTAAGGGATGGGACATGAGGAGGTGGGACCCTGTGAGAAGTATGTGGAGAGGGTCTGGGACCAACAGAAAAGGTACTTAGGTCAGTTAGGAATGAGGACACAGGGGTTTTCCACTTGTCTCTGCAGGTAGCTACTGTCTTTGGGCTGTAGCCATGAAAATGTATTTTCATAACAGGGCCTTTTTTTGCCTTGAAGTATTATGAGAATAGTTTTTAGGCTTGATACAACCTCTGGCCAAGTGGCCTGGTTACTTTGAGATGCATGAACAGCTCTATGTTTAGACTTGGGTTGAATTGTCGCCTGGGAACTCTGGACAGAAGAGCCCACCAGCTCCAGCATCCTCCTGTTACCCATTTGTGTGTTCATGTGCTCATTTGTTCATTTATTCAGCCAACAAATACTGATTGAGGTCCCCTCTGTACCAGGCACACTGGCCATGGGGATACAGTGGTGAACAGGTGCTTGTTGGGTGATCATGAAAAAAAAATATAGCCAAGCGTGGTGGTACATGCCTGTAATCCTAGCACTTGGGAGTTTGAGGTAGGAGGATCACTTCAAGTTCGAGGCCAGCCTGGGCTGTATAGTAAACTGAAGGCCAGCCTGAACTACACAGCAAGACCCTGTCTCCAAAAACAAAAACAAAAACAAAAACAAAAACATACAATTCTTCTTGAGAGGGCTTTGAAGAAAAGGTATGTGATATTTTGAGCTTGTACAACATGTGGTCCTACCCCAATCTAGAGGGTCAGGGAGGATTCACCTGAGGAAGGCAGGTTTAGCTGGGTTCTGAAGGATGAGGAAGCATTAATTAGACCACGGAGTGAGGTGTAGTGTGAGGGAGAACATCCTGGTCACAGGGACTATCATGTGCAAAGGCCCTGTGGCAGGAGAGAGCATGGCATATTTAGGAACTGAAAGTCATACTGAGAACCAGGGGACACATGGCAGACAGCTGGTGAGATAGGCAGTGCCAGATCACAAGGGGACTTACAGGCCCCAGTGAAGCTTTACTAGGTAAACTGGCTCTGGTGGTCATGTCTAGATGGAAAATGAGTTCTCACAAGTTAGCAGATTTGAAAAGGAATTTTTACTTCATCTGATTATTTTGTGTCCTCCTCTCTCAAGGACTTACAAAGTTGGTGGCTGGGCTGGGAACCTGTGAGAGGACCTTGTTAGTCTGAGGCAGAGGCAAGGCCCTCTCCCACATGTCGGCATGGTTTGGATGGCATACAGTAGGGGTCCCAGGCTCTGTATCTGACCCACCTCCCCCATCTTGCTATCTGACCAACCCTAAGCCAGGTCCAGTATCAGACCAGACTGTTTCCTGGTGAGAAAAAAAAAAGATACCAAGGCGTGGCCTCTGAGCCAGAGGGGACTGTGATGGGGCCCACTGCCAGTACAGGGTGAGCTGGTCAGCCCCCTCACCTGCTGCCTTCTCAGACCCCAGGAAATCAGGTCACTGCTGGTCACCCTCAGTACTATCCCTCGGAAAGAGCAACCCAAACGTAACAGCAAACAAGATGAGAAACAGGACTGTGAAGATGAATAAGCCAATCACTATCAGGCCAGCCACGTCCCAGGGGTTGTCCCAGAACTCTTCTCGCCAGATGTCTTTCTGGAATAATGTTCGGTCCATGTAAACCTGGAAAAGATGGGACAGAGGCCTTGAGTGCAAGCGGCCTTCAAGAGCTGGTCCTAGATGCTGCTTTCCACTCCCCCTTGATGCTTGCGGCAATCTCAGTGAATATTTTGCTATCTCTGTGGCTAGACACTGAATGGGCGATGAGTCTTTGGCTTCTAAGTCTCAAGGCAACATACGTAGTTTTCTAGAGAGGGCCTGGCATTCCTTCTTCTTCTTCTTTTTTTGTTTCTGTTTTTGTTTTTTTGAGACAAGGTCTCACAAGGCAGTTCAGGAAGGCCTTGAATTTATTATGTAGCCTAGGCTGGTCTTGAACTCATGGTGATTCTCCTGCCTCAGCCTCCTGAGTGCTGAAGTTATAGGCCTGCATTCTTCCTGGAGGCTGCCTCTTGTCTCCATCCCAGATTCCTCTGGAGTCTCTAGTTCTTTAATAGCCCTGGTATGGAGCCGGGGATCCTACCCTTGCCCCCCCCTCAGCTAGAAGCTGAAAAAGCATTACTGTAGATCCTACCTTTCCTGTCCCAGTTGTTGACTGTATAGGAGGCATTTTGAGAAGTTAGTGGGTATGCTGGTGGCTCACACCTGTAGTCCCAGCTACTCTGAAGGTTGAGGTAGGAGGATCATTTGAGCCCAGGAGTTTAAGGCAAGCCTGGGTAATAGGGAGACACCCCTTTTTAAAAAACATAACAGAGGTGACAGGGAGACCTCCATTTCAAAAACGAGATAAATAGCCAGCCTGGTGGTACATCTCAGCTATTTGGGAGGCTGAGGCAGGAGGACCAAAGTCTGAGCCTAGCCTGGGTAACTCAGTGAGACCCTGACTAAAGGGGGGTGGGTGCTGGGGATATAGCTCAGTAGCACAAGCGCCTGCCTGGCAGGTGCAAGGTCCTGAGTTTGATTCCTGGTACCAAAAAAAAAAAATTTAAAAAGGGGGAGTGGTAGTTTAGGGATATGGTTCCATGCTTCCTGGTACTAAAAATCTTCACTACCATAAAGTGGAGCGAGGAAGGGGGAGAGAGAAGAAAGCCAAAAAGAAGTAAATAAAAAGGATGGGAGCTTAGGAGTAGCTGAGGCTTCAGTAGATATTCATGGAGGTGTCTGGAAACAGAAGGCCCGCTGTTGTGGACATGGAGCTGGCATATGCAGGTCATGGGCTGGGGCCATTTCACAGGAGTACAGGGAAGAAGGAAGGAGTTATTACCTGATTTTGCTGCTAGCAGTCTTGTGTCCTGTGAGGGCAAATCAGGGTTGTCCTTCAGGCCCTGTGCTTGGAAGTCCCAGGATGAAGGGGCTGCCAGGTGATCAGGGGTGCACCCTGACGCAAAGAAGCAGCTGTTGGGAGGAAAGTGTGTTGGTACTGCCAAGTAGCCCTGACCATTGCTGTTCCCAGAGCAAACAAAGGTGGAGCAGGGTAGGTGCCTGGTAACCGCCCTTCAACTTCCTTCTGCCCCTTTGTGATGTCAGTATGGGGGCACTTGGGGGTGCATGTTAAGTACTCCCTGAGAGAAATCAAACTTGATGTGGAATGGAGAAAGATTGCATCCAAGGGCTATGTGTCAGGCTACCCATTTACCTCACCTCTAGGTGCAGCTAGAGCTTGGGCTCTCAGTCTAGATGATGTATCCACTGAGAGAACCTGTCCAGAACTTGGGAAACCTCAGGACTGGTACTGCCACAAAGACATCACTTCCTGTGGTGTGGGTGAATGATTAACAGCAGCTCTGACTGGTGCCTCCTGGATCAAGTTTCTGGGTAGAAGTGTATATCACTATTGAAGCTGGTGCTTCCTGCCTCTGAGGCACAGCCTCAGCTTCTGTGTGGTTGATTCCTACACACTGGTGCTGTGGGGAAGCTAGGAAGGGAAATGGAGCGTGCATGCTGTGCTTGAAACATGGTAGCCACCGCTGATTCCTTTAAAAGCTAGGATGTGCGGGGAGTGCTGGCCTTTGGGCCAGCCCCTAGCTGCACAGGCACCTGGGAGGCAGGCCGCCTGCGCCTGGGAAGCTGTGTGGCGGGGAATGCTGGCCTTTGGGCCGGCCCCTAGCTGCGCAGGCACCCAGGAAGCAGGCCACCTGCGCCCAGGAAGCCACGCAGTGGAGAGTGCCAGCCTTTGGGCTTTCCCCTAGCTGTGCAGGCACCCTGGAGGCTGGCAGCCAGCACCCAGGAAGTTGCACGGCGGTGCACGCTGGCACGCGCCAGCCCCTAAACCAACCACCATCATGTGGTTGAGAACTATCATGGCACAGAGAAGCAAGGACACAATTGGCCCACCACGCGCCAGCCAAGGAGGCCTGCCTGGGGATGTGTGTGAATCATCCTGACATGAAGAAACCCCTGGGAATACATGCCACACAATGGGTCACTCTTGCCCCTGCCATTGAGAACCAGAAAGGTCCAGAGTCAGCGGAGGAGCAGCTTCTGAGCAAGGACTTGGAGAACATGAGAATACAGACTACGCACGAAGACTCAGAGGTCTAGTTGATTGTGGTCATGAGAGCCATTTGGAAGCTGGAAACCAGGAAGACCTTGCTCAATACCTGGGGAGACACCCTGGAAGCCATCCTTCCCCTGACAGTACAGGCTGCGGTGGAGGAGCACGTGGAACTCTGGAGAGGTCTATACCGAGATTCCTGCTGCCTGTGCTGACGGTTGGGGAGAGGACACTAAGTGGTTGTGGGGTCCCAATGCGCTGGGAGGCTGGAGAGAAAAAACTACAAAAAATGGTTTTTGCCCCAGATGGCTCACATGAAATGTTAGTAAGAGTTGCCTCCTCAGTATTCTATAGCTGTGATGAGGAAGAGGCCAAGGAGAGGAAACAAAGAGACTAAGAAAAAGCAGCTGTTTTTGCTGCAGCACTAAGAGAAACAGACCGTAAGTCTGATTCTCAGGGCCCCAAGAAGAACTTGACGACTACATTCATCTGCTACCATTGTTGAAAGCCAGGCCGCCTCAAGAGGAACTGCCTTAAGAAGGCCCCTGGGCCATGCCCTGAATGCAAAGGTGACCACTGGAGATCGGTCTGCTTTCTGAAGTGGAGGTCCCAGAGCTCAGACCCATCCTACCAGTTAGTCCAACAGGAATGAGGGGGCCCGGGGCATACTCTGCCTTCTCCCTCTGGCCAGACCGTCATCTCCATGGAGGAGCCCCAGGTAATCACGACTATAGAGGAAAAAGAAAACAGCCTATTGCTAGACACAGGTGCAAGTCTCTTGATCCTCCTTTTCAATCCTGGCCTTCCATCCAGCCGTCACACCTCAGTGAAAGGAGTCACTGGTGAGGAGGTGATCCACTATTTTTCACAACCCTTAGGCTATAACTACTTGTTAGATCTTTCTTACATATCTCTGTCTTCCTGAGAAACCACTTTGAAGATACCACCATGTATTAATTACAGCAGCCACTGATATTTTCCTACTAATCTATCCATAACTCTCTAATGTTTATATTGTTCCTATGCTATTCTATAAATGGATGTATGTTTATTACTATGTGTTTCCTACAACAATCATTGAGATAGTCAATGATTATTCAATTGGTAAAAAAAAAAAAAAAAAGCTAGGATGTGTGGTCCTGCTGTGGCCAGGGATGATAGGCATTTGACCAATTGTGGGACAAGAGAAGTGGGGCTTGCCCTCTGAGAGCTTGCCTTCCCTCAGCCCTGCTTGTTACAGTCACCTAGGAGCTTTTAGAAAGGTCTGTGTCCCACCTCATACCACTTATATCAGTTCCCAAGATGCCAAGATACTTGTTTTAAACTTTTCCTGATATAGCCAGGGGAGGCTGAGGGATGATGAGGAAGCTCAGTAAAGGGCTTTATTTTTATTTTTATATTTTTTCCAGTGCTGGGGATAAATCCAGGGTCTTCACAATGACGTGCACCTGCCTGTCCACCTGTTTGCCTGTCCTCCTGCCCGCCTCCTTTCCTCCCTCCCTTCCTTCCTTTTTTGTTTTGAGATAGGGTCTCCCTAGGTAGTCCAGGCTGGCCTTGAAATCACTGTGTAGCCCAGGCTAGCCTCCTGCCTCAGCCTTCAGAGTGCTGGGATTATAGGCGTGCACTACTATGCCCAATTTCATTTTTACTTTTTGAGACAGGGTCTCACTATGTCCCTCAGGCTGGCCTCGAATTTGTAATCCTTCTGCCTCAGCCTCTCAGAGTGCTAGGATTATGGGTGTGTGCCACCATACCTGGCTTAGTAGAGTGTTCTTAACTGTTGTGGGTTGAATTGACCCCCGGCTTGCCTAATGCTTTCCATTTCCTCATGTAAAACTTGCTGACTAACATCTCTGGCATGCCAAAAGCACACAGCCAACAAGCTGGTTTCTGGCATGCCCTGGTACTGCTTCTCTATCAGTTAAGTCAGGGGCTTATCAAAAATCAGTTCCCAAACTTTTGATATACTTTTCTGGGTACTTATTATAATTGGCTATAACATGGCATTAAAAAATGAAGCAATGATACCTGAAACTTCAATTTTACAGATGGAGAAGAGGCATAGAGTGGTTTAGTAACTTAACCAAGATCATACAGCTAAGAAGCAACTGAATTGATTTGAAACCAGGTATACAGTCTGAGCTCTGAGGCTCTCGCTGTACCTCTGAATGACGTGCAAAGGCGGAGAAACAAATGAGGTACAAATGAGAAACAAAGGCGGTATAAATGAGGAGAAAGTAAATTGTTGTTCCTTAAACACTGTGGGACCACTTGGAATCACTCAAATAATATTTCTATCAAAAGAGAAGCAAATGTTTTGTAAAACGCCAGTGGCACTGCACACTCAGGCTCTTTTGCAAATGTCTTGTAAGTTTTTGTTTCGCTCTAATGAAAGCAAAAGTGCAAAATAAACATTACAGCAAGCCCACACTCAGACAAAAGACCTTGGCGTTACTCTGGAAAGCTTGGCCAGGGAATGTGCAGTCTGTTTCAGTTTAAAATGAGATGTGTAGCGAATGTGTGCCATACATGTGAAAGTTACTTTAACTGGCTTTTTCAGTGAGCTGGTGCCCCTAAGTGGGTAATTCTGCTATCATGGTCCCAGTGAAGAGCATGAGATGCTGGGGAGGGCAGAAGTTGCTGTTGGTACAGGTAGTAGAACCTGTCTGTGTGCTGACAGTCCCTCTGTCCGGAAGTGATGTGGCACTAGAGCTGTGAAGAGTGGGAGTCATTACCTGACAGAGTTAGGGGAAGCGTTCCACAGCACTGCACAGGGCCAAGGAGAGAGTAATTTAAGGACAAAATTAATTTGGCCTCATGTTTTATGATCTGAAATTTGCATTGTTATTTGTGGTGCCCTTTGTGTCATTATGAGTTTTATTGTAGATTGCTTCAAAATATGAACGTTTGAGCAAACAGACATAGGAGGAAACTTTTTCTGTGCTGTCAGATTTTCCTAATGAGATTCTTGTCTCAGTGGCTTTATTGTAGGTATAATGTGCAGACATTAAAACACATAGATCTTCAGTGTAGAGGGCAGCCCTTTTGCAGAACTGAGAGCAGACACTGGTGCAGCAGAGGCCACAGGGGAGGTGGTGTGAGAAGGCTGGCAAGACCACTGTGGAGAGCGCTTAGGCTGCATGCCGTGTGTCCTGCAAACACTGCTGGCAGCTTGGTCTAGGATGGTGTGGGGTAGTTCCAGAAATGGTGTCCAGAGTCAGTTGGATGTTTTCCAGGCCTGATGCAGCCTAATGGCTGCCCATTCTTTGGCCATTAGCAATCTTCAAGTATCCGAGGCCCACAGTACCCTTCTGTTTATTTTTACCACAGTAGGTGATAGCTGCCTCCTTTTCTAGTCCATCTTCCTCAGGGAAGACCCACCCTAGAGGCTGTACATCCAGAGAATGTGCCTGGCTGCTGTCGGGCCAGAGTATCTGTTCATCTGAGCAGGCTGGATGTCTGTGTGGGACTTGGCCCGACAGTGGTGGTGAGGCTGTAGAGCAGGGAGGAGCAAGTGTGCTGTGGGCAGGGACAGCTTATTTGGGCCTGGCAGTTATGTACTCCCTGCCATGCAACAGAAAGGTGCAAATGGTTAGTTAGTTAGCCTATGTGTGCCCAGGGCTGTCCATAGTGCCCACCTCTCAGCAGCTGGACTTTGGGTGCGGCTGAGGACAGGTAGTTCTTGGGCTTCTTTTTTTTGTATGGGAACACTTCTTTTCTGAGTCTTCCATCCAAACCCGTCAGGAGAGTCTATGAACATCAGGAAGTAGAAACAACCAGTGAGAGCTTCTCTTGCCTGCTTGTCCCTGCCTGCATGGCCTAGATTGCCAACTGAAGATGGCAGGGCCTGGTATCCTCTCTCCGTGTCCTGTTTTCTGGGCAAACATGGTTGTGCTCTCAGAAAACTAGAATGTGTGCTGTGAGGACTCAGATGGCAGTTTTTGAGAGAGGGTCTTGCTATATATGTAGCCCAAGCTGGCCTTATTTCCCTGCCTTAGCCTCCCAAGTGCTGTGATCACAGGTGTGCCTACCAGGCCTTCCGTGGAGGGCCAGTCTTGATGCTGATGAAGCCTTGCTTGAGGAAGAGCCAGGAGGGAACTGGGCTGGATCCCTGTTAGAGCAGCACCTGAGCTAAGGGCTTCTACCTCTAGCCAGTGGTGCCGGGTGTGAAAATGCAGGTCTTCCTGTCCCTCCCACTATGCCTGGCCTTTTCTTCTGACACCTAGTTGGGCGCCACTCCAGCTCCTACCTGTTGGAGGCAGTTTGGGACAGAGTTTTGGTGTGTGTGTTTGGATGTAGGGTTTGTTGATGGAGGATAATGGAATCAGAGCCTTATCTGTCGTGCACCTGGGAAGCAGCAGGGCAGTGGGTGTGGTGAACAAGGGCTCTGGAGCCAGAAAGACTGGACCCAGAGACTGGCTGTGCCACTTTTAAGCTGGCCAAACTTGGACAAATCACCTAGTGTCACTAAGATTTAATATCCTCTTGTCTAAGTGAGGATAATACCTCCCTACAGCAGGGAGGTATTGTGATGATTAAATGAATTTGTCTGCATGAAAATGCTTAAGATAATGCCTAGGCATGTGCAGGCCCTCAGTGAATTTTAGCTGTCTTTATCATCATTGTCATTGTTGTTGTTTTTATTATTCTAGAGCCCATTCTTTGGGTGGGGCTGAGGACAGGTAGTTCTTCGGCTTCTTTTTTTTTGTATGGGAACACTTCCTTTCTGAGTCTTCTGTCCAAACCTGTCAGGAGAGTAAGTCTATGAACACCAGGAAGTAGAACTCTTGCCTGCTTGTCCCTGCCTGCATGGCCTAGATTGCCAACTGAAGATGGCAGGGCCTGTCATCCTCTCTCCATATCCTGTTTTCTGGGCAGACGTGGTTGTGCTCTCAGAAAACTAGAATGTGTGCTGCTCAGACTCAGATGGCAGAAGCATGTGAAAAGTTATAGATCCTGGTATGATGGCTCTGGACAGTTAGAAAGGAGGCGTAATAGAATGCTGTGTCCCAGCCCCAGTGGCATGTATAGAGCCTCACATATGTGTGCCTCCACTCCCTCCCCCCATTTCTGAGCTTGTAGCTCTGCCTCTAGGGAAGAAAACTGAAGGGTGGGAGGCCAGAAGGAGGTTTCATTTTAGTAGTAACATTCTTTAAAATGGGTCCATCATGCTCTGGGTTGATCCATTCTTTTTTGTTTTTTTTTGTACTGGGAACGAACTCAGGACCTTGTGCTTGCCAGGCAGGCGCTTCTGTCACTGAGCTATCTCCCCAGCTTGATCCATTGTTAAAGGGGCAAATAATGACAGTTCATGTTTATGGACCTCTTAGGACATGTCCGGCACTGTGCTAACTGCTAGACGTAGGTCATCTTAGTGTATCCTCACAAGATACCCCAGGAAGCAAGTACCAGGATTAGCCCATTTCACTAGGGAAGAGACCTGACTCAGGGAGGTTGAGTGCATGTAGCTGGTAAGTGACAGAAGTAGGTATGAATGAGCCCCATCATCATACAAATGGGGACAGGACCAAAGGTGTAGGATGCAAGTTTTAGATCATACTAGGAGCTAACTTTTCTTCTCTGGCTCCAGAAGTTTGGGAAGATCCAGTGGCCTGAGCCTGCTCATATGGGGTATGCAGGTAGAAGTTACGGGCTGTGGTGTTCCTTGGCCTAGTGCCTGCCCTGGGGCAAACAGCTTCCCTCACTCAGCAGAGTGGGGATCCAGCAGCCAGTGCTTGTTAATAACTATGCATGACAGGAATGTTTCCATGTTCCTCCATTGGTTTCATAGCATCGCCACCTGCATGGCATTCCTCTCTGTGATTTTCCAGCCTTCATGGCCACAGGGAGAGCTGTGACCTATAAAGAACAGTCACGGGTCACACCCCTAAAATTCTGGCACTGCCTTCCTGTTGCATAGAGCCCAGCCCAACCTGAGAAACACATAACTAAAAAAAGCTTTCAGTTAATAAAAGCAAGTACTGGGCTAGAATGCTGACATGTTCCCCCGGTCGGGGAGCAAGTACTGGGCTAGAATAAACAGGCAAGTACTGGGCTAGAATGCTGACATGTTCCCCCGGTTGGGAGCCTGGGATCCTGTAGCCGTTGTACAAAATCCCTCTGATTGCCTCACTCCTCTCTGGCATGGATCAGCAGGACTAGCTGCCCACACATGTGGGCCGTTCCCCATCAAAGAATGAAGACCCATGTGTCCTTGTTTTATAAAAAGTTCAGGAGGCTTACTGATTCTGAAACAGTCGGCTTGTCCTCAGCATCCAGTGTCCACTGGCAGATAAGGTTTTGTGCCTGTGCCAGCCCTTGTTTTCTTGATAAGCTTCATGCATCAGTGTCCTGGCACCTGGACAGGACCAGAGCTGAAGCCAGGGTGTCCTTGTCCGCAGAGGTAAGAACCGCAGGCTCAGGCTGACAGCCTATGTTATGGCTCTGGCAGTCACCTCTCCAGCTTCTCTTCTGGTTTCTCCACTGTCCCTCATGGCGAGGTCATGGGCCGCACCTGGACCTTCCTGCCTCTCTGTTCAGGGCAGCAGCAGTGCACGCAGCAGCAGCTGCAGGCTATCAGCAACAGCAACAGAACAGTGGCTGTAGGATGGGAGAGTGTGGACACCTCAGACCCTGGAAGGGAAAGGATATCCTCCTCCCAAAGAAACCCCCCTTGGAGGTATGCTAGGGCCTTCTCCCCAAGTCTGGTTTAGTGGTCAGAAGGACCAGAGAGTCTGATGGGAACTTTGACCATTTCCATGCCAGCCCCAGGTGCTGACCTCCCTGTTGTCTTACTGCCCAAGCTTGGCTCCCTTCATCCCTGGGTTGACATCTGATAGTGCTGCGGGGTCCAGTTCTCAGCATTGCCCATCATGTGGGCAATGTCAGAGGATATGGAAAAATCCCTTGAGGGATCCCTGCTTTTCCTCCTTATCTGGGGCCCACCTGCCAACCCCGTGAGTTTGTAGCCAGTACCATGGTCTAACCCAGTGGTGGTGAACCTATGGCATGCGTGCTGCAGCGGGATGTTTGTATCACTGAAAGCTCTAAAAGGTTCACCATCACTGGTCTAGTCTCTCCCAGTGCCAGAGAGCCATGGGGTGGGTGCTGAGGAGAATCTGAGTGCCCCCTACTTGCCTGCGAAAAGGATGATGATGGAGAAGGCCACAAGCTCCACAGGCTCAGCCTGAGACAGCCCTCGAAGCTTCATCAGCAGCCTCTCACCCACAGAGTGCATCTCCCGAACAAAGTCTTCGGTCACCATGCTGTGCGTTTCTGCCAGAGCTCCAGCGCTGTTCCGAGGCAGAAAGAGCATCTAGAGTGAGTGGCAGCACCAGCGAGCCACCCTCTCTCCCACCGTAGCCCGCAGAACGGGTTTATCCGGTTCACCCCTAGTGCCCCTGGTGGTTCTGAGGAGGCAGGAAGTCTTAGGGCTTATGTGCTCAGTAGCAGCTCTCAGCCTTCACCTAGCCAGCTCTGCCCAGGATGAGGGAAGTGGAGGGTGAGAGTGACATTGGGAGGCTGCTTGGAGGGGCTGCTAGCCAAGGCTAAGCTTGGTGAAGGTTTCTGACTGCAAGGTAGAACAACTTTGCTGTTACATTCTTTTGTCTTGAGACACATGGCCAGGTTTGGGCAGGGTTCCTCAGCTGACACAGCACCCTTACTGGGCCCTGGGTCATCTGGGCGCCTCCTTGAAGGGCCTCAGGGTATGAAGACAGGCCCCAGGATTCCAGCCTGATGTGCTTCCTTTGATCCTTTGATGAATGCAGGGGCAGGAGGATCAGGTTGCTTTTTTTGTGGGGGGGCTCTGATTGGGATCAGCAGTAGGTGAAAAGTGATGGGAGAGAGGTGCTCCTGGCTTTGGGGATATGAAGTTGGATCTTCTGGGACAAGCCACTCCCACCAGGCTTTTTTTTTTTTTTTTATATTAAGGATTAAACCCAGAGCCCTACCTACGAGTGCTCTAACCCAGGGCTCCATCCCCAGCACATTTTATTTTATTTTATTTTCAAAAAGCAGTGGGCCAAGTTTATTTGACAAAGTAAAAGTGAAGAGTGAGGGAGAAACTGGCTCTACAAAGGGAGCTTGGGCTGGGGAAAGGAGAAAAAGCAATAAAAGGAAGAAGAAGGAGTAGTGGGCTACCTTGAAGAAAGTCACACTAGCTGGTGCCTTTTATTTTGAGACAGGATCTTGCTAAATTGCCCAGGCTGATCTCAAACTTGCTATCTTCTGTAACTGAGATTACAGGTATCCACTGCCACCGCCTCTCCTTCTCCCACATTTCTTTACTCCTACATTGTTCTACCATGAGGAAGAGGCAGCACCATGTTGATCCAGTTATTGCCAGAGGATCCTGTGTCACAGTGGGATGGGGAGTTTCAGGGCTGGATCAGCCAGCCCTCCCTTGTTGGCCTGGACCTGTTCCTCTGGCCTGACCAGGATTGGCCTCTCTCACCCTCACCCTCACCCCAGAGAGCCTCTTCCTGTCCAGGGGTGCTCACGAGGCCTAAGGGCAAGCTCTAAGCTGAGTGCATGAGTTGGGGCCTATTGTGTATCAGGGTTTCTTTCTCCTTCCATCTCTCCTGTGAGCACTAGGGAGCCAGGGCCTCTTCAGAGAAGGACCAGGGGAAACCTTATAACAATCCAGCCTGAACTGGTTCACCAAGACAGTTGCTTTAATCTTGGGGGTAGGAGTAGAAGATAGGTGGCCGGGAGGGGGGCGGTTTGGATCAGACCTTTATCTTTAATGATAGCCGCCTTGTCCTTATGTCACTTGGGTGGGCAGTACCTTCTGCTTTGGCTTTCCCTGAGATGGCTGAGTCTGCAAGGCCTGGCTGTTCTGGTGCTGCTTCCTACATAGCAAGTTTAGAATTGCCGTGCGGATAGATCATCTAGTCAAGCCCTCCACCCCGTACTCCCTGCCCTGTTGTAGCCCTGAAGCCTTTCTCTGCCTGAGCACTTTTGATAGGAGTTGCTACCTGCTAAGGCCACCCAACCTATTTCAGACGCCATCATAAACTCCTGGCTATTTCCTTTTTTTTTTTTTTTTTTTAACCCCTGGCTATTTCCAATGAGTCCTACTTGTGGTCATTTAGGACCCAGGTGTTCCTCTGCCCCGTTACTGTGCGGTAGGACCTGCATGACAGCCAGTGTGCGCCTTTTGAATTTCTTTAGTACTGTTCTACTGTGAGGAGGAAGAGACAGCATTGTGTTGATGGAGGTTTTACTATGGGATCCTCTGCCCCAGTGGGTTCAGGAGTTCTACCTGTCCCTCACAAAATACTGTTTTAATCATCCTTCCCCCAGAGATGAAATGCCTATCTTTCAAGCTGCTGGGGGACTGATCATCTAGCAGATGTGGGAAGCACTAAATAGCCTCAGGGAGAGGCCTGGAACACCTTGTGGGTGAGCTCAGGCCAGGGCCAGGAGAGATGAGGCAGGCACCTGGGTCTTCTTGGTGCTATGGGCTGTCACCCTGCCCTCATATACTATCAGATGGCCCTAACTAAACATCTGGGAATGTCATGTCCTTCATTCCTGGGATGTTTCTGGGGTGTTTGTGTGTGTGTGTGTGTGTGTGTGTGTGTGTGTGTGTGTGTTTGTGTTTTGTCTTTTTGAGACAAGGTCTGGCTGTGCAGTTCAGGCTAACCTTGAGCTCACTTGGTAGCCTAGGCTGGTGTCGAACTCGCAACATGATCCTCCTCCCTCAGCCTCCCGAGTGCTGAGATTACAGGTGTGTGCCACCACGCCTGGTGGGTATGTGTTTGAAGGAAAGTGAACAAATTATACAAGGGGAGTTGTAATTTTAGTGACAGTGGGAGTAGCAGGCAGGCAATGGATCCGTGGAAAAGTAGGTGATTTCTTGTCAGAAGCTAAAGGTTTCCTGAATTACATCCTCCCAGCTTTTCCCATACTTCACGCCAGAGTTAGTGCACTTTTCTAAAGATTAGACCCCATATTGCACACTATAAAGAGGATCCTGGGTAGCTATTGGCCATCTACTCCTATCCGCTTCCTTTTACAAACTGGGCTGCTGAGACTTGAGAGTACATGATTTCTCTGTGGTCGCACAGCAGGACAAAGGCCCAGGCAGCGCACCTCCTACTGCCCCACTCCCTCTCAGTGGAGGCCAGTTTGGGCTTTGAGCAGCAAGATAATTCAAAGCAGCAGCAGTCCCACTGAGGGCACCACTGAAGCCCCACTTTTACCAGCATATCACCATCAGGCCTTCTAGGATCCACACATAGTACTTGTCATCAAAGGGACAGATGTTGTGTCCCGTGATGGCCTGAGCAGAGGACAGTCCCCTCTGGTCAGACTGAATGAACCCTTCCCACTGATCAGGTGGAGCAGGCTTGCACAAGGACAGTGGTCCCTCTCCTGTTCTGGGACCTCTGTGTTATCCCCACTCCCAAGTTTCCAGGGGCCTCATCCTTAGAGGAATGACTTTATATGTGGTTCAGAAATGGAGCTGCATTTCTCCACTCCCTCCCATATATTTAATCTGGCTTTTTCAGCCTGGTTGGAGCTGTGCCCGAGTTACATAATGTAGCCTGAAGAAGACACTCCTTAAAAGAGGAAGCGGGCAGGAGGGGGGTGGACAGGGAGCACTTTGTTACTTGTGTGCCACACCCAAAGATGTAGGGAGAGATTGTGAGGGGATGGGGGGATACCTGCTGTGAGTGAGCAGTGGTGTGGGGACCCTGAGCCTGTCTGAGTTGGGGTTTCCAGCGTACAGGAGGCTGAGTCTAAGGCTGAAGCTAAGCCTGCTGTTTGGCGAAGCTGGGTTTTATTCATCAGAGCTTCAGCTACAAAGGCAATGAACATCCTCTAGGGGCTGCGAAGTCGGAAAGCTGCAGACTTATGCCCACCGGGCCTGGCCCCATCCTGGGAAGAGGTCTGTCCACAGCAGTGAGCTGCGTTGTAGCTTTGAGCCTAGAGCTTCTGTAGGCAGTTGACTGGGAGCTGAATTAGGCAGCTAGTCTGGGCCAGCCTCACCTAGCTCTGGGATCTGACCCAGGGCTGCCCTGGGCACTGTGCACAGAAATGTGGCTGCTGGGCATGGTTGTTTTACTCCCAAAGAGCTGAAGGGGAGCCCTCTTTGCCTGGCTGTTGATGTTTTATCATTTCAACCTTAGACTTGTGACAGAGCAGAACAGGCCCATGGGATTGGTGGGGGGCTGAAGAGTCTTGTTCTCCAAAAAGGAAGGAGGCACATTCCAACAGGTCCCTAGGCGGCTTCCCAGTGGGCTATTTAAAGCAAGGCCAGTGCCTGACGCCTGGTACCCGATATAACCAGCAGCTGTCAGGTGACCCAGTGGCATGTTCCCAGCTGTGGCCAGGGGAGATCAGGAGTTCTGAGATGGTCTCTCTTGTGCTTTTACCCTCCCAGGTTTGGGAGGGGAAGGGAGGGAAGCCAACTGCCACTAGCAGTAAGTCTGTATTTTCCTCATCTTTCCATCTCAGGTTCATCAAAGTCCTTTTAAAACCATACTTCCTGCCTGAGAAGCAGGGGATTCAGAGTCCCTCCCTACCTCATGTTTAGTAGTGCCTCCACTAGAGCCTTCTCAGGTTCTCAGATGTTCCTGAGGGGTGGGTGAGGCAAGTGGTGGCTCCCTGTGGCCCCAGGCAGAGAGAGCAGCCTGCACAGCCACTGGGCCGTCCTGTTGCCCAGGCTGCCTGTGCAGCCCTTGTCGGAGCCTTCTGAGGGGTGCTTCCTGGCTGGGGTGCAGCCAGTAGAAGGGGAGAGCCAATAGGGCAGAGGGAGGCTGGCAGAGCTAGAGGGACTGGGAAGTGTTCCTTTGTGTGGCATCTCTTAGCACAGTGAGCCTTGCCATAGAGCAGCAGGCATCCTGAAGCCAGACAGCTACCACTCAGTACCGGAGCTTCCATTTCCTTCTTGAAAAACTGATAGTCTGACTCTAGGCTCCCCCTATGAAAGAGGGTAGGCAGTATGTTTGTGCCTGATAAACACAGTATGCTTGATGGCTCATGACCCTGAAGGGCTTCTTGCTGGGCCCCTATTGTTTTGTCATGGTGGGTCTCAGCCACGCTGTCCCTGCTGGACATTTTCTTGTTTGAAAAGCAGCTCAAATGAGCATAACTGGGGGCTGGGGATTTAGCTCAGCGGCAAAGCGCCTGCCTGGCAAGCGCAAGGTCGTGAGTTCAGTTCCCGGTACCGGAAAAAAACCAAAAAAAAAAACCAAAAAAACCAAAAAACATCAAATGAGCATAACCAACAGTGGGGCTCGGAGGCCTGACTAGTAGGGCAAAGATGCCCACGGTGCATGTACTGAGCATTTTCTTTTGTTTTTGAGACAGGGTCTTGCTATGTAGTTCAGGCTGGCCTTGAACTCACTTCGTAGCACAGTCTGGGATCAAATTTGCTGCCTCAGCCTCCCGAGCGCTGGTGTTCGCCACCCACCATACCTGGCTGAACAACTCCCTCTTTGGCTTTAACATAGAAAGTAGCTCAAATTCTTGGTTCTGCTGCCCCAGCCTTGCAGCTTTCCAGGACAGGAAAGACCTTCTTCCCTGGTGACAGACACTGGACTAGCTCCTTGCCTGTAGACATAGAAGCTGGCCATTCCCCGTCTGTCCTAGTTCGGGGACTACTGGAGGGATGCTGTCCACCTGTGTCCAGTGGGTGCAGGGCAGCTGCCTTTCTGGGGTACTACTGTGCTCTTCCTTTACTTGGTCTTACCTGCTGTGCTCGGCATACCCCAGTTGCAGTTGAATCTTGTACCTCTGTCACAGAAGTTAATCTCCCAGCTACCAACCCAGGCCAACGCCCATGGCTTTAGCTGAGCCTGGGACACTTGGCGTGATCCTCAGTTTCTGCTTCTCCCTGTCTTGCTAGATATGACTTGTTTGCTTGATCTGAGATGAGGGAATGGGGGACTGAGCCCTGGTGCGAGAACAGGGAGACAGAAGGAATAGGTAGCCTCTGCTTATGAGGCCGGCCCAGGAGGAGTGGGCTCCATGCTCCTTGAAGAACCAAAGCACTGACTCAGCACTGGCATCACAGTGTTGCAGCAGAAAACTGAATTGCAGGCAGATAGGGGGCCTTCCTCCTAGCTTTCCTGTTATCACTGTCTCCCCACCCCTTCCCCTGGTTCAGTGTGCAAAGCTCATTGCGAGAGGGAGGTCTGAAGGCTCCTGGGGATCCAAATGGGTCCAGGGCTCCTCCCTGTGCCTGAGCTGAGAACACCTAGCAACAAGTAGTCTGAACTTCTGAAAGAAATGTCAGCTGGTGCTCTTGCCAAGACAAGGTATATAGGGATGCTGCAGGTCTTTCTCTATCCTGGGCAGCTGTGAGCCAGCTGGGCGTACCCTGACCTGAGCCTTTGCAAGTGGGGAGAATGGAGAGACAGGGTTAGCCCTAATCCTGGGAAACAGGGAGGCTCAGCAGGCATGCAGCGGCGGGACAGCCAAATCCCTCTTTTAAGCCCATTGAATAGGAAAAGCTCAAACTGACCTGCAGAGTAAGCAGGCCCTTGGCCCCTCTGCCGCACAGCAAGCAGGAGGGCAGTGCTCTGGACAGAGTCCCTGATTCTCTAGTGGAGGATCCAAGGGGAGGGAGGGAGAGCTCAGGTGTGCACAGGAGGGTAATTTTCCTACAAGGGAAGTGGCCAAGCACATCCCTCAAGACCTCTCCATGTTCATGGTATATTGTGGGCCTTCACCTTTTGGGCAAGAGACAGTCTCTACTTGCTTCCCATCCTGACCCTTTTTATCATGGCTTGCACCACTTACCTGGAAACAGAGGTATTGGGGGGCCAAGAAGGGGTGTCCCACTGCAGAGCCTCTTCTGCCTTCCCAGGCCCTTGGCCACCACCTTGTACTTCCTTCGTGGACGCTGCTTTCCAGTCCTGCTGCTGCTCCCCTGGGCACCTCTCCTCAGCACCAGCTCCTGACAGCCAGCTACTGTCCCAGCCCCAGCTTTTTTGTTTTTGGTCGTCCTGGAGATGCAAGTGTCAAATTACCATCCAGAGGGGGAGCTAGAGGGAGCCCTGGTTGGAGCCCATCGTACACTTTGCACTAGCCTTTCCCCGCCTAGGAGGTCAGCTTCAGGATGAGCTCCCTCTCTCATTCTTCCTCTTCCTCTGCCCTCCCCTCCTGTGGGCTGGGCTGTGGGCTGGGGCTGAGCTGCAGGCTGGGGCTGGGCTGCTGCCTTCTTCTGGTCTGGTTCCCTGTGGAGATGACCCCAGGGGGCTCGGCCTGAGCCTATGGTACAAGTGGATGGAGCAGCTCTTCTGGCTGTTGGATTTCTGACCACCCCAGCCTGTCCTTCAGGCCACTCCCTGGCTGGTCCCTCCCTTTCACCTCTCCCTGGAAAGAAAGTAGTGAGGGAGCTGCCAGACTACTGAAGCAAGCAGGCAGACTTTGCAGGCAGCCCCCAGGGAGACCCTTCTGCTATTCAACATCCAGATATTTCTTGGGGGGAACTGAGAATCCTAGGTGTCCTGGGAGGTCCTGGGAGTGGTCTGCTTGCCTGGTGAGGGCTGGTCTCACTCTGCTCAGCTGTCTCGTCTCCTGGCTCCGTCGTCAGGGAGGGGCTCTAGAGCCCAGTGACTAGGGCATTTGACATTTGGCTGGTCATGCCACCCAGCAGACCAGACTGCAGGGAGAGAAACTGACCCCAGCCCTATGGTCAATGGAACTCTTTGAATCTGAGCACAAAACCTCAGTGAGACAGGGTTTGGGGGTTGGGCCAACCCTGTGGCCACACTGCTTGGATGCCAGAGCCTCCCAGAAGCCAGACAGGCAGCCACTGTATGGATGAGCAGGCTCCAGTGGAGGGAAGATTTGTTATTTTTATTAAGCACTAGCGGGAGCAGGAAGAAGAGCGCCTCCTTGTGGCCACATCAACTGCTCCCACCACCTGTCCCGCTGCAGAGCCATATTCTTCATTTGGCTAGAGGGAGATCCAATCCTCTTTCTTTAGGAGCTGGGTCACATGTGTCATAGGACCTTGGGGATCCTATAACCATAACTGTCCCCAGATGTACAGTGGGCAGAATCAAATGATGCCTTGTGAAGCCCCATGAGGTGAAGTATGGAGAGGCTGAGCGTGGCGCCAGATTTTGACACTCAGCCAGCGTTTGGGGATTAGGTGAAGAAACACTGGCCTGATGCTTCCTCGCCCCTCACCTTTACTGCATTCCCTCCTTCAGGTGCCGCCATGCTGCCATTGCCAAGTACTTTGGGGATGCGCCACCTGCCTGCTCCAAAGGCTGTGACCACTGTCAGAACCGTGCGGCTGTGCAGAGGCAGCTGGATGCTTTGGAGCGCAGCAGCAGCTGGAGCAAGACCTGCATCAGGCCCTCCCAGGAAAATGGCTTCGACCCTGAGCTGTATGAGGGAGGCCGCAGAGGCTATGGAGGATTCAGCAGGTGATGGGCCATGAGACCAGGTCTGTCAGTCTCCTGGCGCTAAGGCCAGACCAGAGGTGGCGCAGTGCTGCGTACAGTTCCCCTGCTGTCCCATGGGCTGTGATGGGGCCTGGACCCTGTCCAGAGCTGTCAGGGTGCCATGGACATCACTGTCCTAAATGTGTGAGTAGGGAGGGCAAAACCTCGGCCTGGGGCTGCTCATACCCAGCCTGTCCCTCAGGTATGATGAAGGTTCTGGAGGCAGTGGTGATGAGGGCAGGGATGAGGCCCACAAGCGAGAATGGAGTCTCTTCTATCAGAAGCAGATGAGCCTGCGCAAGGTGAAGGGGGCAGAGGGTTCAGCAACCCATGCAGGGTTCAGGTGGTCCCCCTGCTCACACCTCAGCTCCTTCCCTGGTGCTGGGTTGAAGCTGTCCTGCAGCAGGGCAGGATGCCTCATGGGCCCTTCATGCCATCTTTCAGGGCAAAGATCCCAAGATAGAAGAATTCATACCCCCAGGTTGGTACAGAAATGTTCCCAGGGACTTGTGGGCCATGCCTGGGGTGTGGATGGTAGATGCCTCATTGGGGACTTGGGAGACTCCAGAGAGCTGGAAGTCAAGTGGAAGGGTCCATCCTTCCTCTCCCCAGATGAGGACTGTCCCCTGAAAGAAGCTTCTAGCAGGAAGATCCCCCGGCTCACTGTGAAGGTAAGAAAAGAGCAGCTCCTCACCTGGAACCAGGATATTCTCCCCAACCTGAGTTGGGTGACTGACTTCTCTTTCCCTGTAGGCCCGAGAGCACTGTCTGGGGCTTCTGGAGGAGGCTCTGAACAGTAACTATCAGGCTGCAGGTCACACTGATGGGTGAGTGTCCCAAGATCTCTGGGACTGGGGATCAAGGTCCAGCCACCTAGAGTGGGGGCCTCTCCAAGCCTTTGTTCCTGAGGAGACAGCTAGAGCCCACATCCCTCTGTCTTGTTTGGGCCTCTCCTCCTCAGACTGTGACCATTCCTACTCCAGGGGTACCAGTCCCTCAGTCCCATCAGAGACTGGCATGGCCACACTTAAGGGCTACCAGTGGCTGCTGAAGGCCAGAGAGCCATAGGGTGCCCAAAGTGACCTAGTCAGAATCCTTGTGCTCAGAGTCCTGGAGAAAATCCAGCTGAGGTCTATGGGGAGGGGGCTGGGGTCCTGTTACCTGTGCTCATCTCTACCCACAGAGTGGACCTTCGCACCAGGGCTGTGGAGCTGGAACACGAGACGTTTCGAAATGCCAAGATGGCCAACCTGTACAAGGCCAGCGTGCTGAAGAAGGTGGGCCTGGGCGGGGCAGCATACTCCAGGCTCAGAACAGGAAAGGGTAGCCCCTCCATACTCCAAGACTGTCTGCCAGTCCTCTGGCTCCAGGACCCTTTTATGACTGTGGAGCCAGCTTCTTGGCTAGTTGACATTTCTAGTCACCCTCAGCGAGACTGGCACTTGTTCAGTGTGCAGTTCCTTCTTGTGCCTCGAGGAAAAGGAGGACTTAGATTGGGACTATCAGGAGGAACTCATGGGTGCCATGGTCTCCCTCCCTGTCCCTGCCCAGGTGGCTGAGATCCACAAAGCCTCCAAGGATGGGCAGCTGTATGACATGGGAGGTAGCACCAAGAGCTGCAGTGCCCGGGTGGAGCCCCCAGAGCCCAATGAGTATGACATCCCACCAGCCTCCCACGTGTACTCGGTGAGCAGCGTTCTGGTGTCTTCCTCAAACCTGGGTCTAGGAAAGGCTCAGCTTCTCCTTTGCTCCCAGGTAGGACACAGTCTCTCGACCTCTCCTGGCACCCTAGCCCTGGCCCTAGGGTGCCAGACAAGGCCATGGGGCTTCTCTGCTCTGCCAGCTATGCCTTTTCCAGCTCTGGTCTCTTTCTGAGCCTGACCCTCAAAGAGTGTCCTGTCCAACTCCTCCCTCACTCCTGAGAGCCCCAACCCAGCTGGAGCAGCCAGCTGGTACCTTCCAGGGGACCTGAGGGTCTGAACCTTCCCTCTTCCTCCTCACAGCTCAAAGCCAAGAGGATGGGAGCTGGCTTCCTCAAAGGCTCCTCTCCATTCCAGACAGCCACTGAGCTGATGGGGAAGTCTCAGACACAGGAGCAAGCCTCCCAGCCCATACGAGAAGGTGAGCAGGAGCCCCCCAGCCAGCTGTGTGTTCTCCAGGACGAGGACAGAAGTGAGCCCCTCCCTGGGCCAAGTGGAGAGGCCTCTGCTGGTGGTGCATGTTGTGGGGGACCCTCCCCTGAGAAGAAAACAAAAGGCTCCTGTGGGGACAGGTCCACGGCCAAGGCCCGGGCCAACAGGAAGAAGCAGCTCCTAGCCACAGTGGCTCACAACGATTCCCAGAGTATTGCCCGCTTCTTCTGCCAAAGGGTGGAAAATCCACCTTTACTTGGTTCAGCCTCAAGAGCAGAAGGTGCCAGTCCTTCCTGTGAGGGGGTGCAGGGACCTCTCATGGCCCCAGAGAAGTGCACAGAGAAGGAAGATGGAGCCCAGGGACATATAACTACCCTTAACCCAGAGAAGCATTCCGGGGAGCAGCTAAGGTAAGGGCATAGTCAGTCACGGAATCCCGTGTGGTATGAAGCCTATGTCTGGAATCCACATGGCTGTGTACCCTTTGGTAGTGGGCCTCATTGAGCTCTGCTGGCTGCCTGGGCTGAGGGAGCAGCTGGGCCTGGAGCTCTGATATTGCTCTTCCCTCTGACTAGCACCTGCTCACTCAGAGAACAGGAGATCCTGGATATACCGCCCAGTCCCCCAAAGGAGATACAGACGGGCAAGCGGCCCAGACCTCAGCAGGTACCTCCAGGAATGAGACCATGGGGGAAGGGAGGTGGCCTGTGGAAGAGGCCAGGACTTGCTTCTCCCTGGTCAGGGGTTCAGGGACATCATCACTTCTTTCCACAGCCCACAGGCAGATAGGACAGGCTGGAGGGAACAGCTGATGCTAAGGCATAGTCTTCTAGAGGGAGGGGCGGGGCCGGTGAAAGGAAGTGACCACCCCCTTTTCCACTCTGGCCCTGTCTAGGAGAACCCAGAGATCCCGGCTCAGAAGCGGCCTTGCACCTCAGCCAAGCCCTCCATCTTAGCAGAGGGCAAGAGCAGCACCTCAGCCAGTGGTCAGGGCACCTTGAATGCCATAGTCCAGCACCCCTGCCAGCTCTCAGCTCCTGGCGTCTCCCTGAAGGAGGCTGCAGATATTGTGGTCAGGTACCTGACCCCCTTCTACAAGGAGGGCAAGTTTGCATCCAAGGTAGGATGAATAGGTGGACTCTGCCTTCCCCAGGGAACTTGGGTGCAGTTGGGGGAGGGGGGAGCATGCACCCCAGAACAACACAGGGCAGAGCAGGTGAAGTCTAAGACTAAGTCCAACTCCTGCTTTCCTGGGTCTGCCCTGCCCTTGGTCATGGCTTTGGATAGCTCCTGCTCTCTGCTGTCTGCTCTCTGCTCTTTCCTCTCTCTGCCTTCCAGGAGCTGTTTAAAGGTTTTGCCCGCCACCTTTCACACTTGCTGACTCAGAGGACCTTGACTGGGAGGAGTGGTGAGTGCCAATATGGCCAAGGCCCGGGGGTACTTGGCGGGGGGATCTGCAGGGAGGACACTGGCCCTTACCTCTTCATGTCCACCTGTCCTGAATCCACAGTGAGGGAAGAAGCCCAGCGCCTCATCAAGCAATTTTTCCATGGCTGTGTGAGGTGTGAGAGCGAAGCTGACTGGCACAGCTTGTGTGGCCCACAGAGATGACCTGCTGCTGGCCTCACAGAGCTGGCAACCTCCCCAGACTCATGGGCCAGCTTGGGCCTTGCTCAGAAGTAGGAATCTGGGCAGGCCTGCTGGTGCCAGGGGCACCATCTTTCTCAGGGTCCTTCCTCCTGCAGACTATAGCTCACTTTGGAGATGGTTTCAGATGCTTCCTAAATCAAGTCAGGGGTCAAGGGTCAGCCTGCCTTCCTGCTTGCAAAGCCTGTGGTCCTTCCTCAGATCCTCCTTGTCTCCTAGCTCTCATACCTGGGTTTTCTGGGTCAGATCCCCAGGTTAGAAGGTAGCAGGTGGTGTGGCTGCTGCCAGGGGCAGAGCAGGAGTGGCCTTCCTTCTCATACTCAACGAGTTCTGAGCCACGGGCAAGGGCCACCTATCTAAGGTATGAGGCCTGCTTAGGGTCTCTGCTCACCTACTTCCCTTGAGATGCCAGCATTTCCTCAGGTATAGAGCTGGTGGGAAGGGTGGCAGTACACAGGCCCTATGCCCAGCTCAGCTGCTGGTCAGGAAGGCCAGGCTTGACTGATGTTTACAACAGGAATAAAGTATTGTTTGCTTGACACATATATGTACATACAGCCCTTTGTTCTTAGGAGTTTTATTTTCTTAGCAGCTTCTTCCAGGTCTGGGCTCGTGCTGACATAGACCCTGGTGGGTACTTGGGGCCAGGTAGGCATCTCCCCCAGGCTGGGCAATGTTAGATGTGCAACCCAGGTTCCTGTAGCCCCCACATTGGGCCCTCGCCCACCCCAGAGGGAGTATGGCTATTTTTTTTCCCATCTGAAGTCAGATGAAGTCTCCACATGGGCCAGCCGGGCTATGCTGTAGTAGGTTCCAGAGCAGAGCCAGGTAGGTCCAAACTAAAAACAACCTACTAGCACCCAAGGCAGAGGGTCCAGGTGGGACCTGGGCTAGGGAGAGGTCTCCTGGCCCTCAGCTGAGGCTGGGCCACTGGAACCACTGAGCGGAAGATGCGCTGCCATCCAGCAGGAAGATGATGGTGTGGTGTAGTTCCTGAGCCTGCTTGAGGAGAGGCCTGTCAGCACTCTGCTCCCCAGTCAGCCCCCACCACTGCCCCGCTCACTGCCCCTGAGCTATGGCTCGGCCCTGAGCCCATGGTCCTGCTGTGTGCCAGGGCTGGGTGGAGGCATTCATATCCTCCTTCCAGAAGGCATCAAAAGCCCTGGGTATTCACCTGTGGCAGCTCCAGCCAGATGGTCTGAGGGCTGTCAGCTGAGCCATAGTTGAGCTCCAGTCCAGGGGCCCCATTGGGCTCTAGTGGGCTCAGCAGATGGAGCCGCTGAAGGTCCTTCAGGGCTATGGAGCAGCACATTTTCTAGGGCAGCAGAGACAGCAGAGCTTGGTTTTTCTGGGGTGGGGGTCAACATGGTGCAAGAGGAATGGCCCGAGGGTCCCCAGGACAGTACTGGGAGAGGAACTTTGTCCACCTGGGAGGTGGGGTCCATGAGGACAAGGTGCTGGCGATTCAGCCCCAAGAGGGCGGGTCCAGGAAGCACCAGCTTGCTCACTCGCAGCACCACGTACACGGTATAGCCAAAGAGGGGCAGCTGCCTCATGGCCTCTGGGGATAGAGAAGGCCAGAACATGAGTTCTAACTTCGAGGGCCTTGGAACCTGCCTTTGTTCCTAGGGCAGGTGAGGGACAGGCAGCCTAGAAGCCACCTTGCCTCTCCACCCTTGCTCTTTCTCTGCTGGGCCTGCAGCCCACTTTTCCTAGACCTACCAATGAAGCTGATCTGTGCATCCTGGGGGCTGTGTCCTTGTAGCTGTCTCAGCTCCTGGCCTGTTAAACTCTTTATGATGTCCATGTTCACCTGCCATTGCAGTGTCTTTGGTATGTAATCCAGCATGTCTTGCCTAGGGGACACATTCTGGCTTGGGCCCACAGACCATGGACCAGTTGGTGCAAGGCTGGGCACATGGTGCCAGGTCACTGAACAGGTGCCCACTGTGGATAAGACTAGAGACCCACATATGAGCCAGGTGAGCACCCTGCCCTGGAGGAGGTTGGAGTAGGGTGGAGAGGACGAGTATCTACTGCTCCAGGCCAATCTGATCAGGGCCAGAAAAGGTTAAATGGAGGGGCCTTGGACTTGGAGGAGGGAGTGGGGAGGGTAGGCTGGTGCCCAGGTGGGAAGGGGCATGCCAGGAAGTGTGGGGGCCATGCTCACATACTCTGAGGGGGGGCTTTTGCTGGCCCTGCCAAGGTGCTGGAGGGCAGCCAGCTGGGCAAGCTGAGTGTCTGCCGGGGCACGGCCCATCAGCTTTCCCTGTAGGTAGTCCCGCAGCACCTGAAGAGGGAGGGCTGTGAGGGAGTGGCTGTGCCCCAAAGTCCCCAGCAGTCAGTGGTCCCCACCTGACTGAAAGCCACAGACCATGTCATTGTGGGGAGGGAACCTAGAGGTCGCCCTGGCAGGAACTCCACCCTCAAGTTGCAGGGGCAGTGCATGGCAGTCCAGGAGCAGGGGCTGACCTGGGCATAGTGGGTGCCAGTGTAGACGGGGTGATCGAAGTGCAGCGGGGTCTCCCAGCTGAGGCGCCGGCTGTGCACGCTTATGTTCTGGTTCACCACCACAGCATTGAGGTACTCGTGGGGCCACAGGGGCCGAACCAGCTCACCTGCACGAGGAGCCCAGGCCACACTGCCCAAGGCCCACCCCACCGCCCCAGCACAGATGCTGACTCCTGGTGAGCAGGAAACAGCCTGGGCTCCCTTCCCTCCCTCTGTGCGGGCTCACCTTCCCCTTTGATGAGGAAGAGGGCAAATTCCTGTACTTCCTGAGGGTCCGTGATGCCCATCTGACCGCACATCTCCTCCAGCACTTCTCCTGCCACCTGGGCATGTGGACAGGGGTATGATGGGGGCAGGGAGGCTGGAAGGCACAGAGCTGAGGCCCAGGGCCTCTTTCCTCAGTCCCTCCCCCTCACCGTGAAGGTCTGCACGTTGGTCCTGTAGTCCACACCCCCGGGTAGGTGAATCACAATCAGGCGGACTGCTTGCCCCTTCTGTCAAGGAAGGTCATAGGGTCAGTCACCAGCAGTCAGAGGTCGCAGCTGTCCTGTAGACATCCTCCTCCCCTTGGGGAGTCCCAGAAGGTCCATCCATCCACCCCCAATACCAGAAAAGCACGAATTTCGCCTGGTTGGGGCAGTCGCTGGCGTCCCCCATATTTGACTGTGCGCTGGAGGTGCTGCTGGCTTCTCTGGGCCAGCTCTACAAAGAAGCCAGGATAAGAGGGTCATGAGCCTGTCCAAGCTCCTCCCCAGCCAGCAAGTACTAAGCCCGGGAATCCCCATTTGCCTTCCCCTCCCACAGCACCTTGGCTGGGGCCCGAATCCTGCAGGAACTTGGTCACATACGGCATCAGTGTGGTGGATGGGGGGAAGAAACCTGTGAAGAGGCTGAGGAGGCTCCATCCCCGGGCACAGTGCTCCCTGTGGGGCGGAGAGCCTGGGTTTCAGGCTGACGTGATCACGGTGCCACACTGGACCCAGAGGCCCCCACACCATCCCCACTCACGGCTTGGGGTGTCCTGTGATCTGCTTGATGACCTGGCAGTACATTTCATCCCTAAGGTCTTTCTCCTGGCACAGCTGTGGGGATGGGAAGGGCAGGTGGGCAAGACAGGGGTAAGGCAGAGGAGTAGTGGGACAGCATAGGGTCTGAAGTCTGGGAGAAATCCTGCGAATGGCAGTGGGGCTGGCGCCAAGACAAGGTGATAGCCCAGCAGCTGCTGCTTGGTCTGGCAGCAGATGAAGACATTTGTATAACTAGTCCTCACTCTCTGTCTCTCTGTCTCTCTCTCTCTCTCAGGTGCTAGGCACATGCCTGTGCTGAGGCTACTTTTTTACTGGGGGTGTGTGTCCTGGAGATCAAACTCAAGGTCTTTGCACTGAGCTACATCCCTAGCCCTTGTTTTAGTTTTTATTTTGAGACAGAATCTCACTAAATTGCTCAGTTGCTTCATGCTAGGCTCAAACTTGGAATCTTCCTGCTTTTGCCTTCTAGAGTGCTGAGATTACCATGTCTAGCACCACTCTCTGTCTCTTTTTTTTTTTTTTTTGAGACAGGGTCTTGCTGTGTAGTTAAGGCTGGCCTTGAACTCATAGTGATCTTCCTGCCTCTGCCTCCCAAGTGCTGGGAGTACAGATCTTCACCACCATGCCTGGCCACCACTCTCTTTGTCACTTGCTTTACCTGCTGTGGTCTCTTAGTCATCTTTGCTGGCTCTACCTTTCCTCCTCATCCTCCAGATGCTACAGGGCCCTGGGGCCTTCCCTGCCCTGTCCAATGGTCTCAGCTGTTCCCACCTCAGACTCTGGTGCCTGCTTCCAGCCCAGATTCTCCTTGAACCTTGGCCCTCTCTACTCAGAAGTCTACAACTTCACATAGCCGAAACAGACTCCACCACTAGCTCAGACCTGTTTTTCCTCAGTGACAGTCACTGCTGTGGCTCCTCACACCCACAGCCAGCCCTTTGGAGTCTGAATTTTCCCACTTTTCCTCTTGGCTGCTACCTTAGGCCAAGCCAGTAACCTGGATGGGAGCCTGTGGACTACAATGTAGTAATTTCCATTTGCCTTTAATTATTATTATTATTAGTATTATTTGTCGTTGTTGTTTTGAGACAAGTATTGTTATGTGGCCCAGGCTGGCCTCGAGCTCACAGCAGTCCTCCTGTCTGCCTTGCAAGTGCTGGGATTACAGGTGTTCCACTTGCATTTAACCCCCACTCCCCCGAGAATCTCAGAGAATGGCCAGAGCGACCCTGGGAGATATAGGCCAAGTCTTTCTTTACAACCTCTCTGATACTGAAAAATCAAAGTTCTTACATTTGGCCCACAAGGCCTGCTGTGAGCTGGACCTACACTATCCTCTCACTGTCCTCATCCTCCAAGCTGGCCTTGCTGGTGCTGAAGCTCGCTTTCGTTACTGTCACCTGTGCCCCTCCCTCGTCCAAGGCCCTGTCCCCATGTAGACGTGGCTCACTGCTTTTCAGAACTCTGTCAGCATTCCCTTCCCCTGCCTTAGTGTTCTCTCACGGGCTCTTTACTCTCAGGCATGCAGTGTCCTTGTCTTCCTCCTGTGAGACTGTGCATATTGCAGGGATTTAGCCCACTGGCTTCACAGCCATGCCCCCAGCATGTAGTAAGTGCTCAACACATACTCTGGAATGATTAAAAGGAATAGTAACTGCCAAGTGTGGTGGCGCATATCTATAATCCCAGCATTAAACTGGGCGTGGTGGCGCACGCTTGTAATCCCAGCACTCAGGAGGCTGAGGCAGGAGGATCGTTGCTAGTTTGAGACTAGCCTGGGCTACAAAGTGAGCTCAAGGCTAGCCTGAACTACAAAGCAAGACCCTGTCTTTAAAACAAAAAGCAAAAATCATAAACCAAAACAACCAAAAAAAAAGTAAAAAAAAAAAGTAACCAAGGGACCGAGGGAAGGGGGGACCCAGGCAGGAGAGGAAAAAAAGCACTCTGGGCCTCCTGCACCAGCTTGTGACATACAGTGTCCTGCTTACCTTCAGCAGCTTGTACAGCAGATCCAGCTCATCCTTGCCACGGGGCTTAGACTGGTCCCCCATAAACTGCATTAGTGCTGCAGGCAGGATAAAGAGCATGGTGAGCTGGGCCGGGGCCTGGCCTGGCACATGCTTGGTACACAGCCTTTTACCCGCTATGTGATGTCTTACTCTCCAAAGGCACGCGCACCAGGCTAGGCAGCTGACTCCAGCTTTACTGAGGAGGAAACAGGCTCAGGAAAGTTTTGTGGGGGCCAAGTTCACACACAGAGATAGTGTCTGCTCTACCCATTCATTGTCTTCCAGTCCCAGTCTCCACACAACTGAGCCCATGGGTAGGAACATGGGTGGGGGAGGACTGGGTGTCCAGGAGCCACCAGCAAACTTCCCTGAGTTGGCAGGCTGGGGCAGAGCCCGGGAGCGCTCAAGGAGAGAAGCGGGGGCTAGGTCCAAGGCAGCAGGGGCCCTAGGATGCCCGCGCCACTTACCCTCAAATCCCGCCACAGCCTGCCTGCTTGTGTTCTCATCACTGAGGCGGATGAGTGATTCCTGGATGGGAGCCTGTGGACAAAGAGGTTGGGCCTCTGTCTGGGGTCATGGGAGTCGGAGCGCAGATCTGTGGGCCAGACTCCTCCCCACCTGGCCCCTTACCTGGCTGTACTGTACTAGGCTGGCCATGGCCTTCGCTTTGGCACCTCCACCTGTCAGGTCCAGCCTGTGGGGTCAGAGGAGATGCCCTGCTCGTTCAGGCCGCCTGCCTTTGTTTCAGGCTATGGAGGGGATGGTGACAACACTGGCCTGGTGCTCTGGGCAGGGGGCTTTCGTTGGGAGGCTGAGGACGCACAGGTACGGAGGTTGGCCCTGGGAACTCACAAGGTGAGAGGCTTCCGGAAGTAGTGCTGTGCAAATTCCTGCATGGTGTAGTTGTGGGAATCATTGGACAGAGAGGTGTAGACCATGGAGGAGTACAGGCTGGTGGCCTCTGAGTCGTCACTGTGTGCCTGGCTCTGGGGGTGGGCGGGGCTCTGGGAGCACAGGAAATCTGGTACCACCCAAGTGTCCACGGCCCGTCCTTGAGCCCCTGATCCCCAGCACCATCCCCACCCCTGCCAGATCCAAGAGGAATAAGACCAGAAATCAAGAAAGTCAAGACTGTTTATTGGCAGCACCGAACTAAGTATGCTGTGGGAGCAGAGGCGCATAGGGCCCAGCCCCTCTCCACACGGGCTCCCAGCATTGCTGGTGAAACAAGGCAGGAAGCTCAGAGCAGGCAGGAAGGACAGCAACACACCAGGCACTACCCACTGGGACATAGAAGGCCATGGGTGGCGGGCAAGCCCCGGCCAATCACACTCTTTCCTTTCTCTACTTCTAGTTATGCCTGGCCTCCACCTCCTGTCTTCCTCACCTCCCAGGTCCTGTCCCACTGAGCTGGGCCTGGCTCTGCAAGCTGTGGCTGACTCTTGCGCTGCCAGCTGCTCTTCTGCTCTGACGAGAAGGAGTAATCAGGAGCAGCAGCTGGCTGCACCGTGTCAGCAGGAAAGAGTCCCGATCGGCCTCCAGCAGAGCCAAACTGCCAGCCTAGAAGGCATCCCAAGACAATGGCTCACCCATCTGGCCCCTCTGCCCCTCAGCAGGCTCTGCCAGTGGGGTGCCCTCCCTGGGCCAGGCCCTTCTGCTGGCCTTTGGGATACCTGGCTCTAGGGTAGCCACTGGCAATAGCTTGATTAATTCCCCACGATGAAAGCTGAGAAGGCTGTGGTCATTGGTGATGTAGCTGCGGAGGGCGATGACATAGCCAGAGTCCTGTGGGCAGTAGGGTGAGCAGGCTGGGAGCAACTACCTGCCCTGGGCTGGCCTCTCCCAAAACCCCGGGACTCTGCCTAAACTCCCAGCCCACCCAGGGGAGCCAGGCAGCGAGAGCTACACCTGGGAGAGGTTGCTCACTGTCCTCCCAGCCCCCGCCTGGCCCAAGCTTGCCTTTCTCAGCTCACTCAGGAACTGCTCCACCATGGCCTTGATGGCCCTCGCCCTGGCTGTGTACAGCACCAGCTGCTCACTCTTCAGCAACAGCTCCAGGGTGGAGTCACCCCGGCACTCCACTCCCAGCACCTCGGAAAAGCTGTGCATAGGGTGGGGCATGAGCCAAGGGCCATCCTGTACCCGGCTCCCAGCCTGGGCTCTGGGGCAGCTCACCTGTAAGAGCAGAGTGTCTTCAGCTGGTCCAGGTGGAAGCTGGGGCCTTGGGTCATGCTGAGGAGTCTTAGCCCCCGGTGAGACACGCCCAGTAGCTGCACATCACTACCATTCTCGCCCTGCCAGGAAGGTGGGTGGGTCAGGGGCAGGCTCCAGGGTCATGTCACCAGCAAGATGCCAGAAGCTGCAAAGAGCCAGTGGCTGTCTGGCCTTCTGCTGCCCCAGCCCTCACGCTGCCTGTAGACAGCCCCAGCCTGTGCACTGGAGCCCAGACTCAAGGCTTGACACTCCACACCCTACCCCAGCATCACTGACCGAAACAGGGAAGATGCGGGAGAAATAATTGGTCCAGTTATTCCGAGCAGCCACCACGATGCGCTTCTTGACACTGTCTTCAGTGGTAGTGAGGGAGTCCAGGCCCACCCCTAAGTCTCCTGTGGGTAAGAGGGGCCCAGATTGTCCTTAGGCCACCCCTCTCTGTAGAGTGCTCCCATGGCCCCTTCTTCCCTTGGGACAGGTCCAGAACTCCAGCTCCCTGACTCCAGGATCCTTGGACCCATACCCAGCAGGTCTTTCATTTTGTGCCGCTCGTCCTGGGAAATCCGGATGCAGGACTCAGCAAAGGTGTCCCGCAGGATCTGCGGACAGAGCCAGGTGGTCACTACCAGGTCCTGAAGCCAGGGCCCATCCCAGAGCCGCGTAAAGGAGAGGTTGGAGGGCCCAGTAGAGGGCGCCCTCACCCTATAGTGCTCCCACAGAGGCACAGGTGGCGCAGGGAGAGGGGCCTCCGAAGCCCACTCACGGTGACTCACTGCCTCTCCCCCATGGCACCCACACTCCTTCCCTTCTCTCCACCACTACTGGGTCAGCTGATACAAGCTGTCCTGAAGAAGCAGAATGTGGTGGGGAGCATGGGGGGCATTGTGGAACTTGGAGGAGCAGAGACAGAGTCTTAGGAGCATCCAGCGGTAGTAGGGAACCATTTGTGGAGTCCCTACTGTGTGCCTGGGCTGTGTACCGTGTATGCTCTGTAAAGTGAGGTTAACCATGGTCCCTGCTTCCTAGGACGCTAAGAGGCAGGGCTAGGCACAGAGTACCCTGGAGGTGCTGGCTGCCATCATGCCCTCACGCAGGTGTTACCCTGGCCCAGGTGTTAGGCTTTGGGGCCCCAAGATACAGATGTGGCAGGTTGGCAGGTGGGCCAGGCTCTCACCTGTTCACAGAGAAGCCTGAGGGAGTAGGGATGGCTGAAGTTCTCCCGGGGGTAGAAAACCTGAAGGAGACATGAGAAAGCAGAGTCTGGAAGGTCTCTGTCTTATCCAGCTCCCTCTGCCCTCTCAGGCCCAGAAACGAGCCTTGGAAAGATGGGTCAGGAGGAGGGATGCTGTGGTCCAAGGTTGGGATCCCTCCAGCCTGCCTGCCACCTCCCTGCCAGCCCGAAGAGGCTGAGGCCCCACCCTCATGCCCACCTCCTTGCGCAGGAACAACTTCCAGGGTACATTGGTGTAGGAGAAGCACACACTGCCAGAGGGCAGGAGTAGCTGGGTGGAGACCCCCTGGTCCTCCATGGGCTTTGCCAAAGCTGGAGGGGAAGGGCGCAGAGCCTCAGGCTAGGGAAGGCTGCAGCGGGGAGGATGGGGCAGAGAGGGAAGACTCCCCTCCTTGTCTGGTTCTGTCAGCCTCCACCTGTCTCACTCCCGCCCTGAGCATCATCTTCGGTCTCCACTTCTGGTCCTAAACTTTCCATGGTGTCTCTGACTCCACCTGTCAGGGTCACTAAATTCCCTGTGGAGTTGTCAGGTCTTTGAAAGTGACACCCAGTTTGTGACAGCCCCTCAGTGCCCAGGCTGCAGGGTGCCCAGGCCCTGCCCTGGGCAGGAACGAGGAAGCTGTGTCTTCAGGGCTCCAAAGTCCGGAAGTACAAGCAGCTGACCTCAGCCATGTGGAGATCACTTGCGTCATGAGTCCCAAGGGGCTACTGGGAGTCCTTCCCCCTCCCCAGCAAAGGCCATTGTGCAGGAGACATGGGGTTCCTCACCACAAGGCTCTGCTGAAGAGGTCTGGGGTTCCTCAGGCAGAGGCAGTGGTGGTGCTGGTGGAGGTGGGGGTGCCTGGGTAGTGGGTGGGATTGGGCCAAACAGGTCCCGGAGGGGCCCCTGCTTTTCCCTGATGGAGAGGGAGGGCTCATGTCGTGGCTGGGACCTGGGTCGAGGAGCCACAGCTGGTGGAGGGCCTTTCCCCAAGCTGGGGGCCAGTGTCTGGTGAGGGGGACACACAGAGAAGGCATGAGAGCAAGGCCAAAGTTATCCCGAAAGCCGTGGACTTAGAGGCTATGCCCTGAGGGATCAGAAAGGGGCTCACCGATGGGGGTGAGTGGGCACCATTGATCCCCAGCTTGGCCAGAGCCTCGTCCTTAGGGTCATTTTTCTTAAGAAAACTTTTGTGAGGCCTTACAAGAGAAAGAATTGGTCACTAGGAACACAGGGTGATTCCCTGGGCAGTCAAGGGCCCGGCCACAGCCCCCTGGGCCCACCTGATAGGCTGCACAGGCACAGGTATGGGCCCCGGGCGGCTCTGGTACATGCGGATGATGTTCCGAATTTCCCTGCTAGGCTCCGACCGGGGCGTGGGGTCTGAGCTGCTCACGGCAGGCCTCCTGCCCTGAGCAGGCCTGGCCTCTTCAGTCGGCTCACCCTCCGCCTTTGTTGCAGCTTTGGCTCCACTTTGTTTCAGTGGCTTCTTCAAAACAGGGTGAGGAGGAGGAGGAGGAGACAGCCCTGACCGGAAGAGGACAGACATGATTAAACACTGCGCAGAAGCGCGAGAGCCCTGAGGCCCTGCCCACCAGCCCCACCTTCTCTGGTTTCCTCTTCTTCCTCCTCCGTCTCCTCCTGCTCGGGGATCCGGACCTTGGCTGGAGGCTTCATCGTCTTCACCGTGACCTGCTGCTGCCCTGTAAATACCGCAGAGGGTCTTCTGTCACCCACGTCTGCCCAGCAGCTCCACTGGCCTGCCTGTCTGGGCTCCTGGGGGTGCCGCCTGACACTCAGCCTCGCTGGCCAGGTCACCCTGAGTACCCTCACCCATCTTCTGGAAGTAGTCCCTTTTCTGCTGGAAGCTCTTGGGGTGCCAGGTCCTGTCTTCAGCCCCCTCTGAGGTCTCCTGGGAGAAGGGAGAAGTGAAGAGCAGCCCAGCCTGCCACATCACCACACTGACAGCACCCTCAAACATTCCTGCTCACGTCTCACCCCTGCAGCCCTGCAGCTACTGTCTCCACCCCAAGCGCCGCCATCCATGGAGCCTCAGCTCTTTACCCTTGAGCGGGCACCGGGCGATTCCAAGTCATACTCGGGCTGCTTCTGGGGGGCAGGGGACTTCTTGGGCTTGGGAGTGACAGCGGGGGGTGGCGCCGGGGAGGCAGCTGGAGAGGCCGGGGCTTGGTGCTGGCGTTGCTGAGTCTGCTGCTCTAGGGACAGGCTCATGGCCTGGTTGGTCATCTGCTGGGCCTAAGGGGGATGGGCAGTGGCCAGGTAAGAGCCCTGGCTGGCCCTGTGCCACACCCCTGCCATCCCCACCCCTGGGAGAACCCTGGGGCCCTGCCACCCTCACCAGGAGTAGCGCCTGTTGGTTGATGAAGTTCTGCTGCTGGACTGCCAGCTCCCTCGTGTCCAGGCTGGGAACCAGGGGCTGTGGCTGTGGCGGCACCATCACGGCTGCAACAGGTGGGCCAGAGCAGCTGAGCCCCATGGCCACACTTCAGGCCCTCAGGGCCCTGTGCCCACGGACTCCTGGTGCGGCCCTCCTTCTAGTCTCAGAACTGGCAGCTGCTCTCTTGAGAAGGGACCCGGTGACCCCAGCTCAGCCCTACCTGGCACGGCAGGGACTGTGCCCATCGCTGGCATCATGGGCATGGGCGCAGGGATCATAGCTGGCTGGTATCCAGACATCTGCATCATTCCTGGGTACACTAAGGGGACAAGTGAGTCCCCACCCAGGCCCACATGCCACCTTCCTCCAGCCCCAGCAAAGGCAACAGCACAGGCCACTGGATGCTGGTTGGAATTCCCATCTCATCCGGGCAGCCTGAGAGGCCCCAGACCACGCCCACCTCTGCCCCTGGGCCTGGGAGGCGCTGGACCAGAATCAGCCTCACACTTACCCATGGGGTAGCCCTGCTGCGTGGGCCCAATGGAGCCCCCTCCCTTCATGCGGCTGCTCAGTGCCCAGCCTTGTTCCAGGTCCTGAAGGGACACGGTCACACTGTCAGGGCTAGAGCCTGGGAAGGGGCAGCAGAACCCCAGGGGGAAGGGGTAGGCTGGGGGTGTATGGGGAACACTTACACCGAAGCCAGGGGCAAGAACGGGCTCAAAGAGATGGTCCAGGAAGCCATCCAGGCTCCCTGACGTCCGGGACTCCCCTAGGGGGCAGGGAGAGGGTGGTGCATCCAGCTGGAGGTGGGGCTGCCCTACACCCATCCCTGTCACTCACCGACTTCAGTGTGCCTTACCTGTGTAGCCTCTGCCGGGCAGTGTTGGGGCTGGACCCGGAGGAAGGCCTGGGGGCAAAGAGGGGGCCCGGACACCAGGGGCAGGCGGGATGTCCCTGGCTCTGGAGGAGAGAGTAGGTCTGGCTAAGGGCTGCTGAGGTCACAAGTAGAGCCCAGATGGGGATGAGATGCAGAGACTGCTTGTGGGAACGAGGTGGGAGGAGGCCTGGGGGGGTGCGCTGTAACAGCACCAATGCCCCACAGTGTGACAGTGGCTGCAAGGGCAACCGCGGGGGCAGGGGCAGGCTGGGGACAGGGGTGCTGGGTGGCACCTACAAGCCAAGGGGGGTGATGGGGTAGCTGCGCGGAACAGTTGGGTCCCCCGGATCCTCGGTCTGGCCAATCAGGTCCAGCACAAAGTCACAGCCCGCCAAGTCTTGCCACGCATCGCCAGAGTGCAATGACACGGACCAGCCACGCGGGGGCACCTCCAGGCCTCTGGATGGGACAAGAAGGTGCAGCAGAAGGGTGGTCAGTGAGGTGGGACAAGGGCTGCAGTGGGAGGATGGTCAGTGTGGTGGAAGACCATCCTGCCAGGACAAGGAATGGACGGTGAATCAAGGGGAGGGCCCTGGGAAGGGAGTCCTAGAGGCCCCTGCAGCCCTTGCACGGTCTGCTTCTGGGCCGCTGGAGCCACTCAGCCAGCACCTCACAACCCACCCAGTTATCCCACAGCTCTACCGCTCTCCTTGTCTGACCTGCAAGTTAGAATCTGGACTGTGGGTGCTCATATGGCCCTGTGTTTAGATTCCTATTTGCTCACCATCTGGAAGCTGTCAGTAGTCCCTTTTATTTTCTACATAATTAAACATCAGTCATTGTCCATACCCATAGATTCTGTCACATTTTATTCAACCTGCTTCAAAAATCCACACAGTAGAAGTCTTCCCTGCCACTTATTTGCTCTAAGCTGAACCAAGATTAATAGACATATAAGTAGGTTAGGGATTTGTTTGGTATCTCGGCTTCTTGAATCACTTCTGGGGGAAATCCACCTTAGTTCACTTGGATTGATGTAATCTAATTCCACACAGCTTTTCAGAACGATGTCCTTAGGCTGGGGATATAGCTCGGTGGCACAGCACCTGCCTGGCAAGTGTGAGGTCCTGAGTTTGATTCCTGGTATCAGAAAAAATGGGGAGGGGGAAGAACCATGTCCTTTTCTGGGCCTAACCATAAGCAAATAGAAAGGGAATGCAGACATCTAGAGTCAAGGTGACTAATATTTAATAAAATAAAACTATCAGGCTAGGACCAGGAAATAGATTAGTTTTGGAAATTAGGATGTGAATCCATCTGGAGTCTGTAGTCTGACCCTGACACCCAAAAACCCCTGCTGCCCTTTGGAGAGCAGCGTCTGTCCCTGGACCCCAGGAGGTGTGCGGTAGGACAGTAGGCTCAGACAAGGATGGGGACAATGGTCAGCTCTGGCTGCACTGTCCATTCAAGACTTCCCATACCTGCTCTGTAGGATCCACCCAGCAAGTTGCTCCCCCGTGGTCCAGGACTCCACCTCAGCTGAGTAGCACTCCTCTGTAGGGGAGGGAGTGTGGCAGGGTAAGGGACAGCAGGGTGTAGCGGATGGCAAGGGGCGGCTGTCCCTGGGGTCCCAGAAACAGGACAGAAGGGAGAATAGAGTCACAGAGGGGGGCAGCAGGAAGGCAGAGGCAGGAAGGAACCAGGGAGGGTAGAGGCAGGGCTGGCTCCACTGTGGGCCTGGGAGGCTTTTGAGGGAGGTGGCCATCACCATTGAAGGTAAAAACGTCTAGTGCCATCCGGCCCCGCCGCCATCCGGCCTTCCACTCGAGCTGGGTGGGAGGGTGGGCCCGGGCAAACCCTGGGGCCAATGGGGTCTGCTCCAGGGCCCCTAGCAGCTTGTGCTGGCACAGCGCCGCCATGCCCTGGGGGGCGTGGTCAGACACGAATCTGTGGGGACAGCACAGAGCTGCTGTGCAGTGCAGTCGTGCATGAACCCCATCCACCAGGTCCCCTCTGGCCGGTCCCATTACTTGAGCAGCGGCTTCTGCAGGGCAGGTGTTGGGGGGAAGGCGCTGAGCAGGACGGCCATGAGTGCCCAGCCTCGCTGGCTCTGCTGCTCATCGGGGTTGTGCCAGAGCTGAGCCACGAGCTGGCTGAAGAGCTCGTCCCTCAGCCCTGGCCGGCGCTGCCCCTGCTGCACCAGGTAAGTGCCCATGGTCTGCTCCTGCCAGGACTGCAGGGATCCATACCCCAGGAGCCGCAGCATCTATGACACAAAGTCAGGCCAGGGCAGGAGTTACAGGACTCTCATGTGCTGCTCCAGCCCGTGAGGGACCCTGTCCTCTCCCTGATGCGGCACTTACCACCTTGTTGATGTCCAGGGCATGCTGAGGGTTCTCTCCTTCCAGCTGAGTCAGTGGCTTGGCCAGAGGCCACCCTGGACTGGGCAGGGATGGCTCCTGCAGAGAAGGAGAGTGACACAGAGCTTGTCCTCTGTGCTGACAAGGGGAAGGACAGTGTCTTGGGGGGCCCCCATAGAAACATGCACCTTGGGAGAAGGGGAGCGGTTGGGATGTAAAGCCATCTTAGAAATGTGTCCTTCTAGCGAGGCATGGTGGCACATGCCTATAATCCCAGCATTCAGGCAGGAGGACTGCCCTGAGTTCGAGGCCAGCCTGGGCTACATAGTGAGACCCTGTCTCAAAACAACAACAACAAAAATGTGCCTTTCTGTTTGTTTCTTTTGATTTTGGTGTTTTGAGACCAAACTACTCTCACTATGTAGTTCAAGTGAGCCTTGAATTCACTGTGTATCCCAGGTTGGCCTCAAACTCATAGGGATCCTCCTGCTTCAGCCTCCTGAGTGCTGAGATTACAGGAATGTGCCACCATGCCTAGCTCAAAAATGTATCTTAGTAGCTCTTTGGTTAGAAGATTCATAACCATACATGCAGAAAACAGAAAAGACTAAAAATTAAAACTATCATTAACATTCCACAGCCAAAGATAAACCTTACTTAGCATTTTAGCCTTTCTTTCTTGTGCTTTTGTTGGTTGGGTTTTTTTTTAAAGACAGGATCTCACCTTGTAGTGCAGGCTGGCCTTGGACTCACTGTGTAGTCCAGGCTGGCCTTGAACTCAGGTTATCCTCCTGCCTCAGCCTCCTAAATGCTGGGATTAAAGGATTATGCCCCCATGCTCAGCTCTTATCTTCATTTCTATGCATAGAGACATACCTCCCAGCACACTCCATCCCATTTTAGTTTTTTTTGGTGTGTGGGTTTTTTTGGTACTGGGGATTGAATGCAGGGCCCTCACACTGAGAGGCATCCCCAGTCTTTTTTAAAAAAAATTTAAGACAGTCTTGCTAAGTCACTAGATTGCCCAGGCTGGGCTTGAATTTGTGATCTTCCTGTCTCCCTCTTCCAGCATGGTGGGATTACACCCCTGTGGCACCAAGTCCAGCCCTTGTTTTTAAAGAGAATTGGGATTCTGCCATATGTGCAGTTTTGAATCCTGTTTTTGCACTTCACACTGCAGCCTGGACAGTTTCTGTTGTCAAACATTCTTTAACAGTATGACTTCAACAGCAGGATAATACGACAGGTATACAAAGGTGTGGCCTCACAGACTGAAATCATACTCCACAATGAGCTCTTTCGGTTGAATGGATATTTTCAAAGCAGTTTTGCTGCATCCACAGCCCTGACAGCTACAGAAAGCAGAGAAAGGGAGCGACCAGCTTCCACATGGCAGGCGCTAACACGGGGTATGCTGGGCTTGCGGGCAGCACACAGGCCTGGGGGCCCACCTGAAAGCTGGTAGAGATGAAGCTGGAGAAGGGAAACAGGTCAATGTCCGGTGGGAGGGTCAGGCTGGGCCGGGAGGGAACCTCAGGAGGAAGAGTCTCTGTGATGATTCCAGCCAGGGCATCCTGTTGGCCTGGGAAGGAGCACCGGGAGGCAGCACAGACACCAGGTATGATGCCTGAAATGGCACCAACCCTACCGTCCTCGTTGGTCACCAGCCCCTGTCAGCAGGAAGCCGGCGGGGAGCTGACGGGAGAGGTAGATCCGCCGCAAAACCAGTAAGACGCACCTTCTGCCGCCCTCAGCATGGCTGCCAGCTCAGCTGGGATCTCCAAGCGCTCCAGCTCCTGGTGGACAGGACCAAGTTACCAGGAGCTAAGAGAGGGGCCCGCTGTTCCCCTCACTCCCACGATGATATAAATATCCTCCCTGGAGACTAAAGACTGTGGTCCTGGGTACTTACACAAGCAGCACCCCAAGAACCCTCCTAGGGAAGAAAGGGCACTGGAGAGCCATGGGTACCCAGTCCTCTGCTCAGGGGCACATGAGGGACAACATTCCTGGTGACACCTCTGCCTCCAGGCTTCCCCTAAGCTGCGCCAGGTGTTGGGGATTCATACTCCATGTAGAGGCCCCTCCCACTTGAGGCCACTTACCATGCTTGGCACTGTCCCCGAGATCCTGCTGCTGTGCTGGCCACACTGATGCCCAGGCTGTGGGGAGATATAGGATGAGCTGACGCCCTGTCAGGACCCACCATGAGCTTCCCAGCAGCTACTCCCCAGCTCTGCAGGTCAGCTGTCCCTAGGGCCCTTAGGAGGCCCTGATACCTGCAAAGGAACAGCAGACCCAGAGGGACAGGGGCTGGCCTGTAGTGTGCCCCTGGCTGCCCCCGGCCTTCTGAGCTCTCACCGTCTCTGTGCTGTGGACGTCACTGCCTGTCTGCCCAGGGTACCGGGAAGAGGGCAGGAAGAAGGGAAGAAATGGTCCCAGGGGACAAAGTCCAGCCAGGGAGAGGCCAGGGAGGGGGGCAGCACATGGGCGCTGACCTTTGAGCAGCTTTATGGCCCTTAAAGTGGAATCATTAGGCAAGAGGGGGAAGAGTAGGGGCCCATGGAGGGCTGGAGGGAATGGAAGGAACCCCAGGGGAGAAGGGGTGTGGGAAGCATGAAGGAAGGCAGCCGCGGCCTCCTAGGGCCCCTGCCTGCCCTGGCCAGGCAGAAGGAAAGGGAAGAGCTCAAGGAACAACCGTCTCTGAGCCTTGGTCCCTGGGAGGTTGGGCTAAGAGGCTGAGTGCTGAGGCTCAGCGACTCGCCCGAGAAGGCTGCACGGCTTTTACCCCGAGTCTCTTCAGCCCAGCAGCCTCCCCACACCCGGTCACCTTCAGCCTCTGCCGTCTCTGGAGCAGGGGCCTGGTCACCAGGAGCACAGTGTTCAGCTGTGCCAGAGCTGCCCGCCGCCGGAGGTATCGCTTCCTGGAGGTCATGGGGGATGATGAACGGATGAGGGCTCCAAACTGACACTCCCTGCCTGACACCTGAGTCCTCTAAGCTTGGACACTAATGTGGAACCTGACTCTGATTAGCCAAGGCCCTGGATGTTCAACAGAAGCAACAGGGAAAGCACAGGACCCCATAAAAGAACAGGTAGGTTGAGAGCCTATTTAACATAGAGGATTAAGACCTTGTAACGGTTGATACATTGTGTCAACTCGAGAAGTTTAGAAGTTTAAATAAAGAGGAGGGCAGGGAGTGGTGTGAGTGCTACACCCGCCCTGGGGATGGGTAGTCTGCTTACAATATAAGGGAGGAAGAAAGGTTTGTTCTCTCCCTTTTTGCTCTTGCTACTTTTGCTGTTTTCTGTCACCTGAATTGTTGCCCCTCTGCCACATCACCCTGCCTTGGAGCCAGCTGATTATGGACTGAAACTTCCACAAACTGTGAGCTAAATAAACTTTTCCTTCCTTAATTTTGGGTGTTGTGTATTTTGTCTCAGCAATGAGAGAAAAATAACTAAGACAGATCTGCTTGTTGAGCCAGACTACCCAGGCTCAAATCAGTCCCCTCCTAATTAGGTGCCACAGCCTTGGATCAATGACTTTCCCTGTGTTCTACTGGCAAGGAAGACTTTATAAAATTAAAAAGGAACCTCACTGAAAATCTAACAAGAGATTTTGGAAGAGGAAACATGTAAATAAAATAGCTTCAAAAGTTTCCCAGATATAAGAAGACCGGACTCATCAAAGGAGGTCTGTGCAAGATAAACATTTAAAAATAGGGCTGGGGGTGTGTGGTTCAGTACTTGCCTAGCATTTGTGAGGCCCTGGGCTCTAGCCCCAAAGCTCTCTCTCTCTCTCTCTTTTATTTTTATTTTTTTGGTTTTTTAATTTTAAAAATAAAAGGAGGAAAACATTAACAGACAGACAACCTTTTACAAAATAGCAAAAGAACAATACAAACAATAGTTACAAAGTGGTAGGAAATTAACAGTGCTTGTTGTATTATATATTGTCTCTCTCTCTCTCTCTCTGACACACACACCCACACACACACTCACACAAGACAATTTACAGGATAGAAAGTATTTGCAAAGCATATATTTAATAGTGGCTTAATATCCAGAAAATATAAAGAGCACCCTACAGCTCAACAAAAAAGAGATAACCTAATTAAAAAACCATGGAGAGGACTTGAACAGACATTTTATTGAAGAAGATATGCTCACGGCTAAGAAGGACATGAAAATATATCCAACATCCCTGGGCACTAGAGAAATGCAAAGCAAAACCGTGATATCCTTCTTCACACCCATGAGGATGGCTATAACTAAAAAGACAGAAGATAACAGGTATCAGCAAGGATGCAGAGAAGCTGGGACCCTGGTAAACTGCCAGTAGGAATATAAGGTGATGTGGGAGATAGTTGGGCAGCTCCTCAAAAAGTTCAACATCAAACAAATGACTACAGAAGCTTGAAAGCACAGACTAGAATAGATACTGTACTTGTATACCCACATTCATAGCAGCTTTATTCATAAGTAATGGAAACAATTCAAATATCTATCAGTAGATAAACAGGTATAAATAATGTGTAGTCAGTCTGTGCAAGGGAATATTACTGAGCCATAAAGAGAAATGAAATCCTAGCCAGGCATGGTGGTGCACACCTGTAATTCCTGCACTCAGGAGGCTAAGGTAGGAGGATTGCTGTGAGATCAAAGCAGCTGAAGCTACATAATGAGTTCAAGGGTGGCCTGGACTACATAGTGAGATTCTGTCTCAAAAAACAAACAAAAAATAAATAAACAAAAAAACCAAAATAGAAAGAAAGGGGGAAAAAAAAAAAGAAACAAATGCCTCATATAAGCTCTAACACACACGTTTGGAAACATTATGGTAAGCCGGGTGTGGTGGTACACACCTATGATCCCAGCACTCTAGGAGACTGTGGCGGAGGGATCACAAGTTTGAACCCAGCCTGGGCAATTTTGCAATTTAACAAGACCCTGTCTCAAAATAAAAAGTAAAAAAGGAGTGGGCTGTAGCTTGGTGTAAAGACCCTGGGTTTAATCTCTAGTACCACAAAAACAAAATTATTATGCCAAGTAAAGTAAGCCAGACATAAAAGGAAATGTTGTGTAAGTCGGCTCCCAGGAAATACCTAGAAAAGCCAGATTCATAGACACAGAAAGTAGAATGAAGGTTGCCAGGAGCTGGGGCAGAGGACAGGATGCTAAACGCTATAGATTTGCTGTTTATGTGGTAGAAAGTTTTGGATACAGATAGTGGTGATGGTTACCCCCTCTTCCAAGGGCCCCAGTCTTTACTTGATTCTCTGCCCTCTTGTCACCTTTGGGGTGGTGGGTGGCTGGTTTGCTGTCTGAATCAGACTCCCTTACTAGCCTGGGATGTGCCATCCCTGCTCTCTGCATCCCTGCATCACCAGCATCTGCAAGGGTGATATAGACAGTGGTCACCTGGCAGCAGCTGCTGAATGAGCAAAGGCAGGCTGGGAAGGGCCAGCAGGCATTAATGCAGCAGACAGGAGTTAATCAGAAAGGGTCACATTATAAGACTAAGAAGTCCAAGTGGCTGGAGTGTAAAAATCTGGCCTAAACCCAGGCTGGAGAGGTAGGCAGGACCTTATACAACCTGACTCATTCTTTTAAGGGAAGAAAGATTTATATGATCTGAAGAGAAACCAGAGTATGATTCATTCTTTTAAATGATCATTCTTTTTTTGTTTCTTTGTTTTGTTTTGTTTTTTAAGATGAGATCTCACTAATGGCTTCAGGCTGGCTGTGAACTCACTATGTAGTCCAGGCTGGCCTCAAACTCATGGAGATCCTCCTGCCTCAGCCTCCCAAGTGCTGGGATTACAGGCGTGTGTCACTATACCTGGCTAAAAAATCATTCGTGCTTCAGGGTGAAGAAAAGATTAGGAAAAAGAATGGAGGAGTGAGAACTGCAGGTTCAGGCAGACTCATAAGGCAGTGAGTTCTCATGCCTGGGAATATTCAAGCAGAGGCTGCATGGGTGTGGGTAGGAGAAGCCAGAGTTGATGAGACAGCATGGGGACAGGGCGACTCATCTTGAAAGTCTCTGTCTCCTGGACTCTGCCACACCACCTGGAGGAGGAGCCAATGGTCTTTTCCCACCCACTTCAGCCCTTGGCCCAAGTGCCTGCCCACCTGGCCTGGAGCCCACGCACTCGAGCCTGCAGCCGGGGCAGGAGGCGGAGGCGCTGGCGGGCGATGCAGGTGCGGAGGCCACGACGCAGGGTGAGCAAGGCCTGGGAGCGCCGCTGGGCCCAGAGTCGCTCCAGCTGCTGCCAGCCCTGCTCCTGCAAGAGGACCTGTGGGCAGAGGTGTGGCTGCAGATGGGATAGGCGCAGGGGCCCAGGTGCACCTGCTCTTCCCTGGCCTCAGCCTCCTCCCCTTCCAGCCAAACTCTGTATCCAGGACAGAGTGCCCTGGGCAGCCTGCCACCCAGCCCTACTCCATCGTGCCAGCACTTGCAGGACCACCCAACGCGAGTGGTCCCTGCTTGTGCCTGAAGGTGCCTCTCCCCTCCCTCCATGCCTGACTGCTTGCACACAGACGCCGGAACCCACCTGGGTGGCTCCGAGGTGACAGAGTGGAGACTCAGCCCCCAGCACACTGCTGAGGATGGCTCCACACCTCTCTCGGTCAGAGGAGCTGCCTTGTTTCTCTGTCCCCAGAGCCTGGAACCTGCCCCAAGGACACACAGCCTACATCAGAACAGCGAGGGCTCCCCTGAGTTCCTCTCTAGTGATCCAGTTTTATGGTCATTCCACAGTCTGGGAGGCCTGTTACAGCCAGGCACTCAGCGGGGTGAGGACATCCGGCCACGCATGGGGAGGTGCGACCTTGGCTCAGGAGAGGAGATGGGCGGTGAGAAGCCTGTGCATGGAGGGGGCCCTGAGGCTGGTTCGGGATGGTGGGAGCAAGGGGAGTGTGGTCCTGCAGCTTCCGTCTGTCCTGGGTGCCCAGCAGCCCCCAACACAGTGTGTCTCAAGTGTGGCTGTGGAAGGGAGAAGGTGGGGAAGGGGACACAGGGCAGCAAGGGTGGCTCATCAGTAGATCATTAAACAGACTTTGTTGGTGCTATGGGGACAGCAGCACCCCAAGCTCCCTCCACCCAGCCTCAGGGCTCAGGGTTCCTAGGAGTGGCAACTGCTGCAGCCGTAGAGGGTCCAGAGGGCGGGGACAGAGCCTTCCTGGCCTGGCCTTCTCGGGAACAACCTCAAGGACAGCGGCACACACACCTGCTGCCTGCTTCTAGCCCTGCCCGTTGGCCAGGCTCTCCACGCTACCAAGGCTATCATGACATGACAAACGGGGCTACCAGTGCCTGGGGTGAGGCAGCCCTTCAGGGGGTTTCGAGAGGCCAGTAGCCAGCGGTGAGGACAAATATGCAAACAACAACACAACAAAGCCACCAGCTTTCCCAGGCGTTTCCAAAGTCCCCAAAGCGAGCCACCTTCATCCTCCGTGTGTCATTGCTGGCTTGGCCACCCCTCCTGCCATCTGAGAGGCTCCGCTCCTGGTGCACCAGCTCCATCTCACTAACTCATCCTTTTCTACACGGGAAGCCGCCCAGGGCAGGCACTGTCCCACCCCTCTCTAACCGGGCGCTACAGTCTTGCTGGGTGGAAGAGGGGCTGGGGAAGGCAGGAGGGACAGTAAACAAGGAGAGGAAGGAGACACAGGGAAAGAGGAAGGAGAGGAGGGAGAGAAGGAAGGCGCCCTGGGCCTGCCAGGCCTGCTGGGGCCCTCCTCATCTGTCCTTCCTGAAGTCACTGGGCTCTTAGCTGCCATGTCCCAGGGCCCTACCTGGCCAGGAAGGCCCGGAAGGGGATGCGCATGGGGAAGTGGGCACTGCGGATGCCTATGGTCTCCAGGATGCCAGCCTGGTGCAGCTGCTCTGCCACATGTTCCACATCAAAGAGGTCTGGGATCTATGGCCAGAGACAGAATGGATGAGAGGAGCGGCCATGTGTTTATGGCAAAAGCGCCAAGGGAGGAGCCAGGAAGTGGAGGAAGAGGGGAGGCCTGGGGCCTGGGGTGGGGTGGGGTAGGCGGCTCACCTTTCCAGGGTTGGGGTTGAGGCACTGGATAAAATAAATGTGACTCCTGCAGAGTAAAGGGGGTTCACTGAGCACAGACCAGCACCTGGCCCCCAACTCTGGGGGCTCTCTTTTTTTTTTTGGTACTGGGAATTGAATTCAGGGCCTTGCGCTTGCCAGGCAGGCGCTGTGCCACTGAGCTACATCCCCGGCCCTCCGTGGGATCTCTAGTCGGGGTCACTCTTCTCACCTGCCCAGCCTTGCTAGGAGGTCCCCCAAGGACTGTAGGAAGCGGGAGGCCAGCGTGGGTTTATCTTGCTGGGGCTCTTCTTGCTGGAACAGGCTGCTGACCAGCTGCGAGCAAGATGGGGCTGAGCTGCCTGCCTCCCAACCTGTCCACTCCGTCCCGCAGCCCTGGGGAGCCAGCCCCCCAGGGCGCTGGGGATTCAGGGCTGCGCCTTGGGCAAGGGTCTACAGGGAGAAGGTAGAATGGGAGGGCTGCCAGGGGGCACCTGCAGCTGGCTCTGGGCAAGCATCTCCACCACGGCGGGATCGAGGTGGTCTCGGTTTCGGTTTAAGAACTTGTGAACCTGCCAGAGATGGATGGGGAGCCACAGAACAAAGGCTGAGGTGGCCAACTGCTTCTTGGGAGAGCATAGCCTCTCCCACATGCTTCACAAGACCACCCTGTCGTGAAGCCAATACTCTTACACACCTGTGGCAGCGGCTAGACTTTCTGTTTCATCCACTAGTTGGCCCATTGCTTATCAATGCCATCCGCATTTAGTCCTTGGCTTTCGATACATTTTCCTGTCTAGTACAGCAAATCCCTCCTTCATCCTCTGCTTCAGTCTTTCGTGGATTACTCCCATGCATTTCTTCTCCGGATAAAATTTGAATTTCTCTCTTTCACTCATGTGTGCAGTACTGGGGACTGAACCTGGAGCCTTTACATCGAACTATATCCTCAACCTCCCTTTTTTACTTTTTCAGACACGGTCTAAATTACTCAGGCTGAGGCTGGGTGTGGTGGTGCATGCCTATAATCCCAGCACTAGAGAGGCTGAGGCAGGAGGAGCATAGATTCAAAGCCAGCTTGGCCTACATAGTAAGTTCAAAGCTGAACTGAGACTCTGCCTCAAAAAACCCCAAAAAACCAACAAACCAACAAACCAAAAAAACAAAAAACAAAAAAGCTCAGGTTGAGCTTGAACAGAAAGTTCCCAGAGTGCTGCGATTACGGGTCTGTGCCACCATGCCTGGTTATGTTAATTTTTAACAAAACCCTTCTCCTATAAGAGTTATACCACAGCATTGCATTATTTTTCTAGAATAACTATGTAAGAACAGATCACACTGTTTCCACTGAAATGTGTGTGTGTGTGTGTGTGTGTGTGTGTGTGTGTGTTTCTCTCTCTTTCTCTCTCAGTGCTGGGAATGGAACCCATGGCCTTATACCCATTGACCTACAACCCCAGCTTTAGTTTCCTTCATTCCAACTTCTTGTATTTCTTTTTTTTTTTGGTTTTTCTCCGGTAGCGGGAACCGAACTCACGACCTTGCGCTTGCCAGGCAGGCGCTTTTGCCGCTGATTGTATTTCTTGTTTGAGCAACTTCTGGGTAGTTTTTCTTTTTACTCCTACAACCAGAGCATGCCACCTCCTCCATGTCACTCTTCCTACCTCAAAACTGCCAGTCACACTGTCTCTCCTTGGGGACCAGACCCGCACCCCCTCAGTGGCTATCCTGCTGGGCAGGCGAAAAAGCCTCCCTGGTGACATGGAATTCGAAGGGATGTCCCCTCAGTGAGCACTTTCCAGGCCTCTTGGTCTTACTGTAGGCTAGGTTTTTGTACCCATTTTACAGAGAGGAAAGAGACCCAGAAGGCAAAGTAAACAGTTGGAGTTCTCAGACCCAGCTGTTAGCAAAGTATTTCCCAGGCTCGTGGTCTGCTCTACATCTGGAAGGTCCCAAGGCTTTGACTCCCCCACTCCATAATTCTCCCCCAGTCACACTTGGGTCTGGGTGGGGCCTGTGGTCTAGGTGGCGACACACAGCCAAGCTTCAGAACGGGCCTCCCTTCCTCCACTCCCCTCACCTACCAGTGACTCAGTTTGGGAGGGGACACCAAGGTCACAATGACTCACTGATTCACCTGGAGTCTGTCCCCGAGGCCGGATACCTGGTAGGTGACAGTCCCAGCATAATGTCGCACAGTGAAGATGGGCAGGGGCAGCTGGGGCTTGGCATAGCTTGGGTGATCACTATGGTGATAGTGACACTTCTGGAGGAAGGTGTGGTCCGTGGCCTGATAAGGGGTGGAGTTAAGCATCCCTCAGGCTTTGTACGTGCAGTCCCCGCCTGCACTGCTCACCCTCCCCGAGGCAGTATGACACAGCCTGAGTAGAAGGTAGTACAGTCCCCTTCCCTCAACTTCTCTCTCAGGCGGGATGCAGCACTCTGCATTTGAGTCTCTATAAAGAGTATTATCTCTTTTTCTCAGTGACTTTACACAGTCAAGTACCATCTGTGAAAGACGTGGTGCTCTCGCCCCACAACCATCTCCGTCAACACAAGCTTTGGTGGTCGTGGAAGAAACCTGACTGAGCCATTTAAAGGAAATGGTGGTGGGGGCTTTAAGGCAGACACATTTGTCACTCCGAGGAGTATGGTCCCATAATTCCAAGACTAAAATGTCTTTCTCTTTCTTTTTTTGCAGTGCTGGGCATGGAACCTACAGTCTCACACAGGCTAGGCAAGCACTTTATCATGGAGCTACATCTCCAGGCCAAAAGTCATATTCAAAATGTCACCTCGGGGGCTGGGGATTTAGGGGGGCTGGGGATTTAGCTCAGCGGCAAAAGCGCCTGCCTTGTAAGCACAAGGTCGTGAGTTTGGTTCCCGGTACCGGAGAAAAACCAAAAAAAAACAAAAAAAAAAAAAAAAAAAAAAAAACAAAAAAAAACCACAAAATGTTACCTCAGTGGAGGTTATTTCACAGAGCTAAGGAACAGCACATCAGCGGCAAAGGCCTGGAGGGAACATACCTTAGTGCCATGCAAGTGATAATTCACTTGGGGTGATAATTCTAGGGCCAGCACCACCTCTGACGCACATGGTGCTACATTCCAAGTAATGCACTTAATGGATGGTGTCAAGTCCAGGAAAACCCTGCTGGGTTCTTCCAAAAATAGCCCTGGACCTCAAAGACACCTGTGACAAGTTTTAATAAAATGTTCTGGAATGTGAAGTGGGAAAAACAATTATTTACAAGTTTATAAATGATTAGATATAACAATTATATACATTGTTATACCTAATAAGGAATTTCAAATATGTGTTAATAAATGATTTTTTCCCCCCCAGTACTGGGGATTGAACCCAGCGCTTTCATACTGAGCTATATCCTCAACTCATTGCATTCTGAGCTTTTTATTTTGAGACCGGGTCTTGGTAAGTCCCTAAATTTCCCAGGCTGGGGTTGAACTTGTGATTCTTTTTTCTCAGACCCCCACAGTGCTGGGATTACAAATGTGCAATACAGTACCTAGGATTCTCTCTCTCTTTGAAAATAAAATCTCACTATTTAGCCCAGGGTGGCCTCAAACTTGAAATCCTCTTGCCTCAGCCTCCTGAATATTGGGATTAGAGGCTCACACCACCATGCCTGGGCATTTAAAAAATTAAAATTAACATTTCTTTCGTGCTATACTGTGGGCTTCAAGAAGGGAGAGACTTGGTCTATGATCACCTTTTATCCTTAGTATGGTCCCCTACCTTCCTTCTTTAGGGAGCCCTGAACATGTGCTGGGACAGAGCTGGAAGCCTCATATAAGGCCCCAGTCCTCACAGAACTTAGTCCAGTACAGAGGAAAGAGTACATGAATAAATCTGCTCCATAATCACACTTAGCTGTGAGTGTTAAATATAAAGAATGAGGCTAAAGCATAAGGAGGAATATTTAGGTAGAGCGAGCAGATGTCAGGTAAAAGGTGTTTGTAGAATGCATGCACACGGCCTTGAGGTTTGTCCCTTACAGTTGGAGGCCTGAGTGACACCTGGCCACCATCAGAGAGGACCCGCAGAAGTCCTTTGTGACCCCTGCCCAGGCCCCCAGCCCGGCTCATCGGGCACTACTGACCTCCCTCCTATGGCAAGGACTTGAGCCCCAGAGCCCAAGAGCTCAAGATCTTGCTTGAGCTCCCCCAGAGGTGAGACGAGAGAGAGGGCCTCCCCTTGGTGTCCTTCCCAGGCTGTGTCCAGCGGCTGTGGGCAGGGGCTCCCACATTCAGCTTTGCTGTCCCCCAGGCCATCCTGCTGCTCTGGGCCCCCACCTCTTACCCCCGATACTGGGGTCACTGTCCCGCCCTCACCTGAGACAGCCATGTCTGGGCATCCAGCATACTCAGGAGGCTGTGGGGCTGGTCCACCAAGAGGTCCAGGCAGGACTCCCATGGAGGCTGAGGGATGGGCGTCCAGGGCAGCAGCTCCCGCCGACACTCCTCCTGGAACAGCCTGCATCTGGCCTTTTTTCTCCCTTTCCCTTCAATATTGGGGACTGAATCACTGAGCTCCATCCCCAGCCCTTTTTTATCTTTTTACTTTCAGACAGGGTCTCACTAAGTTGCCCAGGTTGGGTTCGAACTTACAATCCTTTGGCCTTCGCCTCCCAGAGTGCTGGGATTCCAGGCCTCAGCCACCACACCTGGCTGCATTCAGCCATTAATAGTTCAGTGTTTTCCAGGGACTCACTGAGCTGGCGCAGGGGTGAGCTTCCGCTTTATAGATGAGCAAACCAGGGCCCAGAAGGACGGAGCCTCCCCAAGGAAAGTGGGCTTTGGGACCCAGCTCTTAAGGTACCACTCTCTTTACTGAGGTGGCCACTCTTGGGCAATGCCCAGGGGCCCGTCCAGGGCTACAGCCGGCTCCCTACCTCCTCCTGGGCCCGCAGCGTCTGGCTGGAGAAGAGCTGTAGGCGCTCGCTGGCCAGGTTGTTGCACAGCTGTTCCAGACTGTTCACCTGCAGCGCCTGGGGCAGTGGGCAGTGAGGTGGGCATACACAGAGGGTGGGCAGAGGGTAGGTGGGGCTGCATACAGGGCCTGAGCCCTTCATCATCTCCTCAGGGGCCGCCCCATCCTTCTCTCCAGGGGTGCCCGGAGCTGATGCTGCAACCTTCAGGGTCAAGTCCAAAGGTCCTGGCACAGAGCAGGGGCCACTGCATGTCCAGCCTCTCTCTGGCTGCACACAGCCCTCTTCCCTGCTCCTGTACCACTGTGAGCCTTCATGGCTCTGGTCTCAGCCACCCTGGGGTCTGGAACGTGCCTTTGCTGGCTACTTAGCTTGCTGACTATGAGAACTGCACATCCTCATAAGCAGAGCCCCCTGGCTGTGGCCTTCACAAAGCCTTTCCAGCTTTTTCCCAGGGGACTGTGTGCCTTCCTCTGCAGCCCCAGGACTCCAAGCCCAGCCAAGTGCCCCTGCATGAGGCTGCACACCCCAAACACATGCACAAGTGCACACTCAGCACAGTCACTCCCTCTCAGACAAGGGATGGTCACCAAGGACACACATCAAGGACCAAGGTCACCGAGGACACAGATGGGGGCACTGAATGCTATGCATTCACAGTCTAAGGCAGCTTTCTCCTCTCCCTCCAGCCTCCCCATTGCCTCAAAGAGGGGAGTCTTCTGGCAAGGGGTGCAGAGGCTGTGGGAACTCAGGAAGGGATGGGAGACTCTCCCTCGGCCCTCCCCCTGGGCTCATGGGAGGTGAGGCTGTGTGCGGTCCATTCTGGGGCCTCTGAGGGTCCCTGCGAGGCCAAGAGGGACAGAGTACTTCAGAGCAAACGCTGGGGCAGGGCAGGGCAGAAAGGCTGCACCTAAGGAGCAGGCAGTTCTCAGGGACCCTCCTGTTATGAGCCCTACCTCCTGGACAGAAATGCTGTCCTCAGCCAGGTTAATGCACTTGCACAAGTCACAGGGCTCCTGAGCTGCCAGACACAAACCTTTCAGAGCCTCAGAGCTTCCAGAGCCCCAGCTCTTTAGTGGGAGGAACCCAGAGGGAAGCCAGGAGGGACCACAGAAGCAGAGCCCCTCCTTGGAAATGCACAGGTACACGTGGCAGGGATATCCTTCTCTCAGGCACACGTTTGGGAGGTGAGTGATGCAAGAGCTCCATGGTCACCTGCCAGCGTCACCTGAGTCCCCAGAGGCACAGCCTGTTCCCTTGCCCTTCCATCCTCAGGATTCCAGCCTCATCCTGGTGCTACGTAGCCCTCAGCTGCCCAGGAGTCATTGAGGAAGGAGACAGAGAAGGGACCCAACCCGACAGGCAGGCAGCTCAGCAAGAGCTAGCATCCCCCAGAAATATAACACAATGAAGTGGGTTCCCCCATCCTGGGTCTCACCCTGAGGGCTGACCTGAAAGCCATAGGCGTCCACGACAGTGATGGTGCGCTTGCTGCCTCCCTCCCCAGGGGGTGCCAGCCGTGAATTGATCCTCCTCAGGAGCCAGTTGAAGAGCCGAGAGTACAGGGCCTTGGCCAGAGCATCCCTGCAGGCACTGGGAGTCAGCCATGCAGAGCACAGCACTGGCCTGGCCCCACTCTCCTGTCCCCAGGGCCACCTGGCATCAATGGCGCTTTCCACGGGCAGAGATCTCGAGACCCGGCCATAGGGTGTCTCCTGGAGGCCAGAGGAGGGGCCTGTCAGAGCCTTGCAGGCACTCACCCAGCCCATAGGTGGTAGGATTGTTCCCCACTTCCCCAGGACCCTTGGGCTCACCATGACCCTCCGGGTGACAGCCCCTTCCAGGAGCTCTGGTGGCACCCGCAGCAGCCAGGCTGCTGTGTGGATCTCGGCCCAGCTGGACACTGCTGCCACCTCCTGGGATTCCCGCTGAATGGAGCAGGGGACAGGGAGGGCTCTGCTTGTGGAGTGGACGTATTCCCCAGGGTAGGGACAGGTAGCAAACTGCCTTGTGACCCAAAGGGACAGTAACACGTGGAAGATCTGGGCCATTAAGAGCCAGCCCCTGGGTCTGAGGGTCTTCAGTGCGGAGTCCTGACTTTCTCTCCTTACTAGCCAGGCAGATTTGTGAGTCTGTTTCCCTTCCTGAGCCTCTGCTGGCTTACTGCTAAAGGGGAAACAGTAATGGGTTCTCATAAGAACTAAGTTAGAAAACACACATAAGAGCTGCTCAGTTAATGCCAAGTACTCTTCTTAGGGGCAGCTGAGTGGAAGAGGCATTGGGAAGATGTAGAAGCAGCAGAGCTACTTTCTCATCTGTAGGATGGGGATTTGCCCAGAGCTTTGTAGTTTCCAGTACGCAAGGGCTTGGTAACATTGTCACTGTCCTGATCATGCAACCAACCACTGGCTCTGCCCATAGGGGAAGCTCACCTCTGAAGAAGAGAAGCAGATATTGCCCAGCTGCAGGACAGTGGCCAGCAAGGCCCAGACTGCGGTCAACTCCTTGGGGCACAAATCCAGCACCTGCAGGGCCCTCAGCAGCCCTGCAAAGTCCTGGGCATCCTCCTTGCCCCGGAGCCTGCAGGCCCGGCCCTGCGGGGCACAGTGGGGCTGGGGGCAGGGCCTGGCCCTCCCCCAGCCCCCTCCATCTGGCTCCTCTGAGGTGGAGACCTTGTCTGGGCAGCTCCCTCCCTGCACGTGAGGGGGTGCCCCACCTGGTTGAGGTAGTAGTAGGTCTCTGGTCCCTGAAGTGAGAGCTGCTCCCTCTCCATGGGGTCCAACCCCGCCAGCAGCTCATAAAAAACATGGAAGCTCCGCTCAGCCTGAGCCTTGGGAAGCAGGGATGGGTTAGGGGAGCAATGCCTGGAGCCCCAGCCCTCTTTTTCTTTCCCACTCTGGGACCTGTGATGGGGTGGACAGGAGGGTGGCGCTTACCTGAAACACCACTCTGGAAGTCTCGAGCAGATAATGTGATACAGAGGCTCCCACAATGACCCCACTGTGGACACAGGAGACAGATTTGGGGCCCCAGGGTACACAATAAGAGGCCTCGCCCAGGAAGGACAATGCATTCCCAGTAGCACCATGCCCACTGGGACCCCATCACTCACTGCTGCAGATAGAGACACAAGACCTGGCCAAAACGGCTGGCGTTGGCATTGAGGACGGTCTTGGCGTGGCCAAAGCTACCGAGGACCGGCAGCAGGTCACTCAGCTGTGTGGGGGAGGGTCACTCAGGTATCCCTGGGACAATGGTACCCACCATCCACTGAGGGTTCTCTACGCCTGCTGCCTGTGCTGTCCAAACCCCTAGCAGTCCCATCAGAAGAGCCCCACTCTGCCTCCAGAGCAGGCCAGGCCTGTGACTAATGCCCTAGGAGAAGCCAGAGGCTTTAATCCGCCACCCTCCTGGCCTAACGGAGGAGCCTGGTCTATCTATGGGAAATGGCCAGCTGCCCCTTGGGAGACAACCTCCATCCCAGCCTCACCCGGCACCCGCCTTCCCCGGTGTGGGCCTGTTCCAGGCTGTTGAGGAACTGCAAGATCCTCTTGGTGGCTTCTGTTTTCCCTGAGCCGCTGCGCCCCCTGCAGGAGGGGAGAACTATGCATGGGTGAAGGCCACTGGGAAGGTGTCCAGGAAGGGCATAGGGGACAGCCCCGCTGAGCCTGGGCACTGGGGATGTGCCACCTAGAAGAGACACCTACCCTACGGAAGATCCCCAGAGATGTGGAAAGAGAGAACTGAGGCACGGGGGCCAAACAGAAGTGCCACTCAAAGGCGATGTGTGACGATCTCGGGAGCATGGCCCTGATAAAGTCCACAGCTGCCACCCACAGTGCCAGGCCTGTAGGCCCTCGGTCTGGGCTCAGCCAAGCAGGATGGCAGGACTCACCCCAGGAGGATGCAGGGGTCCTGGCCTGGGCTCTGAGACAGGCTGTGGGCTGCGGCCACGATGGCAAAGATGTGTCTGCAGGTGGAGACAGATGGGTATCTGGAGTCTGCCCCAGGTGTAGGCTGGCTGTGCCCACAGGCCCGGGACTCAGTCACTGGATGTGCTGGGGTCTGGCCACCTGGGAGTGAGCACAGGGTCACAGGGACAAAGTCACCTACGGAATGGTGTTGGGGGCCTTCCCTGGGTGGTAGCTGGCCAAGACCTCAGGTGAGAAGAGAGGCAGGGGCTGGTAGGGGTTCAGTGCAAGCAGGAGGGGCCCCCCAAATGTCTGGGGAAGAAAGCAGAAGCTGCCATCAGGACATGGAGGGAACAGGGGAAAGTAAGTGGGGAGCTCTGATGCCCTCTGCCCAGCCCTGCTCTGTTCTGCAGGACTCCAGACAGAGGGCTTCACGCCCAGCCCAGGACTGAGGGGCCTCAAAGGTTCAGGGTGCCACTGTCCCCAGAGGAGATGAATCCCAGCCACCCTCCTCCCTGAAGCCCCCATACGTAGATGCGGCCGAGGTGAAACCTCTTCTTGAGACACAATAGCACGGAGCTGTCACACACCAGCCTGTGGGGACAGGGAGGGTGGGGGTGAGCAGCTGGGGATGAAGGAGTCCTGGGCTGGCTCTGCCACTGGCTGCAGGGACAGCTGGGGCAAGGCATCCAACCTCTGGGAGCTTTAACCATGGAACAGGGCGCACGCCTGAATCCTAGCGCTCTGAGAGCCAGGGGGTTAACAAGTTTGCACCTAGCCTGAGCAACTTAGTGACTTAGTAGGACCCGTCTCAAAAATAAAACGTAAAACGGGCAGTGAATGCAGCTCAGAGCCCTGGCTTTAATCCCCAGTATCTACCTACCCACCCCCCAAACTGGGGCGTCAGTAACTTGGGAACTACAAAGCAGCACCAGGCCCGCATCCAGCGGGAACCTTTTGCCAATGAGAAAACATGTCCGGTGGGGTGGGGGGGACACTTGATTTGCACTCCTCACCGGCCTCTCCAGCCAAAGGATCTTTGTGGGGTAAAAACCTTTGTCGGAGGAAGATCATTTACACATTTGCAAAGATGAGGGTGGGGCAGGATATGAGGAACCCCAAGTGCCCACTCGCCTGAGCCGGGCCAGGTCCTC
>NW_004955506.1:6646533-6648647 GCF_000276665.1 Chinchilla lanigera
GCCGTCTCGCCTCCTCGGGGCCTGTGGCGGCCCCGCTCCAGACCTGCAGCCTGCGACACCCTCGGCGATGGGCTTCCTGCCGTCGCCAGCGCTCCCCTTGTTCCCGTCGGTGTCGGGCTCCGTGGCCGAGGTCGTCTGGTCTGCTTTTCGTGGGCCAGGCCTGCGGTTCCCGGACTCGGACTCCTGCTCGGCCGAGCTCGGCTTCCCGGGTCTCGCCCGCCGTCGGGGCGCTTTTCTCTTGCTCCCGCCCATGACCGACGAGGTGGACGCGGCCCTCTGACGCCCCTGTGCTTTTCTCCTTTGCGGGAGCTGACTGCCCTCGGCTCAGGCTGCGCACCACTGGGGCTCTGCTCTCGCTGCGCTGCGGGTTCAGCCGGGCTCCCCCTCTTAGACTCTAGCATCAATAATGCAGGAGGCGGCGGGTCCTGACCCCCTTGGCCAACAATGGAGTCAAGGCGACCCGGGAAAGAAGAGAAGCTGCAGGTGCGGACAAAGGCCGTGGACAGGGCAACCACGCTGGCCTCGGTGCCAGCCGGGCTAGCCTGGCACCCCGCCAGACTGGGGAACTTCACCCGGAGTGAGGGTTGGGTTGAACCCAGTGAACCTGTTTGGGTCACCTCTTCTGCCTGGCCGGGGGCTCCCTGAGTTTTGCTGGCTTTTCCTTTCCGTTGTGAAATATAGTTTACCCGAAGTGCATACTGTCTGGAGTACGTCTTGACTTGGCATCAAGCAGATACTTATGTATATTTTTGGAGTCATGGAATATAAGCACACCCCATAAATTCCAGTATTTAAATTTTTTTTCATTTGTTTATGTTTTATTTTATTTTTGATGCCGAGCCTGGAGCTCAGGGCCTGGTGCTGGTAGGTGCTGGTCAGGCGCCCTACCGCGGAGCTGTACCTCCAGCCCCTGCTTCTGAACTGCTAATACAGTCACACAGTTTACCACCCACAAGATAAAATCTCATTCCTGACCCTCAGCTATTTCAGTTTCCCTCTGAAGTTACCTGTTTCTGTAGTTCTTTCCAGAGCTGTCCATCCAGAGAAAAGTGAAGCGCTCATTTTTCCCTTCAGTGCAAGGAGAAGCTTATCTAACTGGTGGGTCTTCAATACCTTCTTAACTTTGCAGTTTGACCTGGAAATTTTATAATTCATTGAGAGAACTTCTTTTCCTCCCCTCCCCTTCCTCCTTTTTTTCTTACCTTTTAATTGCACAGTATTCCAAAAATTAATGTCCCATAGTTTAACTAATTCCTAACTGACAGATTTTGTATCCTAAATGGATGCTGCTTAATTTCATTTTGAATTATAAGCACTGGAATATAATCTCATCCATACCCAGGTAAAATCAGTTCCTAAGAGGAAACTTGTTGAACCGTAGTGTATGTGCATTTGCAGTTTTGACTTTTCCAAAATTTCCTCCAGGGAGGTTGTGCTAACTTATGTTCCTACCAGTAGGATAGGAGACCGTTCGCACCTGCACAGTATTAATGCTGAGTATTATCCAGCATTTTCAATACTCTTAAACATGACAAATAAGATCTGAAGGCCTTAAATTCATTTCTCTGTGAAAATGCACAGCTTTTCCTCCTCTTGTAGCTACTATGATTCCATTTTTGAGACCTGTATTTTCTCATCCTTTGCCATTTTGGCCATGGGAGGATTTATTTTTTTCTCTTCTTTTCTTTTCTTCCTTTCATACTTGGTATTCACCCTGAGCTACATCCCCAGCCTTCACAGTGAGGTAAAAATGTAGCCATGTTTCTTATTTTTAAATTTTGACATAAGGTCAGCCTGGAGTTGAACTTACAATCTCTCTGCCTCATCCTCCCAGATGAAGGATACTGTGATTACAGGCATGTGTCACCATGCTTGCTTATTTCTTGGTGGTTATAATGTCGTTATACCCAAGCATCATTCCTGAGGCTGTTTGAAGGGCTCTGGGACAAGGCAGCTGCTGCTCAGCCAGCTCTGGGGTCCCAAGATGGAGTCAGGTGTGACCTACCCTCCTCGACACGGATTCCTGTGTCCCTGTTGCCACCTTCTTCTGGTCTCTCCTCACCAGTAGCCCCATCCAGCCCCAGAGCAGAGGAGGAACACTGCAGGCTGCAGCC
>NW_004955506.1:6649553-6650471 GCF_000276665.1 Chinchilla lanigera
ACTTTTGCCCTTTAAAAAATTTTTGTTTTTTGAGGGAAATTTTTTATTTTGAGGGAAATTCAAGCCCTTGTTGTGCTTGAACTTGTGATCCTCCTGGCTCGGCCTCCCAAAGTGCTGGGATTACAGGTGTGCACCACCACCCCTGGTGTGATACCATTTTATGGATGATTCCCTGAGCTAGTGAATTTTACAGCAGGGAGGTCAGACCAGTCTGGCTCCAAAGGCCCAGTTGGAGCCTGGGTGTGAGTCACGGATGGCAGCTACAAACAGAGCTGGTGGCCAGGGTCCCTGGTGGCCTGGTTACGAGTCTTGCAAGCTTTGGAGACAGAGCTCTTCTAATTCTTCTTCAGAGAGGCAGAGTTCTGTGTCCCCTTGCAATCTCCTGTCTTCTCGGATGTCCTCCTTTCCTTCCCATTGACCCAGGTCAGGGTTTGCATCTCACTCAGCTAGGTGGTTACGGCAGGCTTCTTACCCTCAGAGCCTCGGTTTCCTCCCTAAGTATCACTTCATTGAATCCTCTCCCAAATCTAGGAGTGAGATAGGATCCATTTCTCAGATATAGAAATGACTAAGAGAGGTGAAGGAACTTAAGGACACGTAGTCTGTTAAACAAGGAATCCAGGCCAAGAGCAGGTCCTTTGATTCTTCATTCCCACTGTTCTGCTGAGCCCACAAAATGGGGCTCCACAGGATTTCTGCTGAGAATCAGCTTTGGAACCAGACATCTTTGGTGCCCATGAAAGTGGCCCCACTCCATCTCCATCTTGCGTGACCTGAACAACCTTCAGGTTGTTTTAGAGACAAAAAAGAATTAAAGCAAACATTTAATACTGCACCAGGGGAGTAAAGGATCTTTTGGGACAGCTATCTCAGTGCATAGTCAGTGAAAGCCTTTTGGAGAAACCCAATGAGATCTGA
>NW_004955506.1:6652415-6653947 GCF_000276665.1 Chinchilla lanigera
ACCTGGGGCAGGAGTTGGTTGTGCTGGAATGTTTCTATCCCGGGGATGTGTGCTCCCCGTGTGTCCATTTCAATAAAAGCCAAACTCAAAGACCAAATAAATAGATCTTGATTTTGTAGAAAGTTTTATTGCTGGATTTTTCCTAAAGCCCCTTGCTCTGTTGAATTTAAATAGATTTTCTGTGTAAATTTGGATTTGCACTTGTTTTTGGACCATCAGCTGAATAAAGTAGAGATTTATTTTATATAGAAAATTATATTTCGTAAAAGCATTTGACATTCACTGTTATGACTGTGACCCTTTTTTTCATATTCAGGCCAGTTTGTCAAACACCGCCCCATGGCTGGGGCCCTGGGTTCTGTCCCCAGAACTATGTGTGTGTGTGTGTGTGTGTGTGTGTGTGTGTGTGTGTGTGCGTGTGTAGCAAAATAAGGCAATAACTAAAACAGTTAAATATAAAGTGAGGCTCCCAAATAGATCAAATCGGAGCAGAACATCAATGTGGAAATAAAGAAACAAAGGCAAGTCATGAAGCCCTGCAGATGTGCTCTGGGAAACCCTTCCTGTGGCTTTGTTCCTCAGCTAGCAGAGGTGCGATCTGTTTCTGCCGGAATGGGGTAGGGGGTCTCTCCTGCTCAGAGGAAGACCCAGACCCTCCTTACTGCTGCTTTCCCACTGTCCTTCTGTTATGGTTGATACATCGTGTCAACTTGAGGAGTCTAGAGGCTTGGCTAAGTGACTCAGCAGTTCTACATCCGGGGGTGAGAAGGACACGCCCTTACAGCTCTGGGGTGTTGTTCATTGTGTCAACTTGAGAAGTTCAGAAGGTTAAGTAAGCAAATGAGCAGGAGGCCAGGGTCCTTACTTTGTATTCATCCTGAGCCTGTGCGACAGGAGGGCATGGAGATAATGTCAGTGCTACACGCCTCCTGGGTGGGGGTAGCCTGCCTGCAATATAAGGTATGGAAGGCGGCTTGTTCCCCCTCCCTTTTGCGCTTGCTGCTTTTGCTGTCTTGTGTCACACTGAAGTGTTACCTCTGTGCCCTGCCTTGGAGACAGCTGATTATAGACTGAAACCTTCATGAACTGTCAGCTAAATAAGCCTTTCCTTCCTCCATTCTGGGTGTTGGTTATTTTGTCTCAGCAATGAGAGAAAAGTAACTAAGATACCTTCCTAGCAGTCAGGTGGAGTTATTTTCCTGCGTTTCTGGTGACCTTCCCCACCTCTCTGAATTAGGTCTTGATTCTGCTGTGAAGGCAAGGGGCAGAGCTTTGGTAACTCTGAAGGCCCCTCAGGGAGTCCCAGAGAAGCTGCCTCCTCTTCTGCCAGCACCTTGGCCCAAGCTCTGCACCAGCTTGCCTCAGGACACCCCTGGAGATGCTCTGGTGGGGTGGGGTTAGCCAGAGTCCTGGGGCGGTGCCGGGTGTCATGGCTGGTCCTTATTGGGTGTAGAGGTGTAAGATATTTGTTTCTGACCTTTCCAAAAGGACAAGGCAAGCTCTTGGCTCTAAAATATTTAACTAATTGAAAG
>NW_004955506.1:6654737-6659459 GCF_000276665.1 Chinchilla lanigera
GAGGGGCTGGGAGATTCTCCCATCTGTTGGGGAAGGAGCCGAATCAGTGGTCAGTGGAAGATCCTCAGTGACTGACTCCACTCTGTCTACTGACTAAAGCACCCCGGTGAGACAGGCCAGCCCTTCTGTGCCCCTCCAGTGCACCTGCGACCCTCCCTTCACACCTGACCCAGTGCTCCCTCGGTGCACCCTGACTGCTTGGCCTCAGAACAGGCCACAGCCTTCTGCATAGCTGCACCTTTGGCCAGGCTGTTTCCCCTGGCCATGTCACAGGCACACCCACAATCCATGTCACCTCCAAGAAGCCTGACCCCACCCCTGCGTACCCGTAGCCCTGATTTTCCAGGGGAACGGTAGTTGTTCCTCCCTGCAGGGAGCTTTGTGCATGCCCTGCACACAGTACGTGCTCAGGAACTATTGGGTAAATGGCCTGGGGAGGGCCTGTGAGCCCAGTCCACGCAGGCAGCAGACAGAAATGAATGCAGTGGCCCAGTGAAGCTGCTGTGGAGAAAGCCCCGAGGAAGCAAAAGTTTCAAGGCCACTGGTGCTCTGGGCTACATGGTTATAGGCCCTCAACAGCAGCAATGGGGAAAGTAAAAAGGGGAGCAGCAAGGGACCCTGTATTAGTGAGCTTTCCTGTAGCTGAGGAAAAATACCCAACACTTACCACATAAAGGAGGAGCAGTTTAATTTGGCCCACATTTTAAAGGGATTCATCCATAGCCAGGAGGCTCCAACGCAGAAGCGTGATGGGAGAAAGGCATGGTGGAGGACAGTTAACACCATGGCAGCCAGGAAGCAGAGCAGAAGGTAGGGGCTGGGACAGGGCACACCTGTGGTGAAACACCTTTCCCACCAGGCCCCACCTCCTAACAGCACATTTACCTATGAACTCAGCAATGGAGGAATCCACCGATGAGCATAGCACCGCACGATCCAGCCACCTACCCAAAGCCCCACTGTGAACACACGGGATATTTACATCTAAACCACAGCAGACCACGTGAGGGAAAAATGTGTCCGTCAAGACTGGGAGAGGGCAGCAGAGTGCCCATCTCTGGATTTTAAAGCTGAAAGGTCTGAATCCTGGAAAACCCCTGAGGCCGGAGTCAACAGGGTGGTCGTTCACCCTAAAATAAAGGCTAACAGGCGGAGGGGTCCGTGGCCTTGGAAGCCGACTCCCGACTTAGCCATTCCCTTGCTCTGGTCTCCTGTCTCTCTTGCAGGCATCTGTGACTTGGAGGTTCTTCCTGGAGAGCTGGTGGAGGCTTGACCAGGCCCACGAGGAAGTTCACCATCCTCCCAGGATGGAGTGGGCCACAGCACCGGGCAGGACAGCCACCTCTGTGTTCAGTCCGTCAGTGCCCCACTCCCAGGGCCCTGTGTGTACCCAACCCCACGTCAGCTGTTGGAGCAGACAGGCACTAGAAACTGCCCTGCCCTCTGTGATTTTCAGGAATTACAAAGTTGGAGTCAGCACTAAAAACCCCAAACCCAGGAGACAGAGCCTGGCTTCATGACCCAGCCCTGCTGGTGACAGCCATGACGTGCACCTCTCTCAGCCTGAGCTTTTCTCTTTTAGAGCTGGGAAGCACCTGCACCATGTCCCTTCCCAAGTAGGCAAGAGTCCCAAAGGACCTCGAGTATAGCAGACCCCAGAGATCTGGAGCAGCAATTCTCAGCCGTGGTCACTTCTGGGATCACGTGGAGTTCACAAATCCAGATTTGGGATCTCTGCCTGGGAGATTCTGAGCTGCGTAGTGTGGGGCAAGACCTGGACCTCAGGACTTCTGTCACTTTCCAAGGAGTCTCCCACGCTATGTCCCTCCAGGTGTGAGAGGCTGTTATTCCTGTGTAGCTGTAGAGACCAATCCTGTTTGAGGGAAACCAAAATCAGAGGACACAGAAACACGGTTTCCAAGGTTGTGTGTGTGTATTTGGGGGAGTTTAGAGCAGCTGTCCTGGTGGGGACAGTGCCTAGGAAGGGCTTTTCTGACACAGGGAAGCAGTGGGTGCTGGGTAGGTTTGAAGGAGAAGAGTGGGAGCAGCTGAGAGGAGGGGTGGTCTGAACTGCTGGGGGCAGTGCGGGAAGCTGCTGGAAGGGCTGAATTCCTGAGGCCACGATGGAAGCAGCTGCTGCTCCAAGAACGGAGGAGCTGCGTCTGGTGGGGGGTGACTCACTGGAGAGGGACAGGTGAGGGGTACACAGCAGAGAAGCAATTCCATGCCCTGCTTCCCCTGCCAAACCGGGAACAGGAATTGCCTGGGCAGCACCCACCGCTGGGCCTGCTCATCTCCTGGCAGATTCCCACATCCTCCCCTAAGAGCTTCTTGTGTCCAGTGCATGTGCAGGAACCAATGCAGGGTGGAGCAGACTGGGGTCCGCTGCAGGGAGGCAGAATAGTCACCTGCCCTGCAGGAAGAGCTCTGTGGATTAATGTGATTATCAGAAGATAAAGCCCTGCAGATAAAAGTGTGATTGCTCCTCTCCTCTGTGCTGGCCAATTCCCATTGCTATACGCATGGGGTGGTGTGAACTCAGTGTACCTGGCGACTTCTTCCAGGCAAGTATGTTTTTTTTTCCAACTGTGGCAGAGGACAGCCTCTCTTACCGCAGTCTAGGGGCCCCAACAGGTGGCCACAAGGGCTGGATGAGAAGCGAGGATAAGAAGATTCCTTGGAGGCCAGGCATGGTGACACACCCTGTAATCCCTTTTAAGAGGTTGGAGCAAGAGGATCACTGCAAGTTCGAGGACAGCCTGGGCTACATAGTGAGTTCAAAGCCAGCCTGAACTACATAGCAAGACCCTGTCTCAAAAAACCAAGAAAAATAAATAAAAAGATAAAAGCCTAGCATGATGGCGTGTGCCTCTAATCCCAGCACTTGGGAGGCCAAGGCAAGAGGATAGCTGCGAGTCTGAGGCCCGCCTAGACTACATAATGTGTTGAAGTCCAGTGTGAACTATAAAGTGAAACCCTGTCTTAGAAAAAAAGAAAGAAAGAAAGAAAGAAAGGTTCCTTGGAATAGATCACCCTTTCGAGAGAATTGGACTTCAAATGTGGGGAGCCTGGGATAGCCACTTAAGAAAAAGTCATTTAGGCCCAGTACTGCCTCCTTTTAACATAAAAAGGCAAGTTAATAATTATAAGAGATGTCATGGGGAAGCAACTAGTGCCAGGCAAGTGGGGACAGACCCAGAGTCTGGCATTCAGAGGGTGGCAAGCTCATCACGAGGGTCAGAAGTGGACAAGTAGCTTTCCGGGGTGGGACTGAGCCATAGGGAGGTGGGGAGAGGAGCTGGATTGAAGGACTCTGGAGGAGTCCTGAGGAGGGGGACTCAGTTCTCAGGGCCTGGATTTGGGCTGCATGGGATAGGGAGATTGGAGAGAAGCTGGAGAGGGGACGTGAGGATGGGGAGGGGACCCTGGTGCGAGTGCCAGCGGAGGGCCCTGGAAGTGTCATCTGGGAACCACAAGGGTAGGGATGGGTCTGGCTCAGGCCAGGGCCACTGCCTGGAAGGCTGGTAGCCTGCTCTTTAGTGTAAGTGTGCAGGAGAGAGGGTGCTCTGGGGCTCTTCCATCTCCCTCCAGGAGCTGCCATCTGACTCCCCCCACGCAGATGTGGTAAAGCCATAGGGCAGGAGCTGGTGCTGCCAGTGCCCTGGGAGCTCCCTACAGCTCATTTTCATGATGTTAGCACAGTGCTGAGATCTCACGGAGAAGCTGTCAGTGTGGTACAGGCTGTGGACAAGCTCTGCTTTCCTGGGAGGACCTGGCCAACAGGAGCTTGGATGTGATCTTTGATCACGTGATAGGGGTGTGGGACTGTTTCTGAGATGGGCCCTTGTGGCTTAGAACCCTGACCTTCCCACTTCTTACCATCCCAGCCCTAGGACTTCATCTCTGGAACCTCAGTTTCCTGCCTGTATAATGGAGATAACAAAAAGTGCCTCATAATGGTGGTTCATATGCGCATATCTGAGAGCACAATCAATGGAAGTGACCTGTTTTGTTTTTGTTTTTGAGACAGGGTCTCACTATGTAGTTCAAGCTGGCCCTGAACTCACTTATGTAGCCCAGGATGACCTTGAACTCACAGCAATCCATCTGCCTCAGCCTCCCAAGTGGCGGGCTACAGTCAGGATCCATGACACCCGGCTGGAAGTGATTTTTGTAAGAGGGCAGAAGAGCTCAAGTGAACCTGGGTACAAAGATCTGCTCTGCCCCTTATGGGAATTTGAACAGGGCCTGCATAACCACCTGGCCCATGCCTCTGTTCTCTTACCTTAGGGGAATCAATAACGCCTCCTCTCAGGGTGGCCGTGGGCAGTGAGTGCTACAGTGCACATTAAGTGCTCACTGCAGAACCTGGGAAATAAAAGAGTGGTCAGTTTTGTTACTGCTGTTAATTAGCATCACACAAGACCTGGTGCTAACCCCTTCTTGTTGAGCTGGTGTGATGGTTAGTCAAGGATCTGCCATCCCCAAAGGAAGCACAGAGCTGCAAGCTATTTGCCAGTAAGGCTTTGTTTGTTAAGAACTATTACAATGTTGTGGACATAAATATTGAGTTTGGCATTAGAAGTTTCAAATTCAAAATTCCCACTTTATTACTTCTTACTTATTCCCACTTATACTCACTCCTTTGTTCTCAGTGTTCTTGGATGTGAAATGGGGATACTACTTAATGGCTTCTTGACAGAACTTTAGTAAAGACAAGGC
>NW_004955506.1:6661529-6662860 GCF_000276665.1 Chinchilla lanigera
ACTCCCACCACAAAGTTTTTCCAAACCATTTTTGTGTGTCTCTTGTCAGAGTGGTTAGTTTGGTTTCTGCAACACAACTTGATATATGTTTCCTCAGGGAGAAGGGAGATTCCTGAAGATAATTTTTGGTCTGTTTTCTTTCTATGCTGGAAAATTCTTGTAGTTTACATATGTTGTTTACCTGCCCAGCATCCATTTGGTACTGAGTGATCATCTACTTTCTGTAGAAAAGCCACTGCATGGGATTCAGCTAGAGCTGCCTTGTCCAACAGGGGTAAGCACATGACTGGAGAATTTGTAGGCTATCATGATCGCTTCAGGGATGACCACATGAACATGTAGAGCCAGTCAGCACCTTCCCTGATATTCTTGTAGACACTGCTGATTCCCTGACCAATATCTGTTCTCCTCTTAGTTCTCACAAACATAACCAGTTAGAGATACTTGTCTTTCTAGATTATGTTGTAGCTAGGGGTTGTCATGTTGTTGAGTTCTGGCCCATAAGATGTTGGCAGAAGTTTCTGGGAGAGGCATCTGGGAAGGGGTTTGGACTCTGAGGTGGCAGGACCACTTTCACCCTCATCCTAACTGATCGCAGCCTCTCAGCACAGAACTCCATAATCTAGAGCCTTTTATTCCAGCTCTATGGACAAGGTGCCTGGGAATAAAGGCTTCCAAGAGCTAGAGCTAGAGCTAGAGAGATCTGGAGAGATTGGAGGGATGGGGAGAGGTAGAGAGAAAGATGACACTACCAGGTAAGCCCTACACTGAGCCACACTATCTAGCACTTGAATTGCCTTTCTTTTTGTAGAAGCTTGAGGTTCTACATTAGGTTGTTTATTTGAACTTGCTGTTTTTCTGATGTGGGAATTCCCCACTGTAAATTTCCCTCATAGGGCTGCTTACATTGTCTCCCACATATTCTGGGATGTCACACTGGCATTACTGTTTAAGTGTAGCAATTGTCTAATCTGTTTTTTAATCCCATTTGTGACCCATTGGTTCTTCAGGGGGGTGTTATTCAATTTCCATGTATTTATCAAGTTCTTGTTATATGGCATTGGTTTCCAATTTCATTGCACTGTGGTCTGATAATTTGCAGAGGATAATGTTAATTCCTTTGCACTTACTCAAGCATGTTCTATGATCTAATATGTGGTCTATTCTGGGGAGCATCTTGTGTGCAGCTGAGAACAATGTGTATTATGATGTTGTGGGTTGAAGCACTCTGTAGACATCTACTAAGTCCATTTGTTGAAAGCTTTGATTCAGTTCTTAGTTTTTTTTTTATTTTTTTATTTTAAAGAATAAAAGAAGGATAACATAATAAT
>NW_004955506.1:6664760-6669356 GCF_000276665.1 Chinchilla lanigera
GCTCCCCACCCCCAGCTCCCTGTGCGCTGGAAGCCCTCCTTCCGGGCTCAGTTCTTAGTTGATGCTTTGTCTAATTGATCTATTTGTGACAGTCACTAAGGTACCCAATTAGTACTGTATTAGTGCTTCTTTGATTTTTCTTGTCAGTTAATACATTTTTTAATAGAGTTGGGTGTGCCAGTATTTGGTGCATATATAATGATGATTGTTATCTCTTCCTGTTGGACTGTTCCCTTTACAAGGATGTAGCAACCTTCTTTGTCTCTCTTAATCAATCTTGGATTAAAATTAACTTTGTATGCAAATAGAGTAGCCACTCTTCCTTATTTCAAGGTTCCTATTCCATGGAGGACCAAAATGTATAACAAATATTGTGATATAGGAAGAAATTATTCAAAAGAAAGGGGAAATAGGGAGGGGAGGAGGGAAGGAAAAGAAGGGAAAAGAAGGGAAAAGAAAAAACAATAAAAGATGGGTAAAATGGAAGTGAAATTTTTGTAAATAAGAAAGGGAAGAGGGATTGAAGGAACAAATTTTTTTTTTTAAATATCCCTAACCACTGTGGCAGTAACAAGTAGAATTGTTTATATAATTACATGCATTTTTTGATCTTTTTCTAGTAAGTATGTAATTCTAGGAATTAAGGAAGCTGAGCAAAGGATCAAAGTTCCCAAGTTTGCAATCAGTTTGGGAAAGCCCTCACTCTTACATCTCTGAACGCTGTCTCTATCAATTTCTTCTACTCTCTTCTCAGGAGTCTAATGAAATTTGCATTAAATGTCCTCACCTTATGCTTAGTATTTGTTTGCTTTCCAAACAGTATTTCCATATCTTTGCATGCATTTCAGTAGTAGTTATTTACAAAAGTTCTATGAAAAGGTTAATATTTCAAATATTGCTACACTAATAATCATCCATAATAACAATCAGCACTTTGTGCAGAGTAAAATAAGGAAGTGGTTGGCTGGGGAAGTGGCTCAGTGGTAGAGCATTTCCCAACAAGTTTGAAGCCCTGGATTTGATCCACAGAACCAAGGGGAAAAAGAAGGTGAAAAGGTATTGTGTGAGAAATAACACACTCTCAGTTTTCTTAAGTAGGTGAAATCATGCAGAGAGATTCCTGAGAGATAGCTCATTCTCCCTGAATGCAGCATAATTTGTTTGGCCATGCACTTGCTGAGAGATGTGTGTGGGCTGTTTGCATTTTGGGGTGGAGTCCTTTATAGCAGCATCCCCTGCAATCTCTGTGCTGTGAAATGGTCTCATTGGCAGACCCGCATGGTCCCTGCTGGCCACCCTCTTGACTCTGGGAATAAAGGGGGAATCTCAGGGCTGCTGGCACACAAGGAGGGTTCCTGGGCCCTTAGCTTGTGTAGCCCAGGGCCCAGTATCTCCTTGTAGCAGAAGGTGCTGGTGGACAGAGAAGGAGATTCTGTTCTCTGGTTCCTTTTTGACACATTCTGCCTGGATCAGATGTCCTGGGACCTCAATTCAGTGCAGGATAATGCGAGTGCTCCTGAGCTGCCTCTGTACTGGTCTTGGGCTTGGGATGCAGGGTATGGTTCACCTGCTTATGTTGGGTGGGTGGATCCGAGATGCTTTGCTGTTGTGCTGCTCCTGCAGGGCTGGGCCCTGAGAGTAATCATTTTTCCCTCCCCTCCTTTCTTTTTTTTTTTTTTTTTTGTATCAGGAATGAAACTCATAACGTTGCACTTGCCAGGCAGGCACTGTGCCGCTGAGCTAAATCCCCAGCCCCTCCCTTCTCTTCTTTCCAAGTTCCTCCTTTGGTTGTCTCTGGCACTGTTTCTGGGGTCTATCATTGAATGCATGTAGTTAGTTTTATTTTGTTTCTGATGAACACAGAATTGCACATTATTTTTGAGGTACATTGCCATATTTTGACACATGTACATTGTGAAATAATCAAATCATATCATTTACCATAATTGTGTTTAGCAGGAAGAAGCAGTGAAGAAAAGTTCTCAACCAACTTGTCTGAGCCAGTTGGAGGCTGCATATATATTTTCTCTTCTTTTTTTCTTCTTATTAGTACATGGTTGCAGTACATGATGTTTACATTCCTTGTGGGGAGTTGGTATATGTGCATAACACATCTTAGTTCCTTTTTTCACTCTCTTACCCTCCCCTCTCTCACTGTCCTTCCATCTTTTGATCCCCTTTCCACTGGAGAAAGATCTCTCTACTTCCTATTATATATCGTTTATTGAGGTCTTTATTAAGAATTTGGCTTTTTCATAAAGAGAAACCATGTGATCTTTAAGCTTATATGTCTGATTACTTTCACTTAACGTTATGCCCTCAGGATGTATCCATTTTCCTACAAATGACTCCAGTTTATTTCTCAATGGCAGACTAGAAAAGTCAATCTTCTGGTTCTTTCGTGGGTTATTTCTTCATGAGGTGTTATTGGTTGATTTCTTGATGCTAGCCTTTGTTTCTGGGGTGTGATGGACTCTCAGTGGTGTTTTAATTTGCACTTCTCTAAAGACCAATGATGTTGAACATTTTTTCATATATTTATTTTCCATTTATATTTCTTCACCTGAGAAGTATGTGTTCATCTCATATGCCTATTTCTGGATTGTGTCTTTCAATTTTGGGGGCATGATTTTTAAATATTCTTTAGATGTTTTAGATAGAAGTCTTTTGTCTGAGGGACAGTCAGTTAAAAATCAAGGAGTGTGATGTCTCCTGTCTTGCCATTGTTGGCAAGGATTGCTTTTGCTATTCTAGGTCTCTTCTGGTTCCAGATGAATTTTAGGAATGCTTTCTGTAGATCTGTGAGGTATACTTGTTGTACTTTAAATGGGATTACATTAAATCTGTATAACAATTTTGGTAATATGGCCATTTGTACAATGTTGGTTCCTCCTGTCCATGAGCAAGGAATGTCTTTCCATTTTCTGAAATCCTCTTCAATCTCTTTTTTCAGAGTTCTTTAATTTTGACTGTATAGACCTTTTTACTTCCTTTGTCAAATTGACTCCTTAGTATTTCATTTTTTGGGATGCTATTGTGAAAGGTATGGTTTCTCTAATTTCTCTCTCGGTGTGTTTGTTGTTTGTGTACAGGAATGCCATTGATTTTTGAGTGTTCACTTTGTATCCAGCTACTGAATTTGTTGATTAATTCTAGCAGTCTTTTTGGAGTTTTTGGGGTCTTCTATGTAGAGTATCATGTCATTTGTGTAATGATGATTTTACTTCTTCTTTTCCTGTCCTTATTCCTTTTATTTCTCTCTTGTCTAATTGCTCTGGCTAATGTTTCCAGCACTATATTAAATAGGAATAATGGCAGTGGATATCCTTGCCTTGTTCCTGATTTTAAAATGAAAGCTTTCAGTTTTTGTTTATTTAGAAGGATGTTGGCTGTTGGTTGGTCATAGATAGCTTTGATCAGAGTGAAGCAAAGACCATCTATTCCTTTTTTCTGTAGGTTTTTTTTTAAAATCATGAATGAGTGTTGGACTTTATCAAAAGGTTTTTCTGCATCTTTTGAGATGATCATGTGATTTTTGTCTTTGGCTCTGTTGATATGGTATATTACATTTATTGAGCCATTTATTGAGGTATATTACATTTATTGAGCCATTCTTGCATTCCTGGGATGAACCCACTTGGTCACGATGTATAATCTCTTTCTGATTTGCTGCATTCTGTTTGCTAGTATTTTATTCAGTATATTTGCATCTATGTTCATTAGGGAGATTAGCCTATAGTTCCCTTTTTTGGTTAGGTCTTTCTCTGATTTTGGTATCAGGGTAATACTTGTCTCCAGGAATGAGTTAGGGAGAGTTTGTTCCCTATCAATTTCTTTTTTTTTCTTTTTTTCTTTTCTTTTATTTTTTTTTCCCTATCAGTTTCATTAAAGAGTCTGAGAAGAAATGGCATTAAATCTTCTCTCAATTTCTTGTAGAATTCAGCTGTGAATTCATCAGGGACTGTGCTTTTTTTTTTGTTGGTAAGTTTTTAATTACATTTTCAATTTCATTGACTGATATTATGTTATTCAGGATTTTTGATATTGTCTTGATTCAGCTTTGGTAATTCACATGTATCTAGGAATCTGTCCATTTCCTCTGTGTTTTTCATCCTATGGGAGTAAAGATTTTCAAAGTAGGTATGGATGATCTTCTGAATTTCTATAGGATCTGCAGTGATATCATCCTTTCCATTGCTTATTGCATGAATTTGAGGTTTTTCTTTCCTTTTTTTGATAAGGTTGGTTAGGGGTTTACCAATTTTATTTATTCTTTCAAAGAACCAACTCTTCATTAATTCTTTGTACTGTTTTCTTAGTCTTCATTGCATTAATTTCTGCTCTGATCTTTTTAATTTCCTCCCTGCTTTGTGCTTTGGGTTTGACTTCCTCTTAGTTTTCTTTTTCATTTATTTATTTATTTATTTATTTATTTTTATTTTATTTTAAAGAGTAAAAGAAGGATAACATAATAATAGGGGGGACTTAGCAAATTACAGACAAAATGGTAAGAAATCATCAATGGTTATCATTTTACATATTGTTATCTACAAGATAGTTTCTCAGGAAAACAAATAGACAAATAATAGTGAGTTA
>NW_004955506.1:6672455-6687504 GCF_000276665.1 Chinchilla lanigera
AGGATAAATGTTAAACCATAATGGTCATCTGGAATCAAGCTGACCAACAGTTTCTGGGAAAGGTAAACTTTGTGATAGTTGTGTGACATTCTTGTAAAATCCACTAAAATTAGGTAATGGTTACTATGGAAACCTAAAAATATACTTAAACGGAAGGTGAGACCCAAATTGGCGTGGACATCTTCTGTGGCTCCTGGTCAGAGAGTGTCCATCAGCCGGCTCTCCAATAAAGCTTTTTCATTCCTGCCTTTTTGGTCTCTTATGAGTGCCTGTCCCCTGGACTTGCTTGCTGCATCATTTGGAGGCCTTCAGTGGGAGATGGGCGCTCACAAAAAAAGACCCTCATTTGAAGAGGCCGTCTGCCTCCTAGCTTTGTCAGTTGCTCTTCGGGTGCAGGGTACCCTGCCTGCTTTCAGCTGGCCACCTGGGTATTACTGTGTGCTGAGACACTGAGATTGCAAAAGTGGAAGGCTAAAGCCCCACTCTCTGACCTAGGTAAGAGCTCAAATTGGATTCTATTGTTTTGCTTGATTTCTTTTCTCCAGACTGACAGTTTGATGGGTCCAGGCTCCAGACCCGGTAGCCATCTGGTCTCAGTGTAGCTGGGAATTTGAGAAGAATTTCTGCTTTTGTATTGTCCGGAGATTGTCTCTGGGTTTGTTTGGAGTTAGTTTCGGATGTGTTTCAGATTTGGTGTGTTCTGGTGTCTAAACTTTTTCAAATTAATGGTTGAAAGTTCTTCATGATTTCCAGGATTGTTTTGCTTTGTTTGTTTGTCTGCTCTGTGTTTTTCTCTCAAAATGTCTGTGATTTCAAGTCGCTGCAGCCTCTGGCTTCCATTTAGATTGTTGGCTGTGTGTGGGGAGGAAAGACCTGCTGAGGTAAACTGTTCTCTCTTTGTTCTAAACTGAGCTATCATGGGCTTGGCAGACAGTAAGCCCACCATTCTGGTTTATGCATGATTAAGCATTTTGACAAATTTAAGGTGATGTGTGTTTGTGGATTCCTGGATCGAGTTCTGGTAGTTAAAGAAAGTTCCCCTCAGCAGAAACCCCCTGATTTGTCCTTGGCACCTGAGGAAGATGATCCTCCTTTTTGTCTCCCAACTCAGGTACCTCCCTATCCCGATCCTCCTGCCATGCTGCTGCGCAGCTTTTCTTTTGCCTGCCTCAGCAGGAGATTCCTCCTTAGCACCACAGCACAGCAAGGGGGTGTCACTGCAGCGCTGTCCCTGTGGCTTCCCATTCTTCTCACCACTGCAGGCAGCCTTCCCCTGAGCCCAAAACAGATTCACATGAGGAGTGTCTTCCTCAGTTCCAGTCCTGGTATTGCCTCTCCAGCAGTCTTCTGTGATGCGGTCAGGAGGAAACCCTCATTCTAGAATTGGAGAACTCAAAACCTCCCTTTTTAGAGTAGACTAGGGCTCTTTGATTACTTTGCTGGAATGGCTGTTGAAGACTCAACACCCCACCTGGGGTGATTATTAACAGATCGTGTTAACTTTGTTTTCTTCAGAGGGGAAGGGAAGGATTTTAAAGATGGCTGAGAAACAAATGAAATTAGATATGGGATAAACTACACAGGACAAAGAAACCCTAAGTGGGATTAGAACACTGAAGAGGGGCTAAACACTTCTTGGGCTTTGAGGAAAGGCTTTCTTCTGTGGCTCCTCATCCCACTGATCTACATAAGATGGCAGAGTGTTGGCTCCTGATATCTGCTGCAAGCTGCAAAAGTTGGAAGGCATTTCAGGAATGAACTTGTGCCAGCTGGTAGAGAACTCCCCCAAATTTTTCATAACAGAGAGGATGTAGAATGGAGATTTAAGCAGGAAAAGAGAAAGATAATGTTGGCAGCTTACAGGAAGAAGGCCTAGGCAAGAGCTAGGAAAAGAGACAAACAGGGAAGAGGTCGTTGCACTCCCCTAGGTCCAGACCAGTGTGCCTACTGCAAGGAAAAGGGACATCACAAACAGGAATTTCCAAAGCTGCTAGAAAAGAGAAAAAGAAAGTGTTTGTGATGGAATCAGAAGTCTCAGATTGATGGGGTCGTGGGTCTCTGTTTCTCAGCTCCAGGGAACCCATGCTAACTGCTAAGGTAGGGGAAAATCTATTGGATTTTTCTTTCTTTTTCTTTTTTTTTTTTTTAAAGACAATAGTAAATGAGAAACAAACAAACAAAAATAGAACAGTAGCAGCATACCAGTATCACAAACATAAACACATCAATGCAAGAACATTCAAAGTGATACAGAGTCTCAAGACAGAATAATATGAATCAACAATGATTGCTGCATTACACCTACTGGATTTTTAAATAGATTCTGGTACAGAGGTATTGGAAGTTACTCAGCTAGTAGCCCCACTTCTAGGTCAAAATAAATTATTATGATTCAATTTGGCCAAAATATACTTGAGTGCACTCTGATTTTAAAAGCAAATTTCCTTGTGTGTTTTTTGTTTGTCTCTCTGTCCAGTCTGTAAACAGCTGTTTTATTTGAACTCAACAAATTTTTATGGTTTTTGTATTTTTTAAAAAAAAGTTAAAACAACTCTCTAAAATTTAATTTGGTATATGTGCTGCTGAAGCAAGCACTAAAATTTAATTTGGTTTATTCATAAATATCATCTAAATTGAAGATACGCTTCCACTGAAAGTTGCCAGCTAGTCAAAATGATGTTAAAGTTGGTTTTATAAAGGTAATACTTATTGTTGTTTATGTATTATGACTTGAAAGTCTCTCATTGTTCAAATTTAATATATTAAGAATTGAGATTATGTTTTTGTGGATTATCAAAAATTTGTTAGGCCAGAGAGAGATTGTTAAACGGGACTCCAGTTGATGAATAAAAAGCAGATGCCTGGAATAACATTAACCAGTTTTTGTTTATTATTAAGGAGTCCAACAATCTCCATAGCCTTATGGGAGACATCCCAATAAATATCATTCAAAATATATGATTGTGTTATATTTACAGTGGTCATTGTCAAAAGGTTAATTTTTCAAAAAGAAGACAATAAGGTTTTTTGATTAAAAGATGCTCTTGATACAAAACTAAATTAAGAAACAAAATAATAACAATTTGTTGTTGCTAATTTCATAGTGCATTGAATATATTCATGCCTTCCAAGTGCACAGTATTCTAAAATGCAAAGCTAGGATTGTTTATAATGACAGACATTTTCTTTCAGATTCAGATATCTGCCTTTCTCTTGTGCTCCTGATATTTGTGATAAGAGGTTCATGTCAAGCCATCATGAGGTTATTAGTCAAATGATATTTTTTTTAAACAACAGAATATTTGTATGATGTGTATACTATGTATGTCATTTAGGGATGCTTACATATTAAACAGCCCAGACAATGTTACAAATTTCTTCAATGACATAAGGACAACAAATTAGATAAAAGCCTCTTATGTATTAGGTAGAGATCACTGGTTAAAAGATACTCTATCCCAAGATGGAGATTTATACGCATTACAAAAATGTCATCATGACTGTTATGTTACAGTACTATGTTTACATTTTCTCTGTAAAACTATATAATTGCTGTCTGTTACCATTCTACAGGGATTCATCTAGTAGAACATTCATGCTTGGTAAGAAGTAACAGTTCTCTGGCTATACTTTATATTTCAAGGCTCTTCTGGATGTTCAGCAACTGAAGTTCGGAGACCAAAAATTGAAAAGCTAGATAGGTTAGAGGAATTACCAATATGGCCCTAGCCCTCCCCCACCCAAATGTCAGTCTCCTTTGAATACTGCTTTTTTTGCCAGTTCATAAGCATGGGACAAATGGATAATGCCCACTCCAAGATTTGCCGGCAATAAATGCCCTTGTTGTAACCACTTACCCCACCGTACCCAACCCCTATACCTTGCTTAGTCAACTCTCACCTACTCAGACTTGATATACTGTGTTGGATTTAAAAGATTTTTTTCCTGTATTTCTTTGTCTTTTGCATCCCAAGGGTTGTTTACTTTTAAATGAGAGGATTAGGAGGGGGGAACAAAAATGTACTTCACTAAGGGGACCTGATGGCTCTTAACCCTGCTTCCCTTTTATCAACATCATTGGAGACTCCTGAGCATGAGTACGTGAAAACAGTCAGGGCATTCTACTCAGCTAGACCAGACCAACAGTATACACCCTTCCAGAGCCCTGACCTGCTCCAGTTTTCAGACAGCAATAGCATGGTAATTGATGTGATTTGGAGGGTGGGGCAATGGTTGTCACCCTTGAGCAGACTGTCCAGTTGGCACAAAAGGCTGAACTGATTGCTCTTACTTGAGCCTTAGAGATCAAAAGACAAACAGTTGAATGTTTATACTGACTCCCATTATTCCTTCACCACTTTAAAACTCTCAGGAGGTATTACCCTTGTTACAGGCTGTTTTACTGCTGCTAAGGTAGCTGTGATCCATTGTCTGGGCCACCAGAAAGACAATTCTCTAGAGGCTCAAGGAAACCAAGCGGCAGATCTAGCAGCCAAATAAGCTGCTATTGGAGACTCACACTCCATATCCTGAGCTCTAATGTCTCCACTCCACAAATCACCCTCGTATTCAGAAGCAGAACTGAAGTGGGCCACAATACACTGGGCTACAGAGCAAAAGAGATGACAAGTTTTGCCAGGAGGAAAGGTGTTTGTTCCTGAGGTTGTAGGACCTTTTGTGATCCAGGAACTCCACAGCTGTAGTCACTTGGGAAAGATAGCCATGGCAGAGCTGCTTGGCCATGACTTCTATACCTCTAGACTTTGGACCTTATGTGTTTCTGTATCAAAGCAGATGCAGTTTGTGCTCACAAGCAATCCAGTTTCTCACCCACAGCAACAGCCCAGAGTCTGGAGACAAGGGACACTGCCCTTTGAGGATGACAAGGTGGCCTTTACTGACATTAAACCGACTAGTAAAAATAGAAAGTATTTGCCGGTTCTCATCTGTACCTACTCAGGCTGTGTGGAGGCCATTCCAACAAGGACTGAGACATCCAGAAAGGTGACAAAAGCCCTGATGGAGTTAATCACTTCCCAGTATGGGTTCCCCATGATAATGGGCCTGCTTTCATGGGTTGAGTGGTTTAGAGCCTTTCTGCAGCCTTAAGGCTGAAATGGAAGCTACATACCACTTGCTGGCCACAGAGTTCTGGCTAGGAGGAGAGACAGAATTGGATTTTGAAGTCTACACTAGACAAGCTGTACCAAGAGACTGGGGCAAACTGGGTGACTATGCTTCTGTTGGCCTTCTTGAGGCCCCCATGCACCCCATATGGGCGTGGGCTCACTCTTGTTTGAGATCATGTTTGGGAGGCCTTAGGCACTTTTGCCTGTCTTAGAAGGACTATAGGAGATAGGGACTCTGGAATTGTGGCAACAGATGAAAGCCCTATATAAAGTTTTAAAGGAGCTCCAGCAGGTTATGCTTCAAGGATTCATCACAATTGAGACAAGAAGTGGATACTAAAACTCCCTGAGGAATCAACTCCGACAGCACCACTGCCTACTCCTGAGATAGCACCTTCCTCATCCTCACCAGAAAATTGCCTGCCACATCACTTTCAGAGACTGCAACAAAAATCAGCTGTGACCTGATCTGATGATGACTGGCCTGGCAGTCCTTGTCTCAGTACTCCTGCTATGGATAACCCAATGGGAGCAAAGTCACAGATATGAACTCTTGATGGACTAGGGGAGCACCTTTGTAACTACACCATTGTGTGCCCCCGAGTGGACTCTATTCACCTTCAGTGAAGTGAGCTGGCCTCACTGCATCTCCTGTGTGACCAGTAAGATGTTGTTATTCATAATCCCCATACGTAAGTTTTGGAACCTCCACTGGTGTTGAGACAAAGCCAATCCTGAGACTCACCCTTTCTCTGCATGTGAGGTTCAGAAAAAGGCAATTAGAGGGGATAATGATGACACAGACTCAGTAAATTGGGGACTATATGTGCCCCCCGAAAACAGGAGGAAGATGTGGAAGGAGTTCAGAATGTGGTCAGGCAGTTACATGACCAGGTTAATTCCTTGGCAGAGGTAGTGTTACTGAATAAAAGAGAATTCAGTTTACTCTTTATGGAACAGGGGGTGCTATGTGCTGCCCTGAAGGAAGAATGCTGTTTTTATGCAAACAGCTCTGGGGTCATCATAGAAACACTTGACAGGTTGGATAGAGAAGCAAATGAAAGGAGAAAGACATATAACCAGCAGGTATGGTATGAGGGACTATTCATCTGGGCCTCTCCCTTATTGCTGGGATCACAAGGCCCCTAGTGATTATTTTTGTGGTCATTACTTTTGGGCCATGCATAATCAACTAGGTTAAAAGTAGGATCCAAAGCAATGTATACCAAGCACATAGGGTGGTTCTAAAGAACAGCACCAATTATAGAGTGAAAACCAGACCCACAGTGTATGAAGGACTATATATGTCCTGAGAAAGGAAAATCTGTCCTTGGGGGCAAAAGAGACTCCATTTTCTTTTTGCAACTCCATTTTAAGAGAAGTCACTTAGCCAGGCGTGGTGGTGCATGCTTATAATCCCAGCACTCAGGAGGCTGAGGCAGGAGGATTTTTGTGAGTTTGAAACCAGCCTGGGCTACAAAGTGAGCTCAAGTCCAGCCTGAACTGCGTAGTTAGACCCTGTCTCAAAAAAAAAAAAAAAATACAAAAAAGACAAAAAAAAGAGAAGTCACTTAAAGTTCACTTAAACTGTAGTTAAACCCCACCCCTGGATACACCAGAAGAGAGTTATAAAATGGGAACAAAACAAACAGGACAGATTGGGAAGCAGGATAAATGTTAAACCACAATGGTCATCTGGAATCTGGCAGACCAACAGCTTCTGGGAAAGGTAAACCTTGTGATGGTTGTGTGACATTCTTATAAATTCCCCCAAAATGTAATGGATACTCTGGAAACCTAAAAATGTAGTTAAACTGAAGGTGAGCCCGAGATCAGTGTGGACTCTTCTGTGGCACCTGGTCAGAGACTGTCCATCAGCCGGCTCTCTAGTAAAGCTTTGCTCATTCCTGCCTTTTTGGGCTCTTGTGAGTGACTGTCTCATTGGACTTCCTTGCCATATCAGATTTGCTCTTCCAGTCTGCTTCCTTTGACTGGTGAATTGAGACCATTTACACTGATGGTTATAACTGATATGTATTTGCTTATGTTTGTCACGTTATATTCCTGCTGTTGGTTTCCTCCTTTTCCCCTCTGTTTAATTGCTTGTTCTGCTTGTTCATTCCTTTCTATTGTTGTTCTTGGAATTGAGGTCATTTTTTTTTTTTCCAGTACCAGGAATTGAACTCACGAACTTGTGCTTGCCAAGCAGGCACTGTGCTGCTGAGCCAAATCCCCAGCCCCCATGGTCATTTTTATCTCTTTCTAGAATATCTTTCAGTACTCTTTGGAGTGTAGGTTTTGTTGTCATGAATTTCTTCAGTTATTCTTTGTCATGGAAGCATCTTATTTCTCCATTAATTTTGAAGGGTAGTTTTACAGGATATAACAATCTGGGTTGGAATGTGTTTTCTTTGAGGGCCTGAAATACTTCACTACAAGCTCTTCTTGACTAGAAGGCTTGTGTGGAGAAAACTGCTGTGATTCTGATGGGCTTTCCTTTATAGGTAATTTGTTTCTTTCTCTAGTAGTTTTTAACATTCTGTTTTCCTGAATTTCAGGGATCTGGATTATTATATATGTGGGCATAGTTTTATTTTGATTATGGCTGGTTGGAACTCTATATGCTTGACTTAAGTTTATGTCAGATTCTTTTTCCATGCTTGGGAAATTTTCTGCTATTACTGCTGCAAATAGTCTTTTTATGTCATTTGTATTGAATCCTGCTGCTTTATTGACACCTATCAGTCTTATATTGTTCCTCATTGCATCATCTTTGAGCTGTTGAATTGTTATTTCCTGGTTCCTTATTATTTTTAAGAGATCTTTCCTTTCATGATCAATAGCTGTAATGCTGTTTTGGAAGTCTGAAAGTCTATCTTCTGGTTTATTCAAGCAGTTTTGCTGGCTTTCAAATAAATTTTAATTTCCTGTATATCTCTTTGAATCTGATTCATGCCTTTTAATTCTTTCTTATTGTTCATTCAAGGTTTCCATTATATTTCTTCATTCCTCTTTTTTTTTTAAAAAAATCTATGTCATCTTTAGATGTGCTGAGGAATTCTTTGATTATTGTTGTCATTTTTTTTACCTGAGAGATTACTTCTGATTTGATTTCTTCTATAGTCTGACTGAGTTGTTTCTTTACTTCAGTTGCTGTCATGTAAGAAATTAAAGGCATGTGACTTCCAAGTTCCTCTATGTCAATGTCTCCTGAACTTGTTGTCAATGGGCTGGAGGTCTGAGATTGCATTTTGCTCCTTCATTTTGACATTTTTTAAACTCCTGATGTCCCCCAGGGCTCAGCTTCATTCCCACAATTTTGGGGGGTGTGGGATCCCCAGTTTTTTAAAAAACATGCTCTAACTATGAGATTCAGGTTGGTCTTGAACTCACTATGCAGCCCATAAAGCCTCAAACTTGTGGTAATCCTACTGCCTCAGCCTCCTGAGTGCTGGGATTACAGATGTGTGTCAACGCACCTGGCTCAGGACATCATTTTTAAAAGATCTGAGTGTACAAGGAGTTGTTCTAGTATTGAGACCAACATGGTATGGAATCAAAACTGAGACCGTGGTCCAAAACTCAACTCTACTGAGCATAAACATAGTGTTTATGCTGGGGACTCTAGAGGACAGACTAAGTAATGAAGGAGAACCCCTTGGCAAGCTTCCCTTCCTCTACATGTGCTGCTTCTGCCTCATAGTGGACACAAGATACATCACAAGCAAGCATTCCACTTGTAACAGGCACTTATGTTTTTTCTTTTACAGATAAACGACTCCTCCATATTCCCTCTTGCTGAACACATAACAACAAGCTGTCTTCTCTTTACCCCAAAGAAGTGACGAAATGTAAAGATTCCAACTCCAAGAGGCCAGGAGCTTGCTTTATTTTCCACAGGAAAGAGGAGGATGAGCTGAAGATGGCAGAATATGATAGAACAAGTGTAATGTAAAGATCAGCATTATCTTCCCCTGCTCCTTGTAGAAAAGACCCTTGGACATATGTAAAAGTGAGATGGGGATTTGAAGCAAATAAACCCTACATTAAACCCCATAAACTTCTCCTTTTCATCTCTCTTATACAGCAACATTAAAGTTGCTAACTTTGGATAAATCGTTTTTTCTTTTTACCCAAAGATGGCCTCCTGTGGCTTTGTCAGCAGGCCAGTTCATGAACCTGAGCACATGAGCCTAAATCATGGTAAGTTTTGGTGACATGGCAAGACAGAAGATGGGGAGTTGGGAGGCACTAAGTTAGCACGTTTCCCCATTTCTCAGTCTACCTGTTGCTGAAGTTCTCAGTGTTGCCTGACCCATAACTCCTTTCCACAAAATACCTTTTGTGTAACTATAGCAATTAAAAAAAATTTTTTTTGAGGCAGCATCTTGCTGTGCAGTTTAAGAACGCACTATGAAAAAAGCACCCTTGTTTCTCTGAGCACTGAGACTTAATGCAGACCAAGAGAACTTTGTATAGTCAGAGGCTACAGTGAGAATAGGAGACATTGTTTCCTGAGCACCCCTCCCTTGAATCAGCTGTTGGTGAGTGAACTAAAAGGTGCCCAGCACACATTTGTGTTTAGGAACAGCACTGGGTGGGCAGGACTGCCATTTTATCTTAAAGGTCTTGGGCTTGACTCCAGCAGCAAAACAGCTCCAGCATCCCTGAGTGGAAAGAGGGAAGGGTCATCCAGTCAGAGTAGATGACAACCTTAATGAAGGACTTGTTGAGTAGGTGTAGAGTAGACATAGATTTAAAAAAACAAAGGAATATAAAAAAATGATGGAAACCATGAATACCTAATATAGGAAAGAAATGGAATGCAAGGAAAGATTCAAAAAGAATCCAGGAATTCAAAATTCCATTGAAAACTTGTAGACCCATATGAAAGAAAGTGAAGATAGAATTTCAGACTTAGACATAGGATTGTGTTTAGTGGTCATAAAAAGAAAGATCTATTAAAAATAGCAAGGGCCTATGAAAAATCAATGCAAGAACTGGAAGATGATTCAAAGAAGAAAAGAAGAGCAACAGATTGATTAGAGTAAATGAAAAAGTAGGAGTCAGAACAAATGATACAAAAAACATGTTCAGAGAGGTACTAGCAGAAAACTTCATAAGGATGGAAAAAGAATGTGACATACACATATGTGAAGTATAAAGAATGCAACAGGCAAGACCAAAATAAATCCACACCAAGGCATATGGCAATCAAGATTCTGGGAATTCAGCACAAGAATAGCATAGTGAAAGGAGCAAAAGAGGCACCCTCAATTTGCCACCTGGGGAGCTGGGTCTGGTGCTCCACTTTCCTCCAACATTGTGGTTATGGCTGAGGCCTGGAAGTGATAGGTATGTTCCATCAACTGCCCAAGGACTCTGGTCCCAGCATCCCGTGTTCCACTGACATTGTGGTTCACAGCTGAGGCCCCTGAACCCTAATCAGCTGTGTGGGGAGCTCAGAACGACATCCCGCTCTCTGCCAACATTGTGGTTCATGCACCCTCAATAAACCACCTGGAGACCATGGTCCTGAAGGCCAGTATTCTGCCAGCATTGTGGCTTTCATCTCAGCTGTGCACTCCAGCAACTGTCTGAGGGTTCCAGATCTGGTGGCTCACCTCCCACAGCCATTGTGGGGAAAGCCTGTCACCGAGAAAACCTAGGAACCCTAGAGACCTTTGATGAGCTGCCCAGCAAGGGTGAGGCTCGGTGTTTTGCCTCCAGCATCCAAAATGAAAAGATAAAGGAGCAAAATGCAATCTCAGAACTGTATTCCACCCAGAACATATAGAACTCCAACTAGTCTTTACCAAAATAAAACTACACCCAGACATCATAATCAAGATCCCAGAAATCCAGCCAAAGGACAGAATATTCAAAACTGTTAGAGAAAAGAAACGGATCACCTATAAAGGAAAGCCAATCAGAATTATGGCAGATTTCTGAACACAAACCATCAAATCAAGTAGAGCTTGGAGTGCAATATTCCAGGTTCTAGAAGAAAATCAACTTCCAACCCAGATTGATGGATCCTGCATAACTATACTTCAAATTTAAAGGAGAAATAAAATATTTCCACAACAGAGAACAACTGAACAACTCCATGAGCACCAAACTATCCCTACAAAGAGTACTAAAACTATTCTAGAATGAGATAAAAATGACCACAATTTCAAGAATAGCAATAGAAAGGAACCATCTAGCACAGCAAGCACTTAAACAGAGAGTAAAAGTAGGAAACCAACAGCTGCTAAATAACAAGACAAAGATAAGGCAATGCATAACAGCTATAACAGTTAATGTAAATGACCTCAATTCACCAATCAAAAGATGCAGATTGGCAGAGTGAATCAAGAAACAACATCCAACAATATGCTGTATACAAGAAAGACATTTAACTCAAAAATTTCTTAGAGTGAAAGTCAAATGTTGGAAAACCTTTCTCCAGGTGACAGGAACCCAGGAAAAAGTAGGGACAGCTATTTTCACTGCAGACATTGCAAACTTCGAACTAAGAATGATCAAAAGACATAAAGAAGGTCATTACATACTTAGTAAGGGAAACATTCAAGAGGAAGAGATAACAGTCATAAATATGTATACACCAACTATGGGAGCAACCAACTATATAAGACAAACCTTAATATACATGAAGAAATGAGTTACTAATAACAGTATTGTAATGGAGGACCTTAGCACCCCATTGACACAAAGAGATAGGTGAACTGGAGAAAAAAAGCAAAGAAATAACAACTGAGCCAAACTTGTGAGCAAATGGACTTAGTAGACGTTTACAGAGTGTTCCATCCCACAACATGAGAATACACAGTCTTCTCAGTTGCACATGAGACGTTCTCTGAAATAGACCTCATACTAGCCCATAGAACATGCTTAACTAAATGTAAAGGAATTGAAATTATCCCATGCATACTACATGACCATAGTGCAATGAAATTGGAAATTAATGACAAAAGGAACCCCCAAAAGTCCATAAACATATGGAAATTAAGTAACAGCCTCCTGAACAACCAGTGAGTCACAGATGAGATTAAAGCAGAAATTAAACAATATCTACAAACAAACAAAAATGTAAATAAAGCTTACCGGAATCTGTGGAATGCACTGAAAGCAGTCCTTAGAAGGAAGTTTATAGCGGTGAACTCACACATCAGGAAAACAGAATGAGAACAGATAAATAGGCTGATGCTGTACCTCAAATTTTTAGAAAAAGGAGAACAAGTCAAGCCCAAAGCCCAAAGGATGGAGGCAATTCTAAAGATCAGGGCAGAAATTAATGTAACTGAGGTGAAGACAACACTGCATAGAATTAATGAATCCAAGAGTTGGTTCTTTGAAAGAATTAATAAAATTGACAAAATCCTAGCATATCTTATCATAAAAAGCAAAGAACAACCTCAAATTAATGCAATAAGGAACGAGAAGGTTGAAATCACTACAGATCCTATAGAAATTCAGAAGATCATCCACACCTATTTTGGAAATCTTTACTTCCATAGGATGGAAAACACAGAGGAAATGGACAGATTCCTAGATACATATGAATTACCAAAGCTGAATCAAGAAGATATCAAAAATCCTGAATAGCATAATATCAGTCAATGAAATTGAAAATGTAATAAAAAACTTTCTTTTCTGTTTGCTAGTATTTTATGCAGTATCTTTGCATCTATGTTCATTAGGGAGATTGGCCTATAGTTCCCTTTTTTGGTTAGGTCTTTCTCTGATTTTGGTATCAGGGTAATACTTGTCTCCAGGAATGAGTTAGGGGCAGCAGTCCCTAGAAAGAAAAGCACAGTTCCTGATGGATTCACAGCTGAATTCTTCAAGAAATTGAGAGGAGATTTAACACCATTTCTTCTCAGACTCTTTAATGAAACTGAAAGGGAACCAAGTGTCCCTAACTCATTCCTGGAGACAAGTATTACCCTGATACCAAAATCAGAGAAAGACCTAACCAAAAAAGGGAACTATAGGCCGATCTCCCTAATGAACATAGATGCAAAGATACTGCATAAAATACTAGCAAACAGAATTCATCAAATCATCAAGAAGATTATACACCATGACCAAGTGATATTCATCCCAGGGATGCAGGTATGGTTCAATACATGCAAATCAATAAATGTAATACACCATATCAACAGGGCCAAAGACAAAAACCGCACGGTCATCTCCATCAATGCAGAAAAAGCATTTGACAAAGTCCAAATGTAATTCATGATAAAAACCCTAAAAAAAATAGGAATACATAGTCCTTACCTCAATCTGATCAAAGCTGTCTGTGATGAACCAACAGCCAGCATCATACTAAATGGACCACAACTGAAAGCTTTCACTTTAAAATCAGGAACAAGACAGGGATATCCACTGTCAGCACTCCTATTTAACATAGTTCTAAAAACATTAGGCAGAGCAATTAGACAAGAGAGAGATATAAAAGGAAAAAGGATAGGAAACAAAGAAGGGAAATTATCATTATTCACAGATGACATGATACTCTACATGAAAGACCCCAAAAACTCTACCAAAAGACTGCTAGAATTAATAAACAAATTCAGTAGCTGGATACAAAGTGAATACTCAAAAATCAATAGCAACAACCACACTGAGAGAGAAATTAGGGAAGCCATACCTTTCACAATAGCATCCCAAAAAATGAAATACTAAGGAGTCAATTTGACAAAGAAATTAAAAAGATCCATACAGTCAAAATTAAAGAACTCTGAAAAAAGAGATCAAAGAAGATTTCAGAAAATGGAAAGATATTCCTTGCTCATTGTTAGGAGGAACCAACATTGTGCAAATGGCCATACTGCCAAAATTGTTATAAAGATTCAATGCAATCCCAACTAAAATACCATTAGTATACCTCACAGATCTACAGAAAACATTCCTTAAATTCATCTGGAACCAGAAGAGACCAAGACTAGCAAAAGCAATCCTGGGCAACAAAGACAAGTCAGATGGCATCACAATCTCTGACTTGAAAGTATACTACAAAGCTACTGTGCTAAAATCAACATGGTATTGGCAAAACCAGACCTGAGGAACAATGGAACAGACTGGAAGATGGAGCCACAACCACAAACACACTCAGCCACCTTGTCTTTGACAAAGGATCCAAACAAGTTTACTGGAAGAAAGATAGGCTCTTTAATAAATGGTGATGGAAAAACTGGCTCGCCACATGCCAAAGATTGAAACTAGACCCATGTCTATCACCTTGCACAAGTTAAAGTCAAAATGGATTAAAAAATATAAATATTAAAACAGAAATATTAAAGCTACTGGAAGAGACAGTAGGTAAAAATCTTGAAGACATGGTGGTAGGCAGAGAGTTCATGAGCAAAAGCGAAACTGCACGGGATGTTCTTCAAAGAATCAAAAACTAGGATCTCACCTTATTGAAAAGTTTTTGCACATCTAAAGAAATCACCAGTTGGGTAAAAAGAAAACCCACAAATTGGGAAAAAATTTTAACCAACTCTCCCTTGGACAAAGGACTTCTACTTAGAACATATAAAGAATGAAAAAAAAAAAAATCAGGCCCCAATTTCAATGACCCAATCCAAAAATGGGTCTCTGGGATGAATACACATTTCTCAAATGAAGAAATACAAATGGCAAGTAAGTGTATGAAAAAATGTTCAACATCATTAGTCATTCAAGAAATGCAAATTAAAACAGCACTGAGATTATATCTCAGCCCAGAAGGAATGGCTATCATCAAGAAATCAACCAACAACAAATGCTATAAAGGCTGTGGGGAAAAAGGAACCCTTCTCCACTGTTGGTGGGAGTGTAGACTGGTACAACCACTGTGGAAATCAGTCTGGATATTCCTCAGTAAAGTAGGATTATAGCTCCCTTCAGCCCAGCTCTTCCCCTCCTGG
>NW_004955506.1:6688046-6688934 GCF_000276665.1 Chinchilla lanigera
TATTTAATTGTTTGATCATTCTTAAATGTCTATATTTGTTCATCTGAGTAACCAATATGAAGATAACAGTGTGAAACACAACAACCATTGTTAATTTCTTATCACCTTGTCTGAAATTCTGTATTATTTATATTGTTTTTATGTTGGTTCCTTTATGTTTGTGTGTTTGTTGATATGTTTTGGTTCTTTTATCTTTAAAAATAAAATCAAAAAATACAAATAAAAATTATAGGCAAGTACTGCAAAAAATAAAATAAAAAAATAAAGTGTGTGAGCTTGACAAAGGCTCTTGTCAGTGGTAAGATAAAGGATGCTTTGTCATCACCACGCTAAGTGCCTATTAGAACTCCCTTTAGTTCCCAGAGACAGGCAAAGCATTCCTTAATGCATGGTAGAAACCCTATTCTGAGGTAACCAGCCAACCAGTTTTGCTTTGCCAGAGTCTCAGGACAGAATCTCATTGTGTGCCTCAATTCAACCACCTTTCCTTCCTCCAGGTCCATTTCATTTCCCGATTGGCTCTTTGATCTGGCTACTCACTAGTGACCTTGCTGCCTATTCTTGTTTGTGTTACTTTCCTAATTCACTTAGCCTGGATCGACCTGAGAACTTTTCTCAATATTGTCTCCAGGTATACACTACCTACATACACCTCTGTACCCTGTTGAAGAATCTTTTCCATCCTGGATCCATTTTCTATGATCCAAACGATCACCTGCCGGACATTCTTTAAAGTCAGGACTTTGATTTGTCTGTTTGTAACTTCTCCACCATGTTTTCCAGCCACTTGGTACAGATGGTAATGGAAAGATGACATAATAGTTGCTTTTTATCATTTTGTGGGAAATGAATTTTTAGTGCTTTTTGGACATTGAGACCATTTCATAG
>NW_004955506.1:6690196-6691386 GCF_000276665.1 Chinchilla lanigera
CTATAGTTTCCCTGGAGGATTTCCTTAGTTGCTATTTTCATGACTACCACCAGAGGTCATTGAAACCTTCCAGTGAATGAAGGTCCCTGAAAAGGATGCAGAAAAGTGCTATGGCTTAAATATCCATGTATTTAAGGTTCCCTATAGTCACAACGCTTAATATGTTCTCTTTTTTTTCTTTTCTTTTGCATTTCTTTCTTTTTTTTGAGACAGGGTTTGACTATGTAGGACAGGCTGGCCTCTTACTCACTTAGGTAGCCCAGGCTTGTCTCAAACTCAAACCCCTCCCATGGCTCCCCGTGCACCGGAGGCCCTCCTTCTGGGGGCCTACGAGGCAGGGAGCATGCTGGTCCCAAGACGGATGCTCCCCGCCCGTGGCTCCCCATGTGCCTGGCCCCTCCTTCCGGGCGCCTACGAGGCAGGAAGTGAGCAGGCCGGAAGACTGGCGCTCCCCGCCCGTGGCTCCTCGTGCACCGGAGGCCCTCCCTCCGGGGGCCTACCAAGCTTTTTGTCTTTGAAGGAAGGGAAAATGCAGATCTTGCCGCACCACTTGAGAAACAAAGCGTGAAATTCTTCTGTGTTTCAGGGGTGGTGCTGCAGTCCTATGAGTGCTGGAGTCCTGGAGCTGGCATCGCAGAAGAGCCTTGGGGAGAGCTGGAGGAAGGTCTGTTCTTGATAGGAGGGAGGGAGAGGATCTTTATTTCTTTGTAAAACTTACTATTCATCTACCTTTGAGGCCCTTCCCTTGCTAAGCTTCTGAAGTCCAAGCAGAGTTTTTGTGTCTTATAATACAGATTTTCACTCTCTGCAGTATCTGTCAGAAACTTTAAATGTGAAAATTGAGAATTGATTTCTGACAAAAAGCTTAGAATAAAGGAGGAAGTAATATTTCTCCTTTCTTTGAAACAAGGTCTCCCTGTATAGTTCAGACTGACCTTGAACTCACTGTGTAGTCTAGGCTTGCCGAAGATCCTAGCACTTGGCAGGGCTGAGTCAGGAGGATTGCTGCCAGCTTCAGACCAGCATGTGCTACAAAGCAAGTTCAGTGCAACCATGAACCGCACAGTGAGATTATGTCTCAAAAAAAGGAGCTAGCTTTATTGTTGTGTGGGGTGTCTCACACTGGAAATGCGAGGCAGGATGGACAGCCTGGGCAATGTAGCAAGACCGTTTCACAAATAAAAAATAAA
>NW_004955506.1:6704778-6705868 GCF_000276665.1 Chinchilla lanigera
CTATTCGTGCCATTCCAGAAGGGATATGGAAAACATACCGCTGGGCTCAGAAACTGTGAGTATCTTCTTTCCAAATATGAGTACAAAAACTTCATTGTAAGATCCTTGGGGGCCAGAATCGTGAAGTCAACATTTCTGAGAAAGGTATTTCCCTGTCTTACATCAGATCAACCTCAGCTGATTGAAACTGAAATTGTATGGTCGTAAATCAACTTCATGTGGATTGGGAGTGCAGTTTAGTGGGAGAACACTTGCCTACATCCATATTTACATACAGCAAAATAGGTTTGTCAGGTGTGTATCATCTTTTTTTTTTTCAGGTAAATTGTCACATCCTCCAACTTGAGTCTTTCACTTTTGATACATCAGGGTTCTTTCCTTCCCCATACGTACAGGGTTACCTTATTCACTTAAAGGCCTACAATATTCCATAGTGTGTATATGTCATGGTGTATTTATTTCTTATTTTTTGTTTGTTTTGAGACAGGGTCTCGCTATGTGGTAGAAGCTGGCTTTAACTCCTGTACGTAGCCCAGGTTGGCCGTGACGTCACGGCAGTCCTTCTCCTTCAGCCCCCTGAGTGCTGGGATTACAGGCATGCACCACCACAACTGTCATAGTGTATTTATTTTATTTATTTCAATTTTTTTTATTTTTTTGAAACAGGTTTTCTCTGTGTAGTGCAGGATGACCTTGAATTTGCTTATGCACCCCAGGCTGGCCTCCAACTGAATTCCTGGCCATCCTCCCGCCTCAGACTCCTGAGTGCTACGATTACAGGTGTGCACCACCACACCCAGCAGTCATGGGATATTTAATAATTTCCCTACTGATGGATGTTTAGAGAATATTCAGGTTATTTTCCTCATTTTAAAATAATTGGTACATTGCTGTATATAATGATTGTATTCCTCACGGGCAGTTGGTACACGTACATAACACTGTACAACTTAATTCCTTGTCTCATGCCCTTTCCTCCCCCTCCCCTCCCTCCATCTCTTGATCTGCTTCCCTTTGAGAAAGATCTATCTCCCTTCTTCCTCTTATCTATCTTTAATTTTGCTCTGCATTTATGCTTTGGGTTTCTCAT
>NW_004955506.1:6706743-6708420 GCF_000276665.1 Chinchilla lanigera
CTTCATATTTCTGAGGTTGTTTTATTCAGAAATAACCTTTTCATTTTCCAGAAATCTCAGTGAAAATTACATCACTGAACTACATAAGGATTCCTTTGAAGGCCTGCTGTCCCTCCAGTATTTGTAAGTTATTTAATCATATTTATTTGTGAGTTTTAAGTTATCTGTAAAATGAGGAGGGAGTTCAAATTAGATATTCTCCAAAATCTCTTCCTGCAATAAAATGCTACATTTCTGCAAGTCTATGTAGATCTGAATCTCCGTGTATCATCACATACCCTATATGCATTTTCACTTTTTAAACCATAGAGACCAAATACAAATGGGAAAAACTCCTCTTACAGAGGAAAAGTGATCATAAGACCTGAGGATTTACTGATGCTGATATGAACCTTGTTTTATACATGTTTTCATGTGCCATTGGCTTGTATTTATATTTCCCCTATGGGCCATGGATCAAACTGATCAGCTGTCCGTTTTTATAAGCTTGTAAATCAGTTATGGTTTTTCTGTGTTTTAAACTGCTGTAAAAGAAAAGGAAAAAATAACCCAAAGATATACAACAGAGACTGTATATGTTCTGCAAATGTACAAATATTTGCTATTTGGCATTTACAAAAAGTTCAAAAAAGTTTAATTAGAACAAAAGAATTAAAGTTAAATTTAAAGTGGTGCCCAGAGGAGAAGAAAATACCGTATAATCCACACGTTAAATGAATGCCATTAACCCAGAGTGGTTGGACCATTCAATCTGAATTAACACTTAAGTATTAAAGAATTTGCTAAGCAGGTAAATTGTAATAGTATTATCCAGATGGTTACACTACCAGAAGAATTGACTGCCAGTATTTCAATGCAGGAATTGTTACACCCATGTTAAAAACAAGTGTTTAAAATGAAGGTTAAACTGGGTGTGGTGGCACATGCCTGTAATCCTAGCACTGGGGAGGCTGAGGCTGGAGGGTCGTTTTGAGTTTGAGACCAGCCTGGGCTACAAAGTGAGCTCAAGGCCAGCCTGAACTGCATAGCGAGATCCAGTCTCAAAAGACCCAAAAAAGAAAAAGATTAAATAGTATGCAAGAAATGTTTACACTCTGCATAGAAAAGCCTGTCTTCACTAATAACAATAAAAATCTCTGTAACCTTGTTGTAAAGGAGGAATCATTTGCATAGTATTTTTTATCTCTTCAGAGAAAAGAAGATATTATCTTCCTTGGTGTGAAAGCTCATGTTTTATTTTTATCCGGAAGGTCCAGAAATGTAAATGTCATTAACCCTAATTAAGTTAATTGATGATGTTTTAGCAAATGGAGCTTTCTTTCAAATGTGGAAGTCTTAAAGAAAATGGACCTCAAGAACCTACATGATATGGGCCTAAAAATGGTCTCTGGAATTATGAAATTTGCTAGGTCCTAAGGCAGTGGTGGCAAACCTATGACATGCTTGTTTTCTTTTAAAATAAAAGATGTTAAGGAATGAGTTGTTTTTTCTAAACTAAAACCTCAATATTCAGGATTAATTGCAGTGTTGGCACTTTGCGATAAATAAATGAGTTTTGGGTTGCAGTTTGGGCAGTAGTCCCTCAAAGGTTTGCCAGCACTGCCCCAAGAGATGCCAGTTTGTTATTGATTTTCTTGAGCACCTTTGTCATCTGGGCTCCCAAATCATACAAACAGG
>NW_004955506.1:6709341-6710291 GCF_000276665.1 Chinchilla lanigera
CAGTGTTTTCCTTTTCCTTTTCCTAGAGATTTATCCTATAATAAAATACGGTCTATCGAAAGACGTACATTTGAAGCACTACCTTTTCTGAAGGTCATGTAAGTTACAAATATAATTTTATTACATTTGCAATATTATAAACCTCTGTGCTACTCAGTTTGAAATCCTTTAAACTTTTACCAAAGCGTATTATAAGGATTATCTCACAAGCCACAGGGAGTCATTAGGGAGCAGTGATTCTCAGTCGCTGTGATTTTGCTCCCAGGTGACATTTGGCAGCTGTGGCTATTGCTACTGGCATCCAGGGGGCAGAGACCAGGGATGCTGCTAACCATCCTACAGCGTTCAATCAGACACCCACAACAAAGAATCGTCCAGCTCAAAATGTCATTAGTGCTGAAGTTGTGAAATCCTGTTCTAGAGCAAAAAAGATCATTCAGCAGAAGTGTTCATTAAGCATTCAGTCTTTTGTATCCAGTGCATTACAAGTATAAATATGCAGGTAGAAATTAGTAGCCAGCATCGTCCAGTGAGATTTCTTCAGTGTATGGAAAAAGTACTGAAAGTGATGTTTCATCATATATCAATAGAATCACTGCCAAATGTTAAATGTTGAGAAAGAATATCTTTATTCTTACACATGTCTTTTTTTGTAGAAATCTTCGTTACAATTTACTCACAGACCTGAGCTTTGGACCATTTCAAGCGTGGCATGGAATGCAGTTTTTACAGCAAGTGTAAGTGAAATAAATGATAAACGCATCTAAAAACAAAATCTGTAAAAACAACATCTATGTGTTCACTTCATGCAATTCCTGGTTAGCTGGGTCGAAGTCCTGAATGAACTCTGAAAATTATGTCTTAAGATCCATTGATTATGTTCAAATGAAATTGTGTGCATTCAGGGTGGTATGGCCAGAGACTCAATTCATTATTTTCAAATGAGGAAA
>NW_004955506.1:6718716-6719998 GCF_000276665.1 Chinchilla lanigera
GTGGTTACCAGCACTGCAGATCTGCACAATTCTGCTATTGACCCAGGCTTTGTTAAGTGTTCCTAATCTAGATGACCCATTAGCAAGTGATGTAGCAGAGCAGTGGAAGACCAGCAAAGCCCAAGCCATAGAAACACCTGGAGCATGGACTAGGCTATATGCCATGAATAATATTTAAGTCGGCCAGTGTGGTGAGACCACTTGGGTTGAGGGACCTGGACCCACGGCAAGTGGTGACGCGGTGAAGAAAGAGACACCAGAGACCAGGCTGATGGCGCAGATCTACTTTTTTGCGGAAGTACCAGGCATTGTATAGAGCAAACTAGGGGTGTGGTAATGGAGGCAGGCTATAGATGTGGTTTGGGGGTGGTACTATGGGTGGGGGGGCGGTGCGGGAGTAAGAGGGCAGAGCAGGACAGCCTAGGCAGGACTACTCACTCGGTTTGCCAAGGACATGACGATTCTAAGTTTGCTCAGACTCACTCCTCTGCCATGGCGGTCAACCAGACCTCTGGACCCCTTTTTCCCACAGATTCCCCCTCTTTTTTTTTTATAAAAGCCAATTGAATTGAGGCCATCATAGCCCGTTTAGAGGTTATCATTTGCAACCGGGTACATATTACACAAAGCGTGATTAGTGCAAGGAGTCCTAGAAGTCCCAAGAATCCAAGGGTGAGTAAATTGGTTGGTGAGAATAGGCGCCGTAGGTTGTGTAGGAGATTGAAGAGGACATTGTCCATTAGAATAGGAACTTGGATAGAGTCAATGGTTTGTATTTGTTCAGTCAGTTGAAGGGAGAGGTTGAAGTAAGTGCTGTTGTACGGACCAAGGATCCACTCACGCAGCGAAAGACGAGCAGAAGAGAGGTTGGCTGGCTTTGGTGTGACACAAAGTAGGGTCGATGAGAAGCGTTGGTCATAGGCAGTGGTAGCAACACACCAGAGGTCTTGAATTTCATTGTCCATGAGGTCAAGTTGTTGTTGGAGATTAAGAAGGGCCATATGGGTATAGGCGTTAAGCTGTTGTTGTACTCGGAAAGTCTCAGTGGCAGTGTGGGAAAGGTTGTTAAGTCCTTGAGTGGTCACGGTGGATTGGGTGAGCGCAATGGCTGCTGTGGCTCCTGCTGCTGCGGCTGTAATAAAAGCAATAATAAGGGCGATAATAGCAGAGGCTCCGAAGTCTCTCTTGTGTATCTGTAGGGAGGTGGAGGAAAGCCAGATAGGGAGTGATGGAGCTACCCAATTAGAGATATTAACTGGCACCCAGAGGACAGAGGGGGTGC
>NW_004955506.1:6724256-6725243 GCF_000276665.1 Chinchilla lanigera
AAAGCCAGCTCCCCACGGCCTCTCTCAGCTCCCACCAGCCTCTCTCAGCTCCCAATAGCCTTTCTCAGCTCCCAACAGCCTCACTTCTTCTTCTCCAGGTCTGCCTCTTATGCTGCTGGCAACAGTCCTCAGGTGGGCCTCCCACACCCAGCACCACGCTTACTCAGGTCACCTGGGGTTATAAGTTGACCACCAGTTATCAATCCACTACACCCCCTCAAAGATAAGTTGTTTGGCTAGGGCTTCGGCAGCCTCTGGATGAGCAACCTTTCTTTTACAAGATTCTACAACTTTGGAAACAAAAGAGGCGAAGTCCTCATTGGCCCCTTGAATAAGCTTATTAATAGGGATAGTTGGCCCAGCATGGCAACAGGTAAATGTTTTTAAAGCTATCATCCTCACTTGATTGAAATACTGAGGTGGGCCTTGTGCCTGTACAGCAGGAGAGGCATATATGCCCTTGCCAGCTAAGCAGTCATAGTCTAATATCACGTTATTCCTGCAATTTCGGTCGGCTTGTTGTTCACATTGATCTTTAAACATAGCCAGCCAGTCTAGATATTGTCCGCCAGTAAGGACAGCTCTAGCCAGTTGTTTCCAGTCTGTAGGGCAGTTCATCTCCATGCTAATTGTTTCAATTAATTGTTGTGCAAACAGGCCTTGAAGGCCGTCTTCCCTGACAGCTTCTCTCAAGCGTTTAAGAGTGGAATGTTCATGGGGACACCATCTTAAAGGGCATGCAGGATTTTGATGTAAATTTACAGGAAACATATCATTTATTTCAGTTTCCCATTGTTCCCAATTTTTTGCTTGACTATCTCTTATTTTGCATAATCCTTCATAATAATCGCCCCATTGTTGGGATGGTTTTACTTTAATATCTCTTTTTGCATGATGTTCATCCCATGGATTTTTAGGGTGTGGTGTTATTGTATGGTCAGCAGGTGGCGCTATGGGATAAGCAGGAGGCTTGTCCCAGTCAAGTTC
>NW_004955506.1:6733932-6735125 GCF_000276665.1 Chinchilla lanigera
AACACTGGATAAGAAAAGAGGAGGCTGGGGATGTAGCTCAGTGTGAATGCCCTGGGTTTAGTCTCTAGGGCCACAATTGAAAACAAAGACAAGAGTTACCCTGTCTTCTTTACCTGATCTTGATATTTCAGTTTATAAAAAACTTCAGCCTTTTTGCTACTAGGTATACAGATGTATGTCACTGTAGTATAAATGTGCATTTCTTTAGTGGGGTAAGCTAATGATGTTGAGTATCTTTATGTGTGCAGATATCTTGCTCTTTTTTAATCACTAGGGCTTTCTTACTGAGCTATGACCTTCCCCTTTTACTTTTTTAATTGGGTTATTTTGAAAGAAGGTCTCAGCAAGTAGTTAAGTTGCCCAGACCTGGCTTGAATTCGCAGACCTCCTACCTTGGCTTCCCAGAGTGCTAGAGTAGAGGAATAGAAGTTTTAAAGTTTTAAAATTTTAAAGAAATACAATGTAGCAGATTTTTCTTATGTGTTTTGTGCTTTTTGATATTTTGATACCTAAGAAATGTTTGTCTTAAGAACCCATTGTTTACTCCACAGTGGCAAGATTTATTCATTTGGTTTGATCTAGAAGTTTACTGTATAATTCTATGGTTACGTTTAGGTCCACATTTTTTTTTTTTTTTTAGTGGTGCTGGAATTGAATCCTGGCTTTTGCACCAAGTTCCATCTCCAACACGTTTTTATTGTTTAGTTTTGAGACAGGGTCTCACTAAGTTCCTACCTTACCCAGGCTGGGCTCCAACTTGTGACCCTCCTGCCTCAGTTTCTGAGTATTCGGATTACAGTTAGATTTATGATCTATTGTGAGTTAATCTTCATGCATGGTGTGAGATATTCTAATTTTATACAGTAGAACTTTAAAAATCTTTCTGTAACGCCCTGCTGTGATGTTTTGTTTTATTTGTGATGGTTTTTATATCATATATATCTCCTGCTGAGCCCCACCCCCACTTCCCCATGTCCCTTTGAATGCGCTAGTTGTCTCGATTTGCCAGTGTGATCTGTGTGGTTGTGAATCATACAATATGGGTAGGAATAAACTGTTTTCAGGCCCAGAATAATGTCCAAAATTTACCACTCCAACAGGAATTGGGAAAGGGAGCCCAGACATTGCAGGCAGACATTGGAGGCTGACTCAGACTCTTTTTAGAAGTCAGCCTTCTTCCTGTGCACTCCAAT
>NW_004955506.1:6735456-6736536 GCF_000276665.1 Chinchilla lanigera
CTGAGCCTTGTCCTTCCTCTACTACCATTCAAGGAACCCCTGTCCAGTAACTCAGATCTCTGTGTTTCTGTCTGCAGGATATTACCGAGCCATATGGTCTGCTGTCTCTGCCACTTTAAAGATGATATTGAGGTTGCCTGCAAGACAGTCAAGCTGCTGTGTGACAGCGCATGTCTGACCAATGACATGCAGTGCCGTGAGTCTCAACTACCTGATGATGAATGTTTTCATTTTTATTTTGTTTGCTTTTTAATTTTTAACTGGTGATGATAAAATTGGCAACTAATGATACAATCATTTTAATTTGATTCATTCATCAAAGTTAAGCACCCTAAACTTCTGAAGTGCTTCCCAGGGGAGAGACAGGCTCTCAGCACTGCATCTTACAATAACAGAACTGTCCCACATGCGTAAGGACAGAGAGAAAGGGCTGGAAGGTGGGGGAACACCGTTCTTCGCCGCGCACCATGGACCATGTTGTTTGTTTGGTGCTTTGCCTTCCAATGAAAACTTCATTCATAAAGTGCACTGGAGACTGTAAGATGGGTTTGTATATATTAGGTTTCATTTCTTCAACCTCGGGGCAACTACAGATCAGTTTTATCTTCTTTTTGTAATTGTACAAGAGAGTTTCAAGTGCTGCTGTTTTATTTGGAAGCTGCGAGTTTTTGATTGCAGAACTAGAAACAGCTGCCTGTCTCTTGTGAAGGAAAGCAGGGTTCTTCCATGCCCAGACTGTCTGGCCCCAAGCTTGTTCTGAATCGCAGATGACTCAGGTGCATTCAAGTGTTTCTGTATGTCAGGTTCATCAACTCTTATTTCGTGCTTGTGACACGTGACAGCTTTCATATTCAGATAGCTTGACTACAGCTCTCTACCAGTGATCTGGGACAAATAATAAATAAAAGCACTCTGCTTCTTATGTGAAAGAATTTGGTTGGTTTGCAAAACAAATTTTTACCAATTACATTGTTCACTCCTCCCTCAGAATTTCTTGCCTCCTTTTACAGAGGAGGAAAACGAGATCAGAGGTGTCCAGTGCTGGAGCCTCCTGCCCAGCCCTCTGTCCCCAGTCCTGGG
>NW_004955506.1:6737337-6738294 GCF_000276665.1 Chinchilla lanigera
TCAGAAGCTTTGGATGCTTAAAATATTAGAACAGAAATAAAAGTAGGGCAGGCATCTGATACAAACAACCCTTTCCCTTGTACTTAGGACCTTAAGTAATGGTTATCCCAAAATTGCTATAGATTTATTGTGCATTATTCCACAGAAGCAGACAACTGGGCAGTGTTGAAAAGTCTCTTAACCTACAGCCAGATCCCTGCTCTAAGGACAGACCAGGGCAGAATAGTATTTAATTCTGCATAGAGCCTTTTGTTATGGGTTCGGACAGTGGTGGTGAATACACAGCACATGTGTGATTGTATTTTTCTCTGAAGTCAGAAGATGTTAATGTGGAATTATATCTTCTCAACTGAAACCTCTGTGTTTGGGTTTAATTTGAGTGTTTTCACGTTGCCATCAGTAAGTAGATTTTGGGTTGTGGTTTGGCACCTGGTCTCTAAAATGTCTTCGCCTTCACTGGGCTAGGATATATGAGAGCAGGGACCAAGTGAAGGCACTGGGCGAACAGGAGGAGAGGACATATCCAGACAAGGACCTGTTAGCTGGAGGAGTGGGGCCACTGCCTTTGCATGTCCACCTCGCTATAGGAGGGCTGTCCTTCATTGTGGTCATCTGTGACAGTAGCAAGAAGGGGGCCACTGATGAGGTGGAATGAGGAAGCCTTGTGCACCCTCTGCAGCTGCAGGGTGACAGCAGTGTGTGGCATCCTGAGTGGGCACAGAAGGTCTGCAGAGAGGCTTGCTCAGTGGGCAGATATTTGTCAGTATTTGGCCTTTTATTGAGTGCCAATCCTTTGGCCTTCCTAAGTAAAGTGCTGTATTTCATACTGAGGAATGTTCTTAGCAGGTAGTCATGTCAGCAAAAGACGTCTTTTTCTCTTTCTGTTTTGCTTTTCATAGGTTTAAGTTTGGGTTTCTTTTTGTCCCTTCAAAATGACATGCAAATATTTAGTGATCT
>NW_004955506.1:6738928-6740582 GCF_000276665.1 Chinchilla lanigera
AGTTGGAAAGCGCTGAAGCACCGGGAAGCAGCCTGGCCGCAGTTCGGCACGGAAGGAAAAGGCTTCAGAGAGTGAAGAAGGTCCTTCAGGTAAACAAGAGAAATGCTCTTTCTTCTTCTGAAGCCAGCATTTTGGTTTTAGAACATGCAAATGCCAGAGTTAAAACCATGGTGGACACTAAGAGAATCTTCCATTCTGGAAAAGTTCACCGCTTTCTCACTACACACTCTCTCATGGCCCACAGACCACACGAGGCCAAGCAGAGTGAAAAGCTGAGACAGGAATACACACACAGGAGACACTTGCGTGCAAAGAGGCCTCCATTCCCACCAGTGACGAGGTTTGTTGGTTCCCCTTCAGAACGGTTCCTCTCATCTTCAGGAGACCTGAGTTTTCAGGAGAATCTTGTCGCTGAATTATATGCTCCTTCAGAACCTTCATTAGCACGAAATCCTATAGAAAACCCCATGAAAGGAGATGATTTTCAAGGAGCAGAATTGGCAGTAAACACTCGTGTGCCTGAAAAAACTCTCTCTGAAAACACAATTGATAAGAATCCTTCCGCTGCAGGCCCTGCTGTGACTGCATTCAACCTAATGTCAGCTGTGAACCCAACCCGGGAGGCAGAATGGGAGCACCCCAACACAGGCACCGACTCACCCCCCAACGACTTCACCTCCCTGTCACTGTCATCCCCAGGTGATCAGCTTGAAACTGACCTAAACCAGCAACTCTGGCCCCTCATCCCCAACAGTGACTTGAGAAGTCTGGTTGCTCATGTCATCAGGAGTTTAAGAACGGACTGCTCTGAGACCCACGTGCAAGAGGCGTGTGCCAAGCTCATCTCCATGACAGGGCTCCTGATAAAGCGGCTCAGTGAGCAGCAAAAAGTCAGTGTGTCCAAGGCCCAGTGGGATGCAGAGCCCGGGGAAAGTGAGAACTATACCAATAAGAGCACAGCAGAGAAGGGTGAAGGGAAAGGTGAAGAGAAGCAGCAGGAGTCAAGAGAGGTGAGGACAACTACCCAACACTGGGTCTCCATGAAGTGCCCCAGCAGGATGACCCGGGCCTCCTAGTCTACATTTTGCCTCGGCCACATAACTTTGTCCAGGACTGTGATCCCCCACACTTCCCTGAGAGAAGGAAGATGACCCGACACACAAGATAATCATATTGAGGAAGGATGTGCAGTACAATAGGATTTGTAACACATCCCATTTAGTGTGTTTTCATGATCCCGTAAGCTGCTCACAGGGCAAATTTGGATTTGAATAGTCAGCTTTCGTCCTTCCTACCTCTTTGTTACTTAACTAAAATTATTCTTTTTTTTAAGCTCCCAAAATTTCTAACACCTAACTACCACAAACTGATCTTGCCGTTATCTGTGATGGGAGGAGTCGTAGTATTTTGGATGATAATTTTCTGGCTGATTGAGGTAAGGATAAAAATTGATTACAGTTTCCTGAATGCATCTTGTCTTCATAATAGATTCAGAACCCAAAGTCCAGACCACTTTGCCCTATTTGACATTCCTCTTCAGGAATGGAGAGTGAACTATTCTTCACTCTTTTACTGAATATGATTTTCAGGGATTCTTTTGTTGAGACAGAGACGTGCTATGCTGTTCAGGCTGGCCTTGAGCTCATTATGTAAC
>NW_004955506.1:6741330-6745236 GCF_000276665.1 Chinchilla lanigera
ACCTGCCTGTGGAAGTCTCATGAGTGTGTCGAAAGCCAACTCAAGCTCATCTTTCTTCATGCATCCTTCCCCAAATCCCCTCACTCTCATGAGCCTTGACTCCTCCTAAGAGATTTGTGTCCATTTCTTAAGGCCCCCCAGTCCGAGAACTAAAACTGGTAGACAGATTGTTTTTTATAAGACAGGTATGCAGGAGGGAAACACCAAGGTAATAAAGCTGGGCATGGTAATGCACACCTGTAATCCTAACATTTGGGAGGCTGAGGCAGGAGGATTGGCACAAATTCGAAGCCAGTGTGGGCTACTTAGTGAGTTCAAGGTCAGCCTGGACTACATTGCTAGACTCTGTTTCAAAAAGAAGAAACAAAAATACATAGAAGATCAGAGTGGAGAGATATAAGGACCAGATGGCTTCTAGTGTATCAGACCAGAGTGGAATGGGCCCGAAAAGTGTGCCTATTCAGAGAAGGGCTGGACAGTAGTCAAAGCATGAAAAGGTGAGGAAAGAGCCTGCATAGGCCACACCCATTCTAACATTCATTGGGTAGGAATAGAGATGAAACCTGGGCCAGCAGATGTGGAGTCAGTTCTGCTGCTGAGGCTTCCCCTGTTGCAGGGAGGCAGGGATTTGACTCCTTGACCCTATTTCATGCTGGATTCAGCTGATCCCTTTGTTGTTCTGAATCTCTTCTCAGCAAGTAGCCTCCTACTGTACCTGCTTGTGCCTCACAGGCCTCTCTGTACAATGGTATAACACCCTGATGGTGCAGAGAGATATGTTGTCACTGGGAGAGAAGTATTTCTTGTCAGGCCATAATCTGGCATTCTGACTTGGGTCAGTCCTGTGGTATTGATAAGGTAAGCGAGCTCCAAAGGGAAGGAATAAGTTCTCTATAGTGAGATCAGAGACTAATTTCTGAGCCCCAGAAGCAGGACCATCATGGGGTCATTTGCTTGCAATTCAGTTGCAATCAAAATCATAGAAGGATTAAGTTTATGAACCAAAGTACCACTCTAGCTGGCTGGGAATTGTGGCATATGGCCCAGATCCTAGCACTCCGGGAAGTTGAGGCAGGAGTGGTGCACATTCCAACACAGCCTGGGCAATTAAGTGACTTAGGAAGACCATCTCCAAAAAATAATCTGTTTGTCTATTATGTGTCTATCTATCTGTGTGTCTATCTATCTATCTCAGTGCAAAAACCCTGAGTTTAGTCCCCAGTACTGTATAAAAGAGTAGCTCCATGCAAGAGTCTGATACAGTGCTTTGGAGGAGTCAAGGAACTATGATTAATTGGGTAGAATTCTGTCTCTAGGAAAGTTTTTATCACACTGAGTAATTAGTACTTTAATAAAAGGAGTGAGTGAAAATTGGGAGATTGTGGTGGATGCTCAAGACTGTTTCTTTCCACAACAGATTTGTCCTCACAGAAGAGAAGGTGGAGAGTCCTCAAGGTAAATACGAGTGTGCCAATCTTTAACTGAGAACCTCAGAACCAGAACCAGAACTAGAGGAGAACTCAGAACACTTCTACCATTTAAATTCCTGGATCTCACAGTGCAGGGCTCACCTGCAGCAGAAGAATCCTCCCTTGCCTGAGGCCTCACCTGGCTCTAATAAAGCTGAGACGGGCCAGAAGAGTGAAGAGGCACCTGCTGTCTGTCACCAGGCGTCCAGCACTGAGGGTGGAAGTGATAGGTTGGGTGTACCTGCTTCTGCTGTGGAGAGTCCTTTTGGGGCTGTGCAGGGAGCCCAAGTGCTGGGCTGGGGCTGGTGGTAGGTGGAGTCCTTCCATCTTTCCTCGGAGGGGTCAGAAGTGCCCTGTCTCATGCTTTCAGCTCCTTTGTGATCCTCCATTTGTTTATTCAGACCTCGCAGCCTTCTCACTGGGAGAGATCTACACGATGGTAGTTTGTTTCTTCCTTTGCAATGAGGAAATGGTGAGGAAGAAAAGGAAACGATCTTGCCCAGTGGTCATGTTGCTAGTGAGTGTCAGAAAGAGGGCAGTTTCTTCCCCGCAGCCAGCACTCCCCCTGATTACACCGTGCTTGGCCTGAGCCATGTTTTATCACCAGTCAGTGTGTGCAGACCCTGTAGATTGCAGTAGTCTCTGAAATGGCAAGTTGTGGTTTTTTCTCTTCTGTTTGTATTTCAAAGGGCTCTCTTTCTCTTTCTTTCTTTCTTGATGGTACTGGAGATTGAATCCAAATCTTTTGTAGTGAGCTACATCTCCAGTTTTTTTTCTTCACTTGATTAATTAATTTGACACAGGATCTTGCTAAGTTCCCCAGGCTGGGCTTGAATTTGCCATCCTTTGCCTCAGTCTCCCAGAACACTGGGATTACAAGTGTATACCCCCACACATGGCTGCAAAAGGACATCCTGTGCTTTAGTGCTAATTGTCCTTTAAACTGACTTCACAAACGAGCTAGGAAAATGGAAGCACCTTCTAGTTCTTCACAGTGAGGGCTGCATGTGGGATAAGTGTGCAGGGGACTGATGGGAAAGGCTCTGGAGAGAGTGAAATGCTTCACTCAGTGTGGCTGTGTAGGTGTTCACTGCACAAGTGTACCCGACTGACAGTATAAGTGCAGGCCGAGGCAGGAGCAGAGGTCTCTCCAGAGACCTTGTGAGGCCCTTGGTAATGCGTGGAGCCTCTGAAAACCTAGCACTGTGCAATTGTGTTCAGGACTCCAAGTCTGGAGTGATCTTGCTCAGTGTGATCATGGACCAAGGTACAGATTTTGTCCTAATGAGAACTGAACTGTGCAGTCTGAGACATGAAAAAGAACACAAATCAATCACTAATTGTCTTGCACGTATGTTTTTCCACAAGGGACTTTTCCCGACATTGGCATGGGAGATGCACAACGGAGCATGAAAAGGAGGTAAATGTGAGAAGGACCTGGTGCTGGGCGGAAGAGGCAGGGGAAAGCAGAGTCCTAAGTTCTCTTCTGTTTTCCAGGAGGCCGTCCCCCAGTTTGGTCGGCCGCTCTGGCTCAGGGATATGTACAGACCCATGAGTGCCTCACGCATGAGAGGAGCGCCAGCCAAGCTACAAGATGAATCCCCAGATGAGGCGATTTTAAAGATAAATGCAGGGTAAGTAGGTGGGGATGACTTGAAATTCCTGTCTAGAATGAGGGGGTAGGGAAAGCTTCACTGCCTTGACATTGTTCTCCAGGGAGCTCCGAGAAGTTGTCGTAGAGGCGGCGCCCACAGAGTCCACTGCTGAGGGTGAGGCAGGTGGGGCACCGGAAGAAGTCGTCACTGAATGAGGCCATCCTGCTTCAGCAGCACTTGTAAATACTTACTTTTGTGTATTAAAATTCCTAAAATTCATAACCACTTTTGGCTATGTGGTGAGAAATTAAAATGCAAGTAGTTAAATCTGTGTGCCCACATAGCAAGAGCACAGGCAAAAAGCAGCTGGAGTAAAGCTCAGCTCCTTCGTGACCGTCATGCTTCCAGGAGACGCGGTGTGGCTTCTCATCAGTGCCAGAGGCTGCTGGAGTGACGAACCTGGTCGGCAGACAGGTGGCTGGCGTTGCTGCGATCCCCTCCTGAGCTGGCTGGCTGCAGGGCCAGAAGAACCTGGAGAGTCTTTTCAAGCCTGAGTTTGGAACTGCACACTCTTGTTTCTATTTCACTCCATGGGCCGAAGCAAACCATAAGGGCAAGCCCCAAGCTGGGGATTGAGAAAGGACATTCTACCCTCCCTGAGACCATGGACACCAGTAGGGGTGAAACTGGGTCAAGTCATTCTGTCTCAGTGTGTGATGAGATCTGGTTTAGACTGTTCAACCTGCCCCCCCTTGTAGAGTCACCTGGGAATGCAGCAGAATGCAGCAGGTGCCTAGTGCTGTAGAAACCCAGCCACACTTCTCTACTAGGTCAGGAGTGTG
>NW_004955506.1:6750797-6752330 GCF_000276665.1 Chinchilla lanigera
AGTTCTCTAGTAAATCCCTCACTTTCCACCATGTATAAATAAATTTAACAGCAAGAGAAAAATCTGTCCATATGTTCTCATTTATAATTTTCCTGCTGAACCATAAGCTTCCTGAACACTTGTGGTTGTCACTCTTGCAGAGAGAATTACTGATAGGACAGCCTCCAAATGGGAGTGCAGCTGTTATCAGAGTCACAAGCTGGTGGCCTCAGTCTGGGATCCCAATAAAGCAGACCCAGCCACTCCAAAGAAATCCAACAACAAAGTAAACGTGAAAGGCAGGAAAGAAACTTTAATCAGGGCTCAGCATACATCTACACTGGGAAGACAAGGGGACCAGTGTTTGCAGCCCTGTCTTCAAGGGTTGACACGAGCTCCCAGATTACAGGGATAAGGGAAGCAGAAGTGGGCCTTGTCAAGCAATCTTGGGCAAAGGTGGTCTGGTTGACCATCACCTCATGACTGGTCAGGGTGCCCTTGTCCAAAGCAGTGCTAAGGAAGGTACTCTTGCCTGTGGGTTTTCCACTTCTCACAAGATATTTATGGATCAGATCTGTGGTCCCTGGAATCCAAGGGGCCTGCCAGACAGAATAACTCAGATGCAGAGATGTCTCATTTGCAATCCTGCTTTTAGGTACTCATTGGACATTTGCAGGCCCATATGAAGAGTCACTGTTTTTAGTAAAAATAGCCTCCAAGTCTTTGTTACAAAGCCATACACCCAATGGCCAGTTGTATAACAAGAAAGGGCCTGTTTCCCAGCCCTCATGTGCACCCATAGGACCTGCATGTATCTCCCCCCACACCACTACTGTGTACGGATTTGTTGGGTTCTTGCTGTACCCCAGGAAGGAATGGCAGCAAGAATGAGGAGACAAGAAACAAAAAGCTGGGATCAGGTGGCGGTCCTCTCTCTCCCGAGTGGAGGAGGGGAACTGCCCAAGAACAGTAGAGTGTTTCTAGTATACCCTCGAGAGGTTGATTAATTTCAGCCTCTCTGCCCAGCAATCAGTTAACAAGCTACACGGGCTTGTTTACGTGCTTCGAGGAGCTCCTGTGTTCTCAGGCTGGCTTCATCCTGCACATGTAATTACTTCCCAGCTTTAGCCTCTCCCAACACTACTGCAGTGCACACTCAGGCCCTGGGATCCCACTTGACCAAGGTCTGCAAATGTCCAGTACCCAAAGCACAGTCGCTGCTGACCCCCACCCGACACCTGCCCTGTACAGATACTACTTTTGACATTGGTTTACTGTAGAAAGAAACAGCTACGGGAGTAGAAGAGGTAGCAGGAGAATGGTGAGTTGTACACAGGAGAGTCTCCAAGGAGATCAGATGGTATAAGGTGCAGGGAAAACAGGTGTGTGTTTTCCACACTCCCGAAGGTCAGGGGAGAGGCTCCACTTTGGGTCCAAGCTCTGCCCACGAGGCTGCACTGATGTCCTCGGAAGCAAAGCCCCGGCAAGTGGTATTGCTGTCACTCACATGGGGACAATCATCAGCTGAGGGAAGCGAGCTGATAGCCCTAAAGT
>NW_004955506.1:6753391-6754712 GCF_000276665.1 Chinchilla lanigera
GACTACACAGAATGTGTGAAGATAATACAGAAACCATCTTATAACAATGGTAAGGAAAATCCCAATGAGCAAGACTCACTTTTTTCCAATGGCCTAAAAATAAGAGAAAACTATCATTTTTTTAATTATAAAAAAATGGAATTTAGCTACCTACCAGAAATTCTTTTCAAACAACCCATGGAGAAAAATGTTACAAAATGACTTTGAAATTCCTGTGACCTAGTAAATGACTGACGCAAAAGAGACAAGAGTGAAGAAACTGCAGAGGCAACAAAGAATTTGTATTGTCACAATGCATACATTCATAGGTTTCTCTCCACAATGAGTTTTTTCCTGTCCCCCAACAAAACTGGGTCAACTAAAGACCATAACACATACCTCATATCCACAGAGCTTACTGTAGTGCGAATCTTTCCATATTTTCACACAGAATTGGAAAAACTGAAGGCTCCACCAGTTAAAAATATTCGGCACCCCTAGTATGACTGTTGGTGCTGGGCTGAACCCCAGGCATTACAGGAACCCCGGTGAGCCACACCCACACCTCCCAGACCAGTGTGTGAGGCAGGCAGAGCCCTGGTCACCCTCTGGGACCTTGGTGGCCACTCCCTGCACCCCTAGTGTGCCTGCAGGTGCTGGGCTGAACCCCAGACATCTTCAGGAACCCTGGTGAGCTGCCACTGTGCCTACTTCATCAGCGTGTGCAGCAGGCAGAGCCCTGAGCAACTTCTGGGACCTCTGTGGTCACTCTGAGCATGACCCTTGCCCCTGTGGGAGCCCAGCTGAAAGGCGCACAGAGTCAGTAGCATCAGGGACTCCACCATCATCCCTACTCATGTGGGAACTGGGCTAGGTCCTGGGCAACATCTGAAGCCTCAGTGACCACAATCTGCATCCTTCCCACCCTTGTACAAGCCAGGCTGCACCCCAGACAGCTTCAGGAAATCCAGTGAGACTCGCCTGCCCCTCCCCATTGGCCTGGGAGCCAACTGAACGCAAGAAAGTTTCATGAGCATCTGGGACTCCACCTTGCCACCACACACCAGCACAGGAGCCACACGGAGCACTGGGGATTTTTGGACCCTAACCCGCCACTCCCACACAATCGTAGGAGTGAGGCTGAGCTGAAGAGAACCTCTGGATCTCCAAAAATGACAAAATGAAGAAGCAATATGCAATCTTAGACCTCTACACCCAGAACAAGTCCAGAAGACATCAACACAGAAGAGCCTGAAGTCATACACCTAAAATTTCTGTAAAGAAACAACTCCATCAGGCCATAGAAGACATCAGATCAGAAATAATCTCTCAGGTAAAAAAA
>NW_004955506.1:6755599-6757109 GCF_000276665.1 Chinchilla lanigera
CTACAAAGATAAGCCAATACATATCAGTTATAACCGGCAATGTAAACTGTCTCAATGCACCAATCAAAAGAAGCAGACTGGCAGAGTGGACCAACAAACAAAACCCAACTATATGCTGTATACAAGAAACACATTTAATTTAAAATGAAATTCATAGACTGAAAATTAAAGGCTGGAAAACTGAGGAGAAGGACATTCTTTAGTTACTATTTTGTGTATTGCCTGAAGCCTGACCAAGCCATGACAGTTGGGTTCTGGAGGAAGTCTAGCATAAGCAGTGTAAGCCCTGGGGTCAATACTGAATGCTTTGCTGAGATATACTTGAAGGAAGATAACATGATGGCTTACTGGTCAGGTCGCATTCCTATGATAACTGAGTTGTACTGTCCTTGCTAAAACAGTTGATATCCTCCTATTCCTCTGCTGCCTCCTTGGTTCATTCTGAATAAAAAGTTACTGAAGATGGTAATCAGGGGTCAGTCCTAGAGGCTGCTAGCACCTGATCACTGGATTATGACTCTCTTGGTTAGATTTTTTCTTACTTTTCTGATACATCTGCAGGCACCTAATTGGGGGGATCACTTCACCCTGGACAGAGTTGGATGAGTAGTCCAAAGAAAACAATACTCCATGTAACAGGAACCGAGAAAAAAGTGGGTGTAGCCATTCTGTTTGCAGACAATGTGAGTTTCAAGCCAAGAACAATTAAAAGAGATAAAGAAGGTCACTACATACTCGTGAGGGGAAAACTTCAAGAGGAAGAGATAACAATCATAAACATCTATGCACCAAATACAAGAGCACCCAACTATATAAGACAAATTTTAACAGACATGAAAAATGAAATAAACAATGACAGAATTGTAACAGAAATTTAACACACCATTGTTACAAAGAGATAGATGAACTACTCAAAAAATCAGCAAATAACAGAACTTAACCAAACTTGTGAACAAATGACTTAGAACTTTACAGAGTATTCCATCCAAAAGAATCAGAATACACATTCTTCTCAGCAGCACAGGGGACAGTCTCCAAAAGAGACCATATGCTAGCACATAGAACGTGCTTAAATAAATGCAAAGGAATTGAAATAATACCATGCATACCATCGGACCCTAGCCAACCTTATCCAAAAAAGAAAACAAAAAACTGGAATACATGCAATAAGGAATGAAAGGAGTGAAGTCACTACAGATCCAGTAGAAATTCAGATCATTAATACCCACTTTGGAAATCTTTACTCTCATAGGATGGAAAACACAGAGGAAATGGACAGAGTTTTAGATACATATGAATTACCAAAGCTGAAGGAAGAAGATATAAATATCCTGAATAACTCAATATCAGCCAGTGAAATGGAGAATGTAATAAAAAACTTGCCAATGAAGAGAAGCCCAGGTCCTGATGGATTCACAGCTGAACTCTACAAGAAATTGAGGGAAGGTTGAACAGCAATTCTTCTCAAACTCTTTAATGAAATTGAAAGGGAAGGAATTCTCTCCAACTC
>NW_004955506.1:6777770-6779059 GCF_000276665.1 Chinchilla lanigera
TATGGTAAGGCCCATAGCTAATGGTTGTACCATTACACTGGGCAATGCTGGAGGCTGAGCTGGGTCCTGACCTGGTGGTGTTGGATTTGTCATCTCATTACATGTGTACTGCACATTGAGCAATAGCTTCCATAGATGGCTCTGCAGGTTGAAATGAGGTATCCCGCAAGGTGGGGCATCAGGCTTTGTCGCTGAGCCTGCACCTGGGCTGGAAGTGCAAGTGTCACTCCAGGGTGCTTCAGAGGAGAAGCTGCAACTTCATGCAGGGCCACAGAGTGTTCAGCCTCTGTAGTGCGTTCAGGACTTATGGTAAGGCCAGTGTCCAATGGTCAGATAGTGAAACTGGATAATGTTATGTTGAGGTGGGTTCTGAACTGCATTGGACATGTCATGTCATAGAGCACTGGCTCTTGAGCCTCAGAACAGGTTGACTGCAGCACTGGAGATGATTCCTTGGGGATCTCCTGATAAGTTGTCAAAGAATCTATCTCGTTTTGGGCTATGACTTCTTACAGGGCTGGAGAAGATTCAAATTTTTCAGGGAGCCCCACAGGCTGGGAAAGAGGATCAGTGTGGACTGGAGAAAGTTCACCTGGTTCAGTAGGAACTGTAGGCTGAGCAAGGTCTTCCCGCTGGGTGACAGAAGGTTCATTCTGCCTCCAGAGTGGGCAGTGCAGTTGCAGTAAGCTGATCCACATGTGGAACTATGGTTATAGACAACATTGAATGTTGATTTGGGAATGTACTTCCCGTACCTTGAGGTGAAAATGTGATGCTATCTGCCAGTGGAAAAGAGCTGCTACCCTCCTTCCAGGTGACTGCAGGCTGAGCAGAGACCCTTACTGGACTGGTGTGAAACCCACAGTCGGCTTTGAAAAGGACAGAACTGAGCTCTTCTGCTGTCTTAGAAAATGTTCAGAAAGATCTTCAGTGTGAACTAGGACCCCTCAATTGACTGGAGAATGATCATCAAACACAGAAAGGTTTGGTTGCTGAGCTCACACCTCTTGCCCAACTTTCCAAAGCTGAAGTTATTCCAGGGATACAGGAGGACAGAGCTTGGGCCACTTGCTGGGCCAAAGATTCAAGCTCCTTGGTAGGTTCCAGAATTGTGCTATGTTCCACATCCATGGACTTAACTCCAAGAGTGGGTAACTTATAATGGTGACCTAGGGGTTCGAGGATCACATCATGACATGGTGGAATTTTAGCCATTCTATGTAGTGGCAACTCTCAAGCTTGAGCCTCTTTCTCTTCTGGAGGTTTGATTTCATCAGCAGGCTTTGAAG
>NW_004955506.1:6779269-6783291 GCF_000276665.1 Chinchilla lanigera
TCCTTAGGTTGAAAGATGGAATCTGGCAAAGGCGAGACATGAGTTTCACTGTTACTTGGGGATGGAACACTGACCTCCTGATGCCCTGACAGCTGACCTACACCCGCCTCAGTAGAAAGTTTATGTTGGCCTAGGGCCTCCCACGGTGTTAAAGATTCAACTTCTTCAGTGGGCTGTGAGTGCTGACATGGTCCTTCTCCCCAAGGTATAGAGGAGTGGCTCATTATTTTTTTGTGGGAGTGGGGATTGAACTAAGCACCTTCACAATCCTCGTTCCTCAGCCTCCCATGCTGGGATTACAAACATGTGTCATCACACCTACCTTCCTTCTCAATGCATTAAAAGGACTAGTATACAAAGTATGTTCACTAAGCAAGGTAGAATGAACTCACAAATCAATACCAGAAAGAAGTCTGGTAAATTCATAAATACACAAAGTAAGCACATGTAAGCAACCAGCAAGAAATCACAAGGAAAATAAAGAAATACTTTGACATCAATGAAGATGAAGACACACAGCACCAACACTCTAGCACCAACCTAGCTAGAGCAAGGTGAAGAGAGAAAATACAGACACAGGTACAAATATTAACAATTCTTATCAATAATATAAACTTTTCCTGAATAAAGGAGGAAAAAAGCCAGCAACTTCAATGCAAGTCGACAGAAGAAAGTAATAAGGAGAACAGAAAAAAGTGAAATACAGAATAAAAGACAACAGAGAAAATCAACATAACCCAAAATTGGTTTTTTAAAAGATCAAAAATGCTGGCCATTGTGGTGCATGCCTATAATCTCAACCTTTGGGAGGCTGAGACACAAGGATAGCTGTGAGTTCAAGGTCAGCCTGATCTACACAGTGAATTCAAGACCAGAATAAACTATATAGGGACATCCTGTCTCAGAAAAAACATCAGTAACAATGGAGAAGATAGTGCCCGGCATGGTAACACATGCTTATAATCCCAGCACTTGGGAGCCTGAGAGAGGAGGAACCCCACAAATCCAAGGCCAACCTGAACTGGTAGTGACACTTTCTCTCAAAAAAGGGGGAAAGGAGTTTATTACTCACCTTACAGACATGGAATAGATGTTAAGGGAAAACTGAAAACTTATCAGCCAATAAATTAGATAATCTGGATGAAATAGATACAGCCCTAGAAACTCATTGAAGAAGAAACAAAATCTGAACACACCTACTGAAATAAAAAGTTTGAGTTATTGATCAAAGAATCTCACCAAAAAAGAGGCTTTTGTTTTCTCTTTGGTGGGATGAAGAGAATCTCAGGATCAGATGGCTTCACTGGTGAAATCTACCAACTAATTCAAGAAGAAATAACATCAACCCTTCAAAAGCTGTTTCAAAATACAAAAGAGGATACAATATTTCTAATTCATTCTAGGAGTCAGTACTGCCCCCATACAACAACCAGATGAAGAAATCATGAAAATTATGAGTCAAAATTTCTTGTGAAAATAGACGTAAAATTCCTCAACAAATTCTAACAAATCACATTCAACAGAGTATACAGATAATACTATGCATCACGAACCAATGAGATTTGCCCAGGAATACAAGGTTGGCCCAACATAAGACACCATATTCATAGAACAAAAGAAATATGGTCAGCTCAATCAGTGCAGTGGAAACATTTAAAAATTAACACCTTTTCATTATAAAAACATTCACAAACCAGGACTAGAAAGAATCAACTCAACCTAAGAAAACCTGCAAAAAGACAGCAAAAACACCATAGCTAACATCAAAGCAAGGATCTCCTCTTCTCATATCTATTAAAATTTGCATGGAGGTTCCAGCTAAGGCAGTTGGAGAAAACAAAAAAGGAATCCTTGTTGAAAGGACAAATCACACTACGTCTATTTGCAGATGAAATGCCCTGACATGTAGAAAACTTCAAAGAATCCAGGCATAGTGCTGCATGCCTGTAATCCTAGCGCTCTGGGAGGCAGGAGGATTCCTGCCTGGACACTTAGCCACTTAAGCAGATCCTGTATCAAAATCAAAATAAAGCAAGGGACAAGGATGTAGCTCAGTCCCCGTACAAGAATGAAAGAACAAGCCAGGCGTGGTGGCAGTGCACGACTGTAATCCCAGTACTCAGGAGGCTGAGGCAAGAGGATCACTATGGTTTCAAGGTCAGCCTGGACTACATAGTGAGACCTTGTATCAATCAATCAATCAATCAATCAATAAACAAATCAAAAGAAAGTAGAAAAACAATAGTGAATGCATACATAGAAGAAAACTAAGATTAAAAGGTTAAAGGTTCTAGGACACAAGATCCTTATGCAAAAATTGGCTGAATTTTTGAGCTGGAGTGTAATTCAATGTAGCATGCTTTCCAGCACATGCAAGATCCTGAGCTCCATCCCCAGCACCAGAAAGAAAATTAAAAATGATATTAAGAAAACTATTCCATGGGGTGAAAAGAATTAAATACTTAGGAGTACATATGACCAAATAGGTGCAAGACCTGTACATTGAAAACTATAAACCACTGTTAAATTAAAGATCTAAATGAATGGAAAGACATCTGTGTTCATGGATCAGAGACGTTATTACTATTAAGATGGCACTTCAGGTTGAGCTATCATTTCAGCACAATTGCTATCAAAATCCCAACTGGCTGGGCTGGGGGTGTGGCTCAGGGGTATAGGCTCACTCACCTACTAAGTATGAGGCCCAGTACTGCAAAACAGAACAGAACACCATAAAATCCCACCAGGATTCTTTTCAGAAATTGGCAAAGTAGTTCTAAAATTCATATAGCAAGTCTAGAGATCCAGGATCGCCAAAACCACCTTGAAAAGAACAAAGCAGGACTCAGTTTCCACTTTCAAAACCCAGTAGAGATCAACAGCAAACAGAGTATGGTACTAGAATAAGAATAGACTATAAATCAGTGGAATAGAACTGACAATCGAGGAATAAATCTTCACATTACAGTTAACTCACTATTGACAAGGGTGCAAAATAATCCAATGTGGAAAGAGTAGTCTTTCAAAGTACTGCAAGGACAGCTGGATATCCACTTGCAGAATAATGATGTTGGACCCCTATACCACATTCAAAAACTGACACAAATTGTAGCATTACCTAGTGCAAGGGCTTAAAATATAAAACCCTTAGAAAAAACCGTAGGAGCAAAAGGTCATAACCTTGTATTAGGGTATGGGGGTATAGCTCAGTGGCATAAGTGCCTGCCTTATGCCACTGAGCATAAGACCTAAGTTGGATTCCAGGTCCCCACTGGAAAAAATAAATCAAACTTGTATTTATCAAATATTTCATATATATACTAACCAGAGGAAAAATATGTAAAGTGGGATTTTTCAAAATTAAAAACCTGTGCTCCAGCTGGGCATGGAGAGGCATCCGTATAATTTGAGCACTCAGGAGGAAGAGAGAAGATCATGAGTTCAAGGTTAGCCTGAGATACACGGTGAATTTGAAGCCAGCATGAGCTACACAGCAAGATCCTGTCTCGAAACACCAAAACCAAGTGCACACCAAGGAAATGGGGAGTGCTCACTAACTGGTACAGTGCTGCTTTGCGGGGTGATGAGGATGTTCTGGAATTAGATAAGGGAAATTGCTGTGTGTAATCTTGTGAATACACTAAACATCATTGAACTGTGCTTATAAATTTGCATTTTTCAGAAGAACCACGTTGTAATATATGGAGAACAAAGTGCCATAAGGCCGATCATGTTGACAGGTGGCAAAAGAGGTCAGAGTGAGTCAGTGGTGAGAGGGGAGCCACGTAGCTTGTTCTTGCCTGGTGAGCTTCCCCGTTTAGCGTGTTCTTCCAGATATGGTTTAACTTGCTTCATGTGTAACCTTAACTAATATGCAAGAAGATGATGTTATAAAGAGAAGGAATATGAATGTCAAAGAATATGAACATCAATACTTGAGCACTGTTGCTCAAACTACAGCTTTAAATAAACATTTTGGGGGTGGCATTATTCCCCATAAGATCAGTCACTGTTGGGCTCTG
>NW_004955507.1:0-30692 GCF_000276665.1 Chinchilla lanigera
CGGGTAAAGATTTTCAAAGTAGGTATTGATGATGTTTTGAATTTCTATAGGATTTGTAGTGATTTCACTCTTTTTATTCCTTATTGCACAAATTTGAGTTTTTTCTTTTCTGTTTTTGATAAGGTTGGTTAGGAGTTTATGAATTTTATTTATTCTTTCAAAGAACCAACTCTTTGATTCATTAATTTTTTGTAGTGTTTTCTTCATCTCAATTGCATTAATTTGTGCCTTGATCTTTTTAATTTCCTCCCTTCTTTAGGCTTTGGGCTTGACTTGTCCTTCTTTTTCTAAAAGTTTGAGGTGCAGCATTAGGCTGTTTGTTCTTCTTCTGTTTTCCTGATTTGTGAGTTCACTGTTATAAACTTCCCCCTGAGGTCTGCTTTCAGTGCATCCCATAGATTCTGGTAAACTGTACTTACATTTTCCTTCTACCCTACAACAGAATAGCAGCACATTAAACATTCTCCAAAATAGACCACATACTAGTCTACAGAATCTGCTCAAATAAATTGAAAAGAATAAAAATTACTCCAGTTTTACTATCAGATTTTAGTGTGTTGACATTAGAAATCAATCACAAAGAAATCACAAAAAAAATTATAAATGCCTGGAAACTTAAAAACACTACTGGACACGCAATGGGTCAAAGAAAAAAATCAAGGAAAAAATTAAATAATTTCTGGATTCAAAAGACAATGCCATTACAACACAATAAAACCTGTGGGACACAATGAAAACAATCCTCAGGAGGAAATTTATTACAGTTAATGTTCAGATTAGAAAACCAGAGTGAGCTTAAATAAATAACCTAAAGATGAACTGACAAAACTAAGAAAGAAAAAAGAATCCCAAGCAAAACATAGTATAGAGAAGAAAATCATAAATATCAGAACAGAAATTAATGAAACAGACTAAAGGGAGTTATAATACCAACACTTCTCAAACTCTTAATGAAATTGAAAAGGAAGGAGTATTCCCAACTCATTTCTGAAAGCTAGCATCACTCTGATCCCCAAACTAGTCAAAGACCCAATTTAAAAAGAAAAATATAGGCCAATCTTCTTCATGAGTATACATGTAAAAATCCTCAATAAGATATTGGCAAATAAAATGCAACAAATTATAAAGATCATACATCATGATCAAGGAAGTTTCACCCTAGGGATGCAAGGATATTTCAGTATAATCAAATCAATAGATGTAGTACCTCACACAAACAGAAGCAAGGACAAAAACCACATGGTTATATCAATAGATGCGGAAAAAAATTTTGACAAATACAATATTCCCTCGTGATAAACAAACAAAACAAAACAAAACCTGAAGACAATGGATCTTCTCTCAATGTGATAAAAGGCATTGAGGCCAGCCTGGGTTACAAAGTGAGTTCAATGCCTGCCTGAACTGCATAGCAAAACCCTGTCTCAAAAGGAAAAAAAAAATTCCAAATATCAATCGAGCATTTATTAAATGCTGAGCACTTCGCATAGATTCTCTCATTTAATTCTCCTAATCACACAATGAGGTAGACAGTATTTGCATCATTTTACAGATGAGGAAATAAAAGCTCAGAGAGGTTAAATAATGTACCCAAGACTACACAAGATTAAGAAGCAGTCAGGGAAAAAAAAAAAAAAAGAAGCAGTCAGGAGCTAAACTCAAATATGTAGTCCTAAACTAGAGTTTAACCGGTATACAGCCCAGCTTCCCTGGGATGACTCGCTACTGCTTGCCTATGTTTTAATTTCACAGGGAGTTTATGCTTAGTCTAGGAGATACAGGCAGGCCCTGCCAAACACTTTCTGTGCTGCTTCTCTGCAGCAAAGTTCGTTAAGGCAGCTAACGAGTCGACTCCATCGGTACACGCTCAGGCCGCAGGGAGCTAAATCTGAAGCTGTACTCTGCCGCGCTGGGGTTCACAATCTCAGCATTCAGCCCGTCCCTGTTACATTTCCGGTGGCCCCACCCCAGATTTTTGGCAGTTTAAAGGCTCAGCCCCAAAGGGAAGAAGGAGAGGCTTGTGACCCCTGGGGGAAGCCAGTTCTCCCGGCGATGGACCCACCCCACCCCATCTTACACCGCACGGGGAGAAAATGGTCCTCTGAGGGGCGAATTATGCTCAAAGACTTAAAAGGAGTTACTTTCAGTTCGACGTTACAGGATTTATCACATAAAGCATACAGCAGTAATGTCTGAGTCCGCGGAAAAACTCAGAGAAATCCCACAACTGCGTGAGCCGGGGATTCGAAAAGAGGCCTATCCCGCCCCTTCAGGTCTGTGGCCCCACCCCGCCCCCCGGTTCAGGGCCCCGCCCCCGCAGGGAAAGGAGCCTCAGCCAATCAGGAAGCCGCGCCCGCCGGCCGCGACGTGCCCCGCCCCTCAAGCGCGGGATTCAAACTCCCGGAAGCCGGAGCGCGGCGGAGGGTGTGGAGTTGCCGACCGTAGCGCAGCGTTTCGCCGGATTGCGGACTGGCCTGCTGGGTGGCGCAGCTGCGGAGGCTGGCAGCTGAGCGTCCAGTGTCGGCTGCGGCCTGGCGGTACCGGGCCAGACCGCGCGAACCAAGCTCAGTGGGCAGGTCGCCCCGACACATGCCCCTTTCCCGGACGCTCGCTTCATGCCTGGCACCCTGCTGGACGCTTTTCCTTGGTTGTCTCTTCAGTTCCTCCTTTTGACTTTGCGGTGCGTATTATTATCTACCTAAACAGAGGCAAGTGATTGGGCTAAGGTCTTTTTTTTTTTTTTCTTAGTCTTTTTGAGACAGGGTCTTGCTATGCAGTTCAGGCTGACCTTTAGCTCACTTTGTAGCCCAGGCTGGCCTCTAACAAGCAACGATCCTCCTGCCTCAGCCTCCCGAGTGCTGGGATTACAGGCGTGTGCCACCACGCCCGGCTTGGGCTAAAGTCTTTCGTCAGCATTAGCATGCGTTATTTCTTATCCCTTCTACCAATGTCGTTTTTACAGGTGAGAAAACTAGTGCTTCTTTTTGCAGTTTGTCTTTCGCTGTCTCGGCCCGCCTGAGATCTTACTTAGGTTAAGGGTTTTGTAACGTGCCTCCCCTTGTCGGGAGGCCTGTGGTCGATGCCCTGCGCACTTTACGGGATTGGAACGCACCTTTGGTTGCCTCTGCCCACTGTGACTTGAGTCTCTTCAGCCAGTCAATACATGGTTTCTGAGCTCTGCGAATTACGGAAAACTCCAAAGTGCAGCCTCTGAAACAATCGTTGGCTGACTGGAAAAAAAATAAAACGTTGAGGGTCGGTATAATTTATTACCAGTTTGGAGGGGGCGATGTATCTCTTCTTAGAGTTCACAGAGGGAGGGCTTCTTTTTTAGACTAGCTTTGAACTAACTGGGTAGCCCGAACTGGCCTTGAACTTGCGGTGGTACTCCTGCCTTGCCTCCCAAGTGCTGAGATTACAGTGGTGCACCACCACGCCAGCTGGGAGGGCTTCTCGAAGATGGCTAAGGTAAGGGGTACGGGGTAAGGTAAGGTCCGAAAGGGGAACTCTATGGCTGGCTCGCATACCAAATACAGGGAAAAGCGGTTGGTAGGACTAGGTGTTGGGCGGAGGCTAGAAACAGTAGCCCTTCAGCGCAAGCGTTTCTAAAGGTTTGGAAGCAAATCCCCTGAGTTATTTTAAGTGCTGCTGATCTGTATTTCCACCGTTTTGTCTCTCTCAGTGACTTGCTAGTTTACTGCCTTGTCAACCCAGTATATCAGGTCCACAATGTGAGACTATCAAGCACATAAGAAGGAACTTACAACAGATTCCTGAGACACCTTGCATTTGCCTCAGCAGATTTACTAGCTACCTTAATCTTTGACCTTACAATAGGGACAAATATAGGGCATGGTTTGACACATGGTTTGTTCAACTCAGTCTGCACAGTTCTAGTATTTTTGAAGTTTTCTGACTGAACACAGGACAACCTTTGCAAGTCACTTCTCCACCACCTCAAGTTATTGTCCCATTTTTACTGGTATCTTTATCACTACTGTTTATTTCCTATAGGGTATTTATTACAATTTGAGAAACCACAAATCTGTTTCCTTGTTATTGCCTGTCTCCTTTACTACACTGAGGTCAAGGAACATACCCCTCACCTCCCCCAGTACTGGGGATAAAACTCAGGGCCTTGAGCATGCTGGGCAAACACTCTTCCACCGAGTTACACACCAGTCCTTTATTTTTTATTCTGAGACAGACTTGCTGAGGTGTCCAGGCTGGCCTTCAACTTGTGATCCCCCTGCCCCAGCCTCCCAAGTAGCTGGGATTACAGGTTTAGTTTTTGTTAACCAGTTTATACCCAGTACCTTTTAGCGTTCTTGGTAAATAGTATGAATCCATTAATAGCATCTTACCATCCAGATTCTTTAATCACACCACCATCATTTTATCTCAGGATGCAAGGTAAAAATGCTATTTTAACTTCTCTAATGAGAGCTACCTTTATATACTATTCACTACTTTATATACTATATGCAGTACATTTTTACTATATGATTACCTGCAGAGTTTGTATTATACACTTGCTTCTAAACTGTCATCTAGTACTGTTAGCAGGCACTAAGCTTCTCCTTATTTAATTTGGCCTCTTCTTAATTTAATTCATTCCCCAATCCCCTATACATTGTGGCTCTTTTTCTCCAACATTGTGAATGAAAGGAAACTGCTCAAAAGTAAAAAACAACTGGGATGAGGGAAAAGAGGAAAGAAAGAAGGGGAAATTATGTGTATATGTATATACATGATAGCTAACGTAGTTGTACTACTTTTATCACTTTATTGAAAGGAACAGTAAATGATTAATTATTTGATCAATCTTGCATGTCTATATTTTTTTTCCTGAGTAACCACTTTGAAGATATCAATATGTAATACAACAACCATTATTAATTTCCTGTCACTTTGTCTGTAACTCAGTATTGCTTGTATTGTTCTTGTTCTATTTTGTAAATGGATGTCTGTTTATTAATATGTTCTTTTATTTTTAAAATTAAAAGAAAAGATTTACCTTATTTCCTCCCATTGTCTTCTCTCAAATGACTATTAAGATAAAGCTGAATTAGGCATATCTTCTAAAACAGAGGACATACCATTATACTTGGTAATGAATTTCAATGCCAGTAGACTCAGATTACTTACCACCAGCTTTTTATTCTTGAATATGTCTTTGATTTTGATCTACTTCTTTCAGGCCTTATCTATTTTCACTTCTCTGTTGTATTTTAAACAGAAAATTTTTACTAAACTATTACATACATACAGAACTCTACACAATAGATAATGCAAGACATGTTTCTCAAATGCAGATAATACTCATGTATTCACCATCTGAGATTTTTTTGTTGTTGTTCTTTTATGGTACTGGGACACTGAGCTACATCCCCATCCCTTTTTATTTTGAGACAGGGTTTCACTAAGTTGTTCATACTGGCCTTGAATTTTTGATCCTCCTGGTTTAGCCTCCTGTACAGCTGGGATTAGAGGTGTGTTCCACCATGCCTGGCCCAACATGAAATTTTTTAAAAGGTGTTACAGCACCCTAGAATCTTTCCTCACTCTTCTGCAGCCCAGTGATTTGAATGTATCAGTTCCATTTAGAATAGAATCAGTTATTAGGCCTATTTCAAACCTAAGGTTTAAAATTTTAAACTCACATTTAAAATACAGTTGATTTTTATTTTTACAGACCATTTCAGAGATGTCTTCCAGAAGTCCTAAAGATTTAATTAAGAGTAAGTGGGGATCAAAGCCTAGTAACACCAAATCAGAAACTGCATTAGAGAAACTGAAAGTAGCAGTGGATGAACTTACAAGTGGAAAAGGAAAATTTACTGAAAAAGAGAGACGCAGACTTTTGGAGGTAAATGATCTTTGTAACCTTTTAAATTGAAGGAAGCTTTCTTAGAAAACAATGTGTTTTTCTGGATGCTGCTTCTTACTCTTGTCATTATCCTTGTCCTATTTAGTTCATTACTTTGGGAAAGTGGAACTTAGACTTGGAATGCTAAATTCCTACTTTTTCTTTGCGAACTTTTAGGTGTACTTTAGCTACTACTAACTTTTCTCACTTTTTAAATATAATTGATAAATATAATATATGTGTTTTAAGGTTCTCAGATACTAAGGTTTTTTTCAGAAATGAATACATCTTAGCAAAGTGTGGTGGTGGTGCACAGCTCTAATTTCAGCTACTTGGGAGGCTGAGACTAGAAGATTTTAAGTTTGAAGGCAGCCTACACAATTAAGAAGCCTCTGTCTCAAAATATTAAAAAGGCAGGGAATATAGTTTAGGCATAGAGTACACCTGGGTTAGATCCCTAGTACCAAAAAAGAAAAAGAAAAGTAGGGGGAGAAATGAAGGAAAGAAAAGAAATCCATCCTGATTAATAGTTCTATACCTTCAACACAATACTACAGTCTGTTTTTCAGTTATTTAAAATAATAATGCAATTCATTATTCCTCCTATACCTTTTTGATAACTTAGCTTCATTACTTGAATATTACCGATAAATTCTGCTGTGCCATGTCATAGTCTGGTTTTTATTGCTGTACCAATGCCTCAGACTGGCTAAATTAAAAAGAAAAGAGATTAACTCGGCTTTTGATTCTGGAGGCTGCTGCCTCTGTTGCGGATCATCAAGCTGTGTCACAGCGTGGTGGAAGGGCCAGCCCACACATGGGTTGGGGACAGAGACACAGAGAAGCAAGGAGGCAGGCAGGGAATGTATCAGTGGTTATGTTCGCTTTTACAATAGCCCACTCATAAGAACTGACCCAATCTCATAATAAATCACATCAACCCATTCACAAGTTACCTCTTACTAGGCCCCCTTTTCCAGCATTGCATTGATGATTAAGGGAATTGGGAGGGACACCTTCAAACCACCGCATGCTCTATTTAAAATCCTATAACAGGGGCTGGGGATTTAGCTCAGCGGCAAAAAGCGCCTGCCTGGCAAGCGCAAGGTCGTGAGTTCAGTTCCCAGTACCGGAGAAAAACCAAAAAAAAAAAAAAAAAAAAATCCTATAACATACTGATTTAGCATTTTCACTGTTTTTTATTTACTGCATAATTTAGCAGCGTTGGAGCTGGGGATATAGCTCAGTGGCACAAGCACCTGCCTGGCAAGCACAACATGATTCAATCCCCGGTACCGAAAAAAAAAAAAGTTCTATTTCTGACCTTTTTGCAATACTATAATATTCCTATGTATACTTTAATGAGACTGTGCCATTCTTAAATCTTTTTTTTACTGTAGGGGAGAAGAAAGTATTTAGCTAGTAATTATATAATATAATTTTTCTGTTCACTAAATGTAAAAAATTACATGTATCTACTTAAGATACCTTAAATCCTTTACCCACTTCAGGTTTTTTTGTAACCATCTCAGAGTGTAAAAGAGTGTTTGCATGTCCTTATAAATGTTTAAAAACCCGTTATATCATGCATGTTGGCTGCTTTCCAAGTAACCTTTATTTTCAGGCTTTTTTGAGGTAAAATGATTTTATGTATTAGTATTTTGCATGCTCAAGCTGTTTCGGATCTCCTGATTTACAATTTTTTATGGTATAATTAGTAAAGAAATTAGGAAATTATTAGAACTAGAAAGGTTTAAAATTTCAATCATAAATTTGGTTTTCATTTATTTTGCAAAAATGCTTTTATTGTTCATAAAGGGTATCATAGATTTCCTTAAATTCCATTTATAGGAACATCATAAAGTGGAATGATTTATTATTTTAATGACCTGAATTAAAATACTTATTTAAGCACTGAGCATAAAAGTTATTTTGCAACCTGTTAAAGAAATCTTACAGATTTCCTGAGAGACAACTTTCTAATTCATTCCACCTTCCACAAGCATTGTGTGCTTTGTTCCTTTATAACTGATTGAAACTAAACTTATAATTTCTGCCCATTTAGTCTAATTGCACCCCCTAGAGCTACACAGAACAAGTTTATTTCTCATCCAGTTGACAGTTTCTCAGATATTTGAGGAAATCTTGCTTCCTGTTGTAAACTTCATATTCTCTGGCACTTTGTCTTCAGCACTTTGTGGTTTGTCTTTTATCCTTCCTAAACTGTACACCCAACATTGAACACTGCTCCACAAACTGTACGGCTCTGTAGCTATATTGTACTACTGATTTGATTCAAGCTTGTAGCCAATTAAACTCCCCTTTTCATTTTTCATATTAACAGTCATCCACCTAAACTTTAAATTCTCCATTATTATTTGGACTGTTTTTTTTCCTTCCCTAAGATTTAGCTTATATTCTTTTGACTCTGTTAGCCTCGTCATTCTGATCATTATTTCTGATGTCATCCTTTTGGCTCTATTTCCCTCATGCCAAAAGCAGCGTAACAAGCATTACTTACCTATCTTGAAAATCTTGGAGAAATGTTAGCATTACCTTTCATGTACCATACCCAATCATTTATCAACAAGAAGAGGTTACTGAGTGCATCTTTATCCTGCTGTAACATTCTGTACATTTTAACCTCTGTTGGTTCAAGCTCACTAAAGAACATGTATATCATGTAGGACTCATTTTTAACATTTAGATTTATAAGATGCAATATGACGGAGGGAAGATTCTCAAATACTTGTATGAGAAGCAGACTTCTTTAGCTTTCTGTCTCTACCCTTGATAGAGGCAGTTTCTCCTTTCTCTGTGTCTCTGACCATTCAGTGTGGATATATGCATGTGAGTTGAATCTATATTACATTAATATATTGGCTTCTTTTTCTCTCTGAGCTGTCTGATCACAGAAGTTGGCTTCATCTTTTAGGCTGTGGTTTCTTGAAACCAACATGATGTCAAATAAACATTCCATAAATGTTTTCTGAAGTATATTGTTTAGCTGGATGTTTGGCCTGGCTTTGTTCTAAGAGTTGTCTTAGTTTATATCTAGAAAATTCAAGTTCTTCAAGCTGAAAGGGAGAAAAATGCTTATCAGCTCACAGAGAAGGAAAAAGAAATACAGCGACTCAGAGACCAGCTGAAGGCCAGATACAGTACCACTGCCTTGCTGGAACAGTTGGAAGAGAAAACGAAGGAAGGTGACAGAATGGAACAGTTGTTGAAATCCTTATCTGAAGAGACAGATTCATTGAAGAAACAATTATCTGCTTCAATGGAAAGACTTGGTGAATTTGAAAACCAAGCTAGTGCACTTCATTTATCACAGGTACTAATAGTTTCTTCAGACTCAGATTTTTTTCTTTCTAACCCAATTTACAATTCTTGTGAAGAATGAGTTTGTCAAAGCATGTTTGCCAAATGATGAGATAATGTATTAAACTTACAAGTAACATTTTTGTTTGTTTTGCCCAGTCCCTTTTCCATAAGCAAAAATAATTAGTGTGGTTCCCTCCAATCCTACACCACTGTTTTTAACCAAAGGACTATTTAGAATGCAGAGTCTACTTTATATCTACAACAGCCACAATTTGTTGAACTCCTATTTCTCATTTGTGTTATTAGGACACTCGGCTTTTGGGGTTATGTTTTATATTTTAAATACATAAGTACAATATCAAATATATGTTTCTTAGCTGTACATACATCACCTCCCTCCAACAAAAGTTTGAGAGGCACTAGTGTAGCAGAGTGCAAAGCTTTGGAGGTAAAAGATAGATCTGGGTCCAGGTCTTGGTTTTGCCATGTGGTAGCTGTGTAACTGTGAATTCTTTAACCTCCAGCCTTAGAGGCAACCCTAGGGTTCACCAGACCTCCTTTCTTGAACCTCAGTTTCCACGTCTGTAAGATCTGGATAAGAATACTAATGAGTGAGCATGATAATATTTGTTAAGTGACCTAGCATAATGTCTGGCACATACTGAATAGTCCATGAATGGTTACTTATTGATCAGTCTTTGATTCTGTTGGATATTTGGACATTTGAATAATAGCAACACGACTATTAATACCTGTAAAATATAATCTGGGCCTTCCAAATATAATGTGTTAATGTTGTTAAAGGTCTGTCTTTATACTTTCTATCCCCTTTGGGGTATGCACAGTAATCAGTAATCAGATCTGTACATTTATGTGTACTTCCATAAATGGGCAATTAAATGTTTCTATGGATGAGTGAAAAAAAAAAGGTAAAGATTTTCTGGAGAATTTCCATAGAGCTGAAACTCATAAAACATTAGAGTCAGATCCAAAGTGGTTAACTAAAATATTCATTTGAAGTTCAAGGATTAGTTTCTCTGCTTTTAATATGAATTATAAATCTTAGTAGAAAGTGAAATTTTTAAAGATGAATTCATATATTTTTTGTGGGCTTTCTGTTGCTCGTTGCATGACCAACTGCTATAACAAACCACCTTCAAATCTCAGCATCTTAACACAAGAACTGCAGATTTTTCCTCACATCACAGTCTGGTGCTGGTTGGGTGGAGGAAACACTGCTCTACAGAGCCAGAGAGCCAGGTTCCCCTACTCTGGCAGCTCCACCGTCCTTAGGGTAGAGTCTTCACTAGATGCCCTGTGTACTAGAACTGGTACATGTTACCTCTGCTCACACTCCATTAGACAGAAGTCAGGCACAGAGCTCCACTGCCTCAGAGAAAGCTAGGAAACAGTCTGCGGTGTGTCTGAGGAGGCGCAGGGGTCAGGGGAGGGAAGAAGGTGATGTTTAATGAAATCTCTGCGTGCTTTCTACCTGGAGGACTAAATGGAGAGAAAGGGCTATGTATTAGGTTGAGTGAAGAAAGTCTTTTTGGAGAAAAAAAATACTGTGGACTTTCTTGGCAGCAGTCAAATAAATCTCTTTCCTTACAGCTGATTTAAAAAAAAAAACAAAAACTGAAAAACAGCCTTTTCTGAATTTGTTGGCCAGCCTGGGTACATAGCTACCTACTTCCCTTTTATTTTTTCCCATGAGAAAATGAAGCAAAACAGAAGATAAATTATGGTTTGCATTCCATATAATCTACATGAACTAATACTTTTACAGGTTGAGCATCCTAATCCAAATGCTCTAAAATAGAAAATATAAATGAATTGCATGTTTAGATTTGAGTCCCTTCTCCAAGATACATCATTATATACATGCAGATATCCAAACTCAAATACAAAACGATTCTGGTCCAAACAGTTTTAGGTAGATATTCAACTTATACAAAATACAATTCCAAGGAAAAACCCTATTTATTTTTTGTTTTACAATTTATATTTTCCAGATTTCATTGAAATAGCCCAGTTGTTTGGTTTGGCTCCTTTAGTTAAAAACCACTGGGTTCTTCTTATGTACCAACCACTATTCTGGTGATCCTGGGTCCACATGATCTTAGAAGTCAGGTTAGATCTGAAATCTCAGAGTTTCCAGTTTGGTTGGGAACCTTCCAGGAGACCTGAATTCTGACAGTGGTCTTCTGGTAGCTGTCACGTGTGCCAGATCTGGATTTGGGACTTTTCCTCAGAACATATTGTATCTTTAAGGAATAAAGTATAATAAGGAAATTTCTAATGTTAAATGTATGATATTAACTAATCCTTGGTTATTTACAGACTGTGGCTGCAAGCACACCAATGAATAATGCTCATGAGTTGGAAATACAACTGAAAGATGTAAGTTTACTTTTTTCTTACAGTATAAGTGAAGATGGCTAGTTTATTCTTAAATTTCATGGAAGTTGCTAGCATTAGTACTGTGTCTTGAAAAACAATCTAGCCAGGGATATAGCTCAGCAGCATAAGCACTTGCTTGGCAAGCCTGAGGTCATGAGTTCAATTTCTGGTACCAAAAAAAAAAGAAAAGATAAAGAAAAACAGTCTAGTAATGAGACAAGAATTGAATGTTTTGTGGTCATTATATGAGTCTCTTGAATTAAGAGGACCATTTTCAAAACATGGTCTCTGTTGTCCAGAAAGTACTAGAAATCACCTACTATTACCAGATACCTCAACAGTATCCCTTGTTCACCTAAAGTTAATTTGCCCAGTCATTATTTTAGTATAATGTAATTTTATTTTATAGTTTTTCACTTTTTGTTTACCCATACAACATGTACCCTTTAGTTTAAAATCTTTGAAATAAAGTTATTTTAGATATATGGTAAAGCTGTGTTATTTTAAACTTAAGTCTTAGATGGAGAAGTAGGTTTTGTTGGGAATGGAATGACTCAAGCCCAGAATCGCTATTCACCATATATTTTTTTCAAATTTTTGTATTAGATTATAGTGGAAAGTTCTTGATTCAGCTATTAAGTCAGTAGGAATTTTGGTTACAGAAATGTTATTGGCCTCCCCTCTGATAAGCATGCTGTTAAGATGCTTGCTTTATGCCATCTATCAAGTGTCTCTTGATGTCTATTTGATCTTTAAGAGAAAAATTTAAATTTTCTGAGGATCTGTATGCCAGCATAACATTATATTTATCAAAGTGATTTATGTAGAGGTAGCTGAAATAAAAAGGCAACATAACTGTTAAAAAAATATTAAAATGAGTGTTCGGTGTTGTATATTACACTAAACTTCATGGTTTTATGTATGTTAGTATGTGTTAGATGTGCATATTTATGGATAATTTACCTTTTGCACCTCCTGTTTGATCCTTCTACCATGCTGGCTTTCCAGCTACTTATTGAAATCACTACCTTTTCTCTTTCTTTTCTTTATGCCTGGGACATTGTTCCTACAGATACTTTAATAAGTCCCAAATCCTACTCAGGTATTTGCTTAAATGTCATTCACCTGAAGGTTGGCAAGAACAAGGGATTCCTTGGCTATCTTGTCTAAAATGATAGCTCTCAGACAATTCCTGTTACCCCTTTCTGCTTTTGACCCCCCTCATCACATATTACTGTTAAACTTACAATCTGTTTCACTTCCTTCTCTTGTTTATTGTCCTCTTCCATTGCGATAAGTTAAATGAAGGAAGGGTTTATGCATGTTTAGTTCATTGCTGCCTCCTCAGTATCTAGAACATTTGAAAGAATGAATGGGATCTATGAAGTTTGTTGAGTTTAATTAGTGTCTCTTATAGAAAAGAACCTGAAAGTAGATACTGTTGTCTTAAACTCATACCTAATTTTTAGGCTTCTGAAAGCTAAATGTTTCAGATAACAGCTAGAGTTATTTTTAGATAATAACTATTCTTTCTGTCAAATTAACTTTGAAATATTACACTTCTGTGCCCAATCTTCTTTTTGTTCTGTTTTATCTTCCTGGCTTATTTAAGGGTCACATTGTGCTCCTCTGTTCTGTTTACCTTAGAGAGAATTTTAGTCAAATGCCGTAAAATTTAACTCGACTCACCTTCAAAAAGTTTCAGACTCAGTGTATGAATCTAGAGATCTTTTTAAAGTGCAGATCTGATTTAATAGCCCTGGAGTGAGGCCTGAGACTCTGCATTTCCATCAAGCTCCCGGGTCACGCAGCTGCTACCGCTCGTTGTGAACCACACTTGGAGCACCCTTAACTTATGTTTGAAGAGCCAGAGGTGCTTTAGCTCTGCTTTTGTTTTCCAGATCTCAGTAAATCTTTGAGTGCAGGGATAAAATTGTATTTAGAGGACTTAGGGAAAGACACATTGCACTCTTCAGTCCCCACACTGGCACTGGAACATTATTTGGCTTTTGAGATCTTAGCAATTCTGGTCCCATCACCCTCTTCAAAGTTCCCAGAAAACTTTCCGTAGAGCTTCGCCCACCTATTTTAAAAATCCCCATTTATATGTTTTTTTTAAAAAGTCTCAAAAGCCTACATATACTTTCTTAAGGCCTAATTATATCATTCCTCTGAACTGACTGACATTTTGAAACAGGTACCTGGGGTTGTTAACCCTGTAAACATAGCCAAATGTCAGTACTCTTAGTATTTAAAATCATCTGAGCACAGACTAGGTCAAGCCAAATAGCTAAAAAGTAGTTTAATACACATTTCTTGCCCTTAATTTTTAAAAAATCTAATGTGTAAACATAGAATTTAGGGATGGTAAATAGAATTTTTTTTTAATCTGGAAAAATATCAAATTAGCAGAAAAGTTCCAAGAATGAAAATGATGCCTATAACATCCCTATGCCTTTTATCAAAATTGAACCATTATTAATATGTGCTCCATTTTGCACTCTTTTTTTCTTTCCTACCGTACACACATTAATTTTCTCTGAACTGTTGGAAAATGATTTGTACATGCCCACAGTCTTTTAAGGCTACATGCTCCAGTGTGTTTTTCCTACAGGTGAGGATAATGTCTTACATAACTACAGTTCAGAAAGCAATCTCAGTAAATTTAACATGGACCTGTTTATCTATTGACTCATTATATAGCCCAGGCTGGCCTTGAACTCATGGCAATCTTCCTGCCTCAGCCTCCCGAGTGCTGGGATTACAGGTGTGCACCACCATACCTGGCCCCTAGCTAACATTTTAATCTACATTTGGACTTTTACCCAGAGAGTATTTAGTGGATCCCTGTCAAAACAGGAGGGAAAGCATGAGCAGCATTCTGGAGGACTTTAGTACTTTTGTCCATGTTCTGCATTTCTTTTTGATAACTTAGACAACAATATCAAGTGCATGCCTCACGAATGTTTAGATGACACAAATCTAGAAGGGATAATTAATGCCATCACTCTAAAGATTCAAAATTAATATTGTGTACTTATTAACAGCTATCCAGTCTATTTATTCATATTACAAAGGGAAAAGAGAAGATGTATTCAGTGGGAAGACAGGAAAAAATTTTTTGAAGTAATATTGCCATCATGTGGCCTTTTAGAATATTACCTTTAATTTTTTTTTTATTTTAAGGAGAATAAAAATAATAAAATCATTAGAAACAACACAGAATTTCCAAAAACAAGATGATAGGATTCAGCAGTGGTTGTTATATTGCATATTGTTGTCTTCAAAGTAGTTGCTCAGATTACCCGATATAGGTATGCAAGATTGATCAAACAATTAAACATTAACTGTTCTTTTCAATAAACCAATAGAAATTAGTAGTACAATTATCTTAGCTATCTTGTGTATATATATATATTTTTCCCCTTCCTCCTTTCTTTCTTTTCTTCTTTCCCTCATCCCAGTTGTTCTTTCCTTTTGAGTAGTTTCTTACCCTTTCAAAATACCTATTAACTTTTAAATCTTAAACCAACATATATTTTTGTTTCTCAGATTTCAGTAAAGTATCATGATTTCTTCTAAAAGAAAAAAAATTCAATGACTACCCAATGTTAAATTATTTGTTTTAAGACACTTCTTAAATATGGAAAAATGCAAAAATTGGTATAAATTAGATATTTTGGCATCTAACACATTATAATTTATAGGTACTGTATTTGGATATACATATACTCTTTGAGTCACAATGCTGTTTCTCTTAGCAACTAAATTTGAGCACAAACCCAAGGTTCTTGTGTGTGAAAAATACTTATACAATGAACAAGAACATCACTGGAGGTAGTGGTGGATCTGACTGAGATAAGCACTTCTGCAGACTACTGTAAAATAGGCCATAAATCTTAGCAATCTTCTCAACTACACCAAGGTCACAATGAAGTCAAGATGTGATTATTCACATTTCTTTCAGGCTGATTTTTTTTCCCAACTTTAGTTATGGAAAATTTCAAACATACACAAAAGTTGAAAGGAAGTACATCAAACAACTGTAGATCTATCACTTAAGATTCAGTGAGACACTCTTTAAACAGAACTATTCCAATGCAGATAGTCATCCATGAAACTTACATTATTGAGGATATAATACAGAATGAATGTGCAGTGTCTGCACCTGGATAAATGAACTCTGAAACCACACAAAGAAAGCTGCTGTTATAGTTTCCTTCAGGGTATAAGGAGCAGAGTATCTGAGCCTGTAGTTACAGGGCCCTGAAGTGTCTTTGCTTCCAGAAGCTGTTTCTACCATCTTAATCTGTCTCCTGACTCTACAGAAAACAGACACTGAAACTGTAAGACTCATACTGAGAAGCTTTGCTCATGAGTTTGTAGGATGCTTGTGGAGGCTCACAAACTTGGAGAAACTCTCTAGACCGATGAGTTTGCATATATACAGACCTTTAGGGGTATTAGGCTCAGCTACCTTTGTCTTTAGAGGGTGGATGCTCTTACCAGAAAGCAGATGTCCTAATGCACAACCAAAATCTTTTAAGTTCCTTAGCTGTTCTTCATCCTATAACTAGAGGTCTAGGCTATCATCAAAGGAAATACTATATTCTATTTTTAGATTGAAATTAAAATAGAAGAATTTTGATTGTGCATGACAGATCATTTTAAGATCGAAGGGGGGATCTGTGTAGTTCTCTAATCATTATTAGTCTAAAATCTTGAAAAATAAAGTCTGGATACTGTTATAGGTCATTGGAGTACAACTTAGGATAAGCCCTGAACTTGTAATAGGTCCCACATGATATAAATGAATCAGTTTTTGTCCCTGCTGTACAAAGTTCTTTGGGGGGGAATAAATAGTACTTACCACTTATCCAACCTTACACCTTTAGAGTGAGCCCCAGTTCATGGAGGACAGCCAATCTTTTTTGGTATGCCTACAATGGATGCAGGATGCAGGGTGGCTCTAAAAGAATTAAATGCTTTCAAAAATGCATTCCATTACATATGTTTTACTTCCTTAAAATTATACCATGCAACATTCTTGTCAAGAACTTTGTGTTTGTATCATCTCTTTCTGGCAGTCCTGAAGGATATAAAGTTACATATCATTATTGCCATGTCAACTAAGATTAATAAGGTACAACAGATCTGGAACAAATTATGCCACAGGAACTATATATTAAATACTTGTAAGATTACAGAAAAAGTTATCATGGTTCCATTACAAAGGGGTTTATATTCTCATGTATTGCTTAATCAGTGACTAACAGACCTTAACAAGTGTTTGATTCGTTTTTGACATGCTCAAAATTTATTGTTCTACTGGGTGTGCAGGGTTGCTAGATTCTTTCATGGCTTCTCTTTTCTCTAAATGCTTTCCAACTTCATCTAGGGCTAAAGGTCTTCACGCTTGCTGATCCTTGCAGCCATTGTTTCCTGCTGCATGTTGACTATTTGCAAAGATCTTTGAGCTAGGAAATGATATTTTTTTAAAATTTTTTAATTCAAAAGCAGTCTGGGCTCACCAAGATACAGCATTGCATCTCTGCTCTCACAGGCTTTGCTCCAGGTTAGACAGACCACAGTGGGCAGTGGGGGCTGAGGCTCAATACAGAGGAGCTTAGCCATTGCGAAGGAATGTTGGGCCCAGGGCACACATCATGCCTATAAATGACCTCAGGTTTGGATGTACATGTCCTCTTTGCACAAATAGTCACTGAAACTTATTTCCCTTACCTCTCACGAATGCAGAAGATGAGACAGTGCCATCTCCTGGGTTAAGCAACTAGATTAAAAGAATGAAATTGTAATCTCATTGTATGTTGGTGTTATATAAGAATTTCTAGCCTTTTTCCTCTCCTCATTAGCAGACTTTGTCTTCTTTACTTTCTTTTTGTTTTGTCTTTGAGACAGGGTCTCACTATAGTCCAAACTGGCCTTGAATTTGCTATGTAACCTAGGCTGGCTTTTCCTCCAGCCTCAGCGTCCTGAGTGCTGGGATTGCAGGATTGTACCGCCAAGCCTGCCTGTTCTCTAGCTTTTAACATGAATGTGTTGCGCTACTTACTGAAAGAGATTAAATCTAGTGATTTAAGTTTGCTTGTCCTGCAAGTAGTCACTGAGGTGGAGTTAGGAATGCAAATGGTTTATCGGGGAGCTACATCTGAAGTGAAAACGTCAGGAATGCCAGGAAGACAAGGTCTTTGTCACCCCGCAGAAACTTCAGAGCAGACTGCTCTAGAGTGGAGTCTCATATGCAGTGGAAATTGCTTATCTCTGCATTGCTTTGGCTAGGGCCATGCAGCTCACCCCAAAGTAGAGCGATTTGAAGGCAGTAACAGTGGGAACAGCTACCTGCAGCTGGGAAGGGCTCTTGCTTAGAGTGGGATCTGAACAGCTCATTTCCACCCATGTCAGAAAGGCCTTCTATTTACAGAGTGACATCTACACAGACACAAAACAAGTTATCTGTAGGAGGCAGCAAACAAACCCAATCCCACATAAACTATGACTTTGCCATGCTGTCTGTATTCTAAATATGTGTCATGTACAATGGTTGCCCATAATTATTCTGTAAACTATAAGTTTTAATGTGTTGGAAGAGACATCACTTAGAGTTCCTTGTTCATTTTAAGATTTTTGGTTTTATTATATTATCTTTTTCATCTTCACTGCAAGGCTCTGGAGAAAAATCAGCAGTGGCTTGTGTACGATCAGCAGCGAGAGGCCTTCGTTAAGGGACTGTTAGCAAAGATCTTTGAGCTGGAAAAGAAAACAGAAACATCTGTTCCTTCACTCCTACAGCAGACGAAAAAGACTGAATCAGAAGGTACTGATTGGTACAAAAGTGTTCTTTTGGGATAGGACTGACATTTTCCCAAGGGAATGACTCATCAAATTTATATTTTTTATAGATGTGTTATAAAGTAAAATAAGAGGAAATCTTCTAAGCTTGAAATAAGAATTACCATTTTGCAAGTGTGTCTAATCTCTTAATGTTTTCAGATATAAGGAGGACACATGTCACAGATTAGAGGTCATCATGGAACTTCCTCCACCCATGTCCTTCCTGTCCTTTAAAGATCTGCCCCACTGTTATTTCCCCATAGATGGTCTTGTTATCACTTACCTTTTTACTTTTCTTCTCTTCAGCCTTTACTCATATCAACTGCAGGAGAAAGAATATATGTTTTGGGTTTTTTGTCTTTTTAATTTTGAGACAGGGTCTTGTGATCCTTCTGCCTCAGCCTCCTGAGTATCTGGGATTACAGATATGCACTACCATGCCTCTCTAAGGATACATTTTATACATGATTCTTCAATCATTTGAACCTCGCCATGGACTTGAGATGATGTTTCTTACTCATACTGCTGTCTTTTGGCCTAGTGCTTTGCAGTTTCTGTAACATTGATCTCACTTGAGATTGACAGTAATTCTAAGAGGTAGTGTAGGCAGAGTCCAAATAATTAGGCTCATTTTACTGGTGAAGAAATAGACTTAGCGGTTCCAAGTGACAAACTGTTCAAAAAAAGAGAAACCTTCAAGCAAAGGGCTACTTATAAGACTGGCAGCCCTACGGGGACAGCCGCCTTGAATTCTGTAAAGACACATCTAAAGTGAGGAGCCCTCCTCATCATCTGCAGTATCATGCTTGATCATTTGAAACAAAGCTAATACTAAAAAGAAATATAAAGGGAATCTTTCTGGAGATAATTATAAGCTATGTATCTCTAGTGGGACAGAGTTACTACTGTAGTAGTGTTATATATTTACTATATGTAAAAGAATTTTCATTACAGGCTAAGTATAATTTTTTTTCTTTGGTAATATAATGCAATTTCCCTCTTACCCTCCTCCTTTTCTTTCCTTTCCCCTCATGTTTTCTCAAAGTAACATAGGAACTTACAGACTCCTACCCTTCCTTTCCTATCCCATCTTAACACTTCTACCGTTAATTTTGCTAATTATCTCCAGGTGCTTTCTGATACATCTTTAGGAATTAGGAACTTTCTCTCCCCATGAAGTAGTTAGATGATTTTTTGTTGTTGTTTTGTGTGTTTTGTGAATTCAGTAATGTGCCCAAACTTCTGTTTCTTAATCTACCACGTATCAATCATACTACCACCACCCTAGTCTTCACTTTGTAAGCTGAAAAAGTTGTTTGATTTCATTTAAAGAAACGTGTTTAAAGTTTAACTTCTCATAAATGCCATCAATTTCATAAAATAAAATTTCGTTATATGAGTTGTGCCATAATATTGTTTGTCGTAGGTGATCTCCAAGAAGAGAAGCAAAAATATTACAGCCACCTCTTGGCAAATGCCAAAAGGGATCTTGAGGTTGAAAGACAAACCATAACTCAGTTGAGTCTGGAACTTAATGAATTTCAGAAAAAATATGAAGAAGCCCAGAAAAAAATTAAAGATTTAAATCAGCTGTTGTGTTCACAAAGAAAGGCAGAAGTACAACATCTAGAAGATGACAGGCATAAAACAGAGAGAATAGAGAGACTCAAGGAAGAGAATAATATTGCCAGGGAAAAATTTGAAGAAGAAAGGAAGCGATCTGAAGAGCTTTTGTCTCAGGTAAGCAGGTCCACGCAGGTTCTCCATAGTTCAGAAAGCAGTCTTCGTGGAGCCCTCACCTCGGGCCAGGGATTGTTTTAACCAGTAGGCAACTAGCAATGAGCAAAACAAATTTCTGACCTTCTGTGAGAATTTATAGCCTAGAAAGAACTACCTAAACAATTGAATAAACTAAAGAAAGTTAAATAGGATGATATGGTAGAGAAATGAGCGGCTCATGGAGGCCTCTGAGAGGAGGTGGTATTTGAAAAAAGATCCAAAGAACCAATGAACCAGTAATTTTCTGTGGGCATTCCCTCCTAGGAGAAAAATGTGCACACAAGGGTTCCGAGAGAGAAAGAAGTAGGTATGTGTAAGAAGCTAAAGGAAGGTGTAAAACAGTGGGAGGGATCCAGGCTGGTTTCTAGGCTGGTGTGTTGAGTGTGCTGGTACTGTGCCCAAGTGAATTCATACAGTGCCTTCCATATTCTCATTGCACGTGCAGCATTCCGCTAGGATGTCTTAGGAACGTTGGTGTTACTAAGCTAAGATGATTAGAACTGAATACTACTTTGACAAAATAATCATTAAATTTTTCTTGGCAGTGTAGAGTCCACACCCAGCCTTAGGCAAATCACCTACCTTCTCTGACTCAAAAGTTATTATTCACTGGTCAAATAAGTAGCAGCCAATATGTCCCTCATCAGGTTTTTGTAATGCAGGGTCAACTGAGAGACTATGAAGGTACTTTGAAAACTAAATAAATATCAATGTTAGCTATTGCTATTATTATAATGGTAAATTTTCAAATCCTCAGAAGTTGAGAGATCATCTTTACTACTCTTGTATGTCTTGATAGATATGAGGAGTAACTTTTGAGAAGGATCAAGCAGAAGTGATTACTTGGCTCCAACTCTGCAGCCAGGGAAACGAGGCACTGGCCACTTTGTTATCCTAGTCTGAAAGGGTAGCAGAAGTCAGAACCTCCAGAAAAGGCAGTGTGACCACTGCAGAGCTCAGCGCTGTTTGTCGGTGGTCAGTTCCTTAGCTTAGGGAGCTCTACCAGGAACCTTCTCACTTGCTTGTGCATTGGAGCAGTCAAATGACTACCTGAGTGAGTCACCCTGCCTCACACACATTGCCCTGGTTAGCGATATGCGATGTGACTTGTGTTGTATGCGTGTCATACCTCCCTGGTCAGGCAAAAAAGGGACAGGTGAGTCAACACTGGGTCCCTTTGCATCCCACAGGTCCAGCTTCTTTACACGTCTCTGGTAAAACAGCAAGAGGAACAAACAAGGATGGCTCTGTTGGAACAACAGGTATTTACTGGGATTGCTTCTAAATTCAGTTTGGCCTGTTAGAAAGTGGAATGTTTCCTTGTTTTTACACTGTTCTATTAAAGAACTGTTTGAAAGCTGTGAAAAGTATCTTGGAAAGACTTTAATAAGACACATTTCGAAAGACTGTACTAATATGTTCCTGCTACTGTCTTAGGCTAAATTAAATTCTTTGAGATATGATGGCAATATTCTTGGCCTTGGCAAATTTTGTTCTTCCCCAGTGGCTGTAGTTTCCTTTCTAACCTAACAGATTCTCTGAATAGGGCCATCTTATAACTTCAAGCAGAACTCAGAGAGTGACACCATTTATTCTCAGAATATAGGCCAAAGATTCTTAGTATATTCCAAGCCAGGAAGTAGCCATCTCTTTCCCTTCTTCCTCTCTCTCCCACAAAAAGGAGGATTAGGGAAGACTATTTCCAGCCAGCAACTTCCTAAGCTAGTCTTCACTCCCCTATACCTCAAGCCTTGGCTTTGCTTCTTGGCTAAACTGAATCCTTGCCATAAACTCCACTTATGAACATCTCCTTACGCTCAGGGGAATTCTTGTTATGATGATACAACAAATGTTTTTTTGTGCCAATAAAAAAATGCAAGCATCCAGTTAAGAGAATTAAGCAGTGTCTATCAATTGTAATTGTCTTGTTCTGGACACTTTCCAGATACAGTCATGTACTTTAGACTTTGAAAATGAAAAACTTGACCGCCAAAATATGCAGCACCAATTGCATGTAATTCTTAAGGAACTCCGAAAAGCAAGAAATCAAATAACACAGTTGGAATCCTTGGTGAGTTTGGAATGACTAACCTAAAATTTTTCTGTCTGTGTCTGCCATTTTTGCATTTATATGTAAAATCAGTTCCTAAACCAGGAGGATACAACTTAAAGAAGAGCTAGCTTGACTTCAAATCAGTAGGCAGACTCTCGCCTAACTTCAAGCACTTTCCCTTAGAGCATCAATGCAGAGTTCAGAAAGAAGGACATTATGTACCTCTTGGTAATAATTACGTCTGTGTCTGGGATCATTCCTCATTCGTCCCAGATTCTAGAGGTACTAAACAACACTACGTTTAGGAGAGAAAGGTGAGAGAGGGTGTTAGAGAATCCTGAACTAAAACAGAGAAAGAGAGAGAAAGGTTGGCTAGCTGTTTTAGAGATAGTGGGTTATTATCATTAGTAAGGTCTTAAAGAATATTATGAGTTAAACATATTGTTGGGTTGCCCTGAAAACATAGTCTTTTAAATAAGCCTTTTAAATAAAGCAATTTCTATAAGGAAATGATTTTTTACTTATTTTCATCTTACCTATAGTTTTTAGATTAAGTCTGTTAGGGTGTGTGTATCTCTCATTAGTATTTATGTCTTATAATGTCCTAGTACTGCAAAATATTTAGAGATAGTGAAGTGTTATAAATATAACTTGTGTGCAGGCACAGTGGCACATATCTGTAGTCCCAGTACTTGGAAGGCTTAGGCAGGAAGATTGTGAGTTCAAGGCCATTCTGGGCTATATAGCAAAAGCCTACCTAAATAAATAAAATAATTTGTAATTTCTATATGAATAAAAGAAAGACAATATAAATTTGGCTGTATTCTTTAGTATGTCTTTGACTTGGACCATTTGTAACAGTGATGATAGACCTTTTAAAGCTTTCAATGTTGGGCTGGGGATTTAGCTCAGCGGCAAAAGCGCCTGCCTGGCATGCGCAAGGTCGTGAGTTCGGTTCCTGGTACCGGAGAAAAAACAAAAAAACAAAAACAACAAAAAAAAAATAAAGCTTTCAATGTTAACGAACAGCCCACTGTGGCACATGTGCCATAGGTTTGCCTCCACTGATTTTTAATATGAAATTAAAGGTTAGAATCATTTCTGTTAATGGTCATTTTCAAAAGAAGCCAGAGGATATAAAAAATTTTTCAGTTTTTCTGTGCTTTTCTTTATGTTCCTATTTATAGTCCTGATAGATATTGTAAAACAGTTATTTTTGAACTTTCCTGATTACTCTAAATTCTTCAGGAGAAAGCATGAAAAAAAGAAAGTCTCAAAAGTATTATATAATGTTTCACTTATTTCTGTGTGTAGCCTATTTGATCTGTTAAAATTCTTAATTCCATGTAGTTTTTTTCATTACTGAAGATACCCCTGTTTTACAAAACTAATAAATTTAGAGAGCCTAGCACACGGGCCTGCCCTTTACATGTCACTCCAAGATTTTTAATGAAACCTGTGTACATGAACCCCCAACTTAGTACTTTCTTGGGCAATTTGAGTAATTATTTGGATAATTTATAACCACCTCATATCTTACCACCAAAATATTGATGAACAGAAATTTACAAAAAAAAACTCTGCTAGGACTGAAGCAGCTAAGGAATCTTGGAAAGTTAAAATTGGTCGACAATGAGTCTGATATACAATGGTGTTTGGTTGAAATTTATTTTTCAGAAGCAACTTCATGAGTTTCCCTTCACAGAGCCATTAGTCACTTTCCGAGGAGAGACTACAAACAAAGTAAAAGTTGCCTCGCCTAAAAGTCCCACCACTGCACTCAATGAAAGCCTGGTGGAATGCCCCAAATGCAGTGCACAGTATCCAGCCACTGAACATCGGGATCTGCTTGTCCACGTCGAGTACTGTTCACAGTAGCAAATGGTCATTTGTTTTTATGCCAGAAGATTCTATGTTGCATCTTCTGTTGCCTATGAACACTTCCAATTACATATTCCACCTCTGGCTTAAGAAACTGTTTATCTACCTTTGACACTTGGACATGCAAATGAATCATTGTATTTTTTGGCTGCTTTGCGTTTTTCTTTACAGTGATACCTCCATGAGATGGTTTCTCATCAGGCTGCAGAGACAGAATGTAGTGAGCAGTGTGCACTGGGGCTGCTAATGTTTTGCATAGTTAAAGAACTTGATAAAGAAAAGATAATTCAGGTTACTGATTGTGGGTTAAGTCTATTGTACCAGCAAAAACAAAAAAACAAAACAAAACAAAACAAATATATATATGCGTATACATATATATTATGTGGGTTTTTTAAAAATAAAAGATAATTAACTGTTGACATTTTATATCTAAGCTTTTAGTATAGCAACAATTCTAATTTTAATGACCACTGGTTCATTTTTTTCCTTGCTATTATAGAGCAGTTAACAGAAATGTTGGGAATTTTTATAATCCTTATTGCTGCTTGCTATTGAAACTGTAAACCCAGCTATATACTAAGGACAGAACTGATTCTGCTTGAGGAATACGCTTAGTAGCTCCATGCAATGTTTTCTCTCATATTGTCTGGCTGTAACTTTTAACATGAATGTCATTAGCACGCATTGTTTAGCTAAAGTGGTTAAAACTGATTTTAACAAAGCCATCTAGTCTTCTTTGATTTGGAGGTATTTCGGTTTTTTATTATTTTTGGCACTCCTACATCTGGGCAATGTAATTATTACATTTTTTCAATAGATATTTTTATACATGCTTTGCATAAACCAAAAAAAGTTTTTTAAATTCAGATTTTCTACCATGCTTAACACTGGGCTACTGTTAGCAATATAAAAGAGAAAAGAATAAAATTATTTAATAACTTTGACTATGTCTAGTGTATATGTATATACATTAGCTACTCTGAGATTTTGACCCCAAAAGGAGTGTTGAAGGTTCCAGATTAACATATACTGTAAGATGATAAGGTAGTTAAGGAAATATCAGAATCAGCAAGTCTGTGAAAGTGGCAAAAGGAGTAGAAAGATGCTTGTGGTCCTCTCTGTTGAACAGATACTAACTCTTGACCAATAAAGATGATTTTTTACTTATTCATTATACAGATAAAATAATAAACATGCTCAGTCATATTCTTGGAGGTCTTTTGATCTTAGAAATGATACAGACCTGTTATGGAAATAAAATTTTTCCTGTATTGTTAATCCCAGGTTCTTGATATCTTCAGCCACAGCTGGACAAAAGATATAGAAATACTCTTCAGTCAGGTTATTCTTGTTTTGCCCTACAATGTTATGTTGAAGACCACAGTATTTGTACCATAAGTATTAAATTATATGCCATCAGAAAGTTGTTCCCCTTATACCTTTTAAGTAGGCCAGGTATTATTTCTGGTCTGTAGACATGGGAAATGCCTCAGTCATTAACTGCAAAGTGGGGTGAGAGGTAGAGCCCAGGTCTTTGGTCCCTACCAGTGTGGATCATGGGATGACTGGCTAGGACATAACCATAGCAGAAGCTCAACCTGACAAACCCAGAATCTGATTCCTGGAGATGAAGGTGATCTGGAGCTTGTCTCAAGAGCCTCACTTTCTCTGATTCCCTGGAGGGCTGGAGTCAGGTACTTTCCCTGCCCACTTTAGCCACCAACGTCCAGGTACCAATATCAAAAATGTATTTTAAAAAAATGTCAAGAAAAATTGGGCATTTCTGCCATGAAGCTTTCTTATCATACAGGGGGTTTTATACATTTCTGATTAACAGATAGTTTAGGAAGAATTCTTTCCTGCAGCATTTATTGAAACAAGGATCAATAAAGGATATCTCTCAGACTTGAAAATCTCTACACTTCTCATAATTCAAGACCACTTTTTCTTTTCTTGTCCATCTTTTTTCACAGCAAATAACGACCTAACCTGAGTGTGTGTTTGAGTGGGGGTGGGAGTCTGTAAACCATGTACCAGAATATGGTAGATATTTCCTCTACCTGTACTCACTGTCTCTTCATTGCAATTTAAAAAAGTGCCAGAACCAGTGCTGTTTTCCAAATGAGAAAACTAAGACTTAGGGAGGTTAAACAATTTACCCAAGGTTACCACTAGTGAATGGTAAAGAAAGGATATAAATTCAGCTCAGCGTGTCTCAACTAGTTCCTCCTCTTTTTCACTGTGCTGTTGTAGTATTTCCCACCAACAAATGCTAAGTCTGCTGTGCCAGGATCGTTTCTGTTGCTTTCTTTTTTAATGTTTTACACACAATAAGTTGTACAAATCAAGGAGTTTTGACAAATGTATACATCTTTGTAGTCATCAGCCAAATACAGTTTTAGATGATTTCTATTACCATCCTTGGAGGTTTAGTTAATTCCTTTTCTAGTCCACAATCTCCTCAGACACAATCTGATTTCTAATGCCATAGATTATTTTAATGTATTCTTAAATTAATGTAAGTGGAATTATATATTTGTGTTTGGCTTCTTTGAATCATCAGTGCTTTGAGACTCTTCTATGTTGTGTGTATAAGTAATTTAGATTTTTTTATTGCTGAATAATATTTCATTATATAAATACACCATAATATAGTATTCCATTCTTTTGTTAAGGAAGATGTATATTGTTTTTTGGACAAGTTTGTTTTGCTTTTTTGTGTTTTTTTATGGCACTGGGATGGAACCAGAGCCTCATAAACACTAGGCGAGCTCGCTACACCCTAGCCCCTTAGACAAGTATTTTTGTGGACCTGTTTTTTTTCTCTTAAGGAAACACTTAGAAATGGAGTTGCTCAACCACAGATGTGTAATATTTATTTTTATTGAAAACTGTCAAAGAACTAGACTGAAGAAATTCATTTCTCCAGTGTACCTCCATGAAAAGAAACCATGTAATGTAATGGTCAACAACTTTGCCATAAACATAGCAGTGAGTTCCATCCGTACGACTGACTTAATATCTTCCCATGTAACTAAAAAACCTTTAGGCCCAGAGCCAACTCCCTAACCCTCAAGGCAGGCCATGCCTCATCCTCTGCAGTTCTGGTTTATCCCAGAATACTTTGGAGAGTGAGGGGTGCCTCCACTGACAGGGCCTGGTGGGTAACATGAACGAGTCAGGCAGGCCAGCTGTTGGCTCTGAGGCTGGGAGAGCTGCCCGGCTCTAGCCTGGGGCCAAGGACAAGGAGAGCAGTGGCTGATGTTTCAGATTTTCCAAGTGGAACCCGGAATTCTTAAATATGAAATCTCCCAATTTTTAAACGTCAGAAACTAGTTTTAACAATGTGGGCCAAAATGTACTTTAGTTTATGATCTTTGGGGTGCCTGAATGGGGCAAAAGAAAGAGTGATTTGCTCGTCTGATGTGGAGAGAAAACCAAGGTATGCTCTCAGTCCTTGCCTGCTCTCTGAGCACTGAGGCGTCCCTGCTTCCAGCCGCACTAAACAGGTGCTGGCCGGGTGACACAGACAATACGACCCTGTCTGACCTTTCCCTCCCACTTGCCATCTGGCTGCTTCTAAGGGCAACACTTCTTGGACAAAGCTGGCTGACTGCTAGTGTTTCCTGGTCACCTTCTGTTCTCCCAAGCTGTCAGTGGAGGGACTTTCAAGGCTGCAAAGAGAACTGACTGCAAGACCATTTACTCCAGTGTGTTTGTTCTAGGAAATCTCAGCCTTGGAGGTTCTTGGAAAGGTTGATTCTTGGCCTCTGCAGCTCCTTCAGGAGAATATTTGGGGGATATGTTAGGATATTCTGACGTATTGCCAAAGACTGAGAACTGTTGATCTGATCCAACCCTGACTTAGTAAGTGGAGCCCAGAGAGGGGAGTGACTTTCCCAAGGTTACACAGTGAGCTTGTAGGAGCGAGGAAGCCCAGGCGCTCCAGGGTGCCAGTTGTCAGAGCCCCTACCATTTTGGCCTTTGTGCCATAATTTCAACCGAAGTACTATTTCCCAAAATCTCCAGTACTTGGTTTTCCTAAGACAAGTCCAGTGGTTTGTTGGCCTCGTTCTCTTTTTTTCTCCTTACCCTCTGTGCTCAAGGCTTTGGATTCTGATGATATTTTGGTTTCAGATGGTTAAGTGGAAAATAGCAGGGTGGCATCCAGAAGGAATCTCCTGCCTACCAGTCTAGAAGTAATGGTCAAATGAAGGTAAGGTCAGGACTAAGCGAGAGGTTTGCACAGAATGCACAGACAGGACTAAGCCAGGAGAGTGTCTCGGGGTCGGGAAATAGGTAGGCACCTTCAGAGAGCATATAATGCCACCCAAACCAAGCAACCAGAAAAGGAATAGCACACACTTACACACACACAAACACACACACGTATTAGCATGTGACAGTGACCTTTATCTTGCCTGCCTGCCTCACTATATTAATCCCAAGGCATGCATATGTCCCATTGGTACATTTCAATAAATGTTAGAGGTAAGTTCCCACCTATTTTGCATTTGGAATGTCCCTAAAAGCTCTGGGTTAAAAGTATGTTCCCCCCGAGTGGCACTATGGGAGGTATGGAAACTAAAACGTGGGGCAAAGTGGGAGGTCTTCAAAGGGAACTCTGTTCTTTCCCTCTTTTCCTTTTTTCACTTCTTGGTCATGAAGTAAGCAGCTTTGCCCCACTATATGCTGCTTGCCATGATGTCCTGCCTCACTCCAGACCCCAAAATTCCAGATCCTGGACTAAAATCTCTGAAACCAAAGCTAAATAGAATTCTATGTGAATCAATTATTACAGGTATTTGCTCCAGTGATGGAAAGCTGACTAACATTTCCTGAAGAAATATCATCCATTTAGAAATCTCATTCATTTAGATCAATGCTTAGTTAGAATACACCAAGAACTGATCTCATCACTTGATTTGGAAGTATTTAAGCCATGTGCAGCAGGCTCTAAAGATGAACAGAAGAGAAAAGCAGAGCCTGCCCTCAGCAGAGCCATGATTAGGCAGACATTAAGGCAGATCAGTGACAATAGTCACCCAAGACTCAGAGGACAGACTTTCCGAAGGAGGCAATGGCTGATTTGTTTTCTTAGGTTCAAATTTTAACAGTTTATGGACTTATGTCACAAGTAAATCATTAAGCAGAGCTTACAGAAAACGTGGCCTATATGATATTCATCACTGAGGTGAAGTCTGAGATTATAGGGCAGGGCTGTACTGTTATTGGCCCAAATAGCGATCCAGTGAAAGGAGTTCCCCCATATCCTGTGTAACTTGAGGTTGACAGTCACATAGTCTCAAAGGTACAGAAAGCAAACTTTTGCATGCTGAACTATCAGAGAAGATATGAAAGATTTTGATGGTTAAGAAGAAAAAATGTGGCAGAGCAGGCAACCCAGGACCGCATCACAATTACAGTCTGAGTCTCTGCCCTCCTTGCACCCACGGCAGACAGAAGCTCCTCACTCAGAAGCCCTGGGGACTGCTCTCACTGGGGTTCGCATGTGGGCCCTCCCTGTGCGTGCCCTGTGCCGAGTGAGTGAGCACTCCAAAAGCTGCTGGTCCCACTGATCGAATCCGTGCTTCACTTGTGCCCAAAATCCCTGGGGGGTCACGGGCACAGGCAGTCTGTGACTGCTCTTTGAGTGCCCCAGGTCTGGCTCCTGCGCACATCCTGAACTGACCATAAAGCAGAACCAGGCAGGCTGAGACCCCCTCCCACCGCCATGGTTCCCAGCTGAAACTCATGGAGAGAGCCAGGTATTTCCCATCTACTTCCTGAGGGCAGAGCGGGTGACCCAGGACCCCACCGCAATTACAGTCTGAGTATCTGCCCTCCGTGCATCTGCGGCAGACAGGAGGTCCTCACTCAGAAGACCCGGGGACTGCACTCACTGGGGTTCCTGTGTGGGCCCTCCCTGCACAGGCCCTGCACTGAATGTGTGAGCTTTCCAAAAGCTTGGGTAACACGGTTCGAGTCTGTGCATTACTTGCAACTGTACTCCCTGGGGGGTCGCAGGCATGCACAGTCTGTGATTGCTGTCTGTCCAGCCCACATCTAGTTCCTGTATGTGTCCTGAACTGACTGGAGACACACAATCAGGTGGTTCACAAACTGTGAACCCTGAAGTTCGTGTCGGGGCTTTACCTGTACCCTGAACTGCCTGGGGACATAGGTCCACTAGATCGGGATTGTCACACCAGAAGCAACATGAGTCTGGGCCGTACAAGTGCCCTGAACTGCAAATGGATGCTGGATCAGACAGTCTGCCATCAGCTGACACCAATGCCCATGTCAGAGACCTGGCATAACTAGATACAAATCAACAACTGCTGGAAAACCCCAGACTAACTAATGCTTCTCAGCAGACACTGAGGAGCAAACCTGACCAACAGGACAACTAGGGACACTAGCGGCCTTTGCTGTGCAGCCACTGAAGAGGGAAACAGCTTTCTGTATCCAGTAGCAAACATGACAAAACAAAGGACTAAAACACAATCCCAGAACTCCACCCCACTCAGA
>NW_004955507.1:34907-42294 GCF_000276665.1 Chinchilla lanigera
CAGAAACACTAAATCTATTGGAAGAGAATGTAGGTAAAAACTTGAAGACATAGGGGTAGGCAGAGAGTTCATGAACAAAAACCAAACTGCACATGAAACACTTGAAAGAATCAACAACTGGGATCTCATCCTACTGAAAAGTTTCTACATATCTCTGGAAATCACCAGTAGAGTAAAAAGAAAACCCACAAACTTGAAAAACATTTTAGCTGGCTATCCCTCAGAGAAAGGGTTTCTATCTAGAACATATAAAGAATTAAAAATATCAGCCTCCCCCCCAAATTCAAAAACCCAGTCCAAAAATGGGCAGCTGAGATGAATACACACTTCTCAGATAAGGAAATACAAATGGCAAACAAATACATGAGAAAATGTTCAACATCATTAGTCATTCAAGAAATGCAAATTAAAACCACTCTGAGATTCCACCTTACCCTAGTAAGCATGGCTAGCATTAAGAAATCAACCAATATCAAATGCTGGCGAGGCTGTGGAGAAATATAAGCTCTCCTCTGCTGTTGGTGGGAATGCATACTGGTAAAACCACTGTGGAAATCTGTATGGAGACTCCTCAGAAAACTATGTCTAGAGGTGCCATTCAATCCAGCTATTCCCCTTCTAGGTATTTTCCCACAAGATCTAAAAACAGCATATCACAGTGATATATGTGCACCCATGTTCATAGCAGCACAATTTGTAATTGCTAAATTGTGGAAACAACCCAAATGTCCATCCACCCAGGATTGAATAAGAGAATTGTGGTACTTTTATATAGTGGAATATTACTCAGCTATAAAGAAAGATAAACTCGAGGCTTTTCTAGGTAAATGGTCACAACTAGAGACCATACTCATAAGTGAAATAATTCAGACCTGCATATGCAAGCACTTCATTGTTTCACTAGTGTAAAATCTGAAAGAGTTAATATGAACTTGGAAGTATGATAGACATCATGAAATGATAGGAAAAAGCTCAAGGTTAAAGGGCTACTGGGATGTGGGAAAAGAGAACGAAAAGAAGGAGAAATTTTGTATGTATGTATATACAGGACTGTTAACATAGTCGTTCTACTCTCTTGTATTTCTTTGCTGAAAGAAACTGTTAATGAGTCCTTGATTGATCAATATTGTATGTCTCTATTTGTTTTCATGAGAAACCACTTTGAAGATATCAATATGTAATACAAGCATTAATTTCCTACCACTTGGTTTGTATCTCTGTATTGTCTGTACTGTTCTTTTGCTATTTTGCAAAAGATTGTCTGTTAATGTTTTCCTCCTTTTATTTTTAAAGTAAACAAAATAAAATACGTGTGAAAAGCCAGTTTGTTGTTTGATTCACAAATTTTACAGAACAGTACACGTGTCACCTTGTATGGTTACTGAAGGTGTGAGTTTTCACTTGAATTTTATGAAGTGAGAGATTAAGTAGAGGGGGAGAGTATTCAGAAGAAATCTTCCAAAATATATTATCACTATAAATATAAATTTATAGATTAAATTTAAATCTATTATTGAATTTAACCATGAGATGCATACATGAGACCTAATTGTCTTGAAGAAGTGAACTTTATGGAAATGATTCTACTGTAAATCAAAAGGGAAGCCCTGGTTTTAAATGTTCTCTTTGTTTTAGATCTTTGGCAATGTTATTGTGGAAAGAACTTGAACATGAGAACCACCACCCCTGGCTGAAACTCCAGTTCTGACACTGAGGATTCACTTAACCTCTCTACACTTCAATTTCTTCAGCTCCAAAATAGGCCTGGTAATGCCTGCCCCAGATATCATAGGATGTTATGAAAATCAAAAACCATTTATTCCAGGAGCTCCCTTGTATTTAGTGTATTAGTGTTCCAGATATGTTAGACACGTCATATGTATGTCATTCTTACAGTAGTGTTATATGAAAGTTTCTATAATTGTTCCCTCATACAGTTGAGAAATTTGTGTTTGGAGAGTTCACATCACTTTTTCAAAGTGACACAGAAGAAACAGGGGCAAAATCAGTGTATGAATCCAGGTGTCTGTCTCTAGGACGTGAACTCTTAGTTCTACATTGTACCACCATCCTCCTGTCACCTTAAAGTCACCCAAAGTGTGTTGCATGTAGGAAACATTGTCCAGAATTATTTTTATTTTATAGTCATGACTGTAGTGTAGATGGGAGTGGAGAAAACATGAGTTGCCCCAGGAACTCATTTTGCTAGTCCATCACAACCACATTCTTTATCCTCACTTGTAACTGGCTTATCAGCAAAGATGCATTCAAAGGCAAAAAATAGAAAAGACTTAAACCAGCAAGACGTTCATTTTTTTTTAAGAAGTATGGAATTGGCAAATCCTCAGTTAGGTCCATGATTTCACAAATGGTATGGTTCTTGGGCTCTCATCTCTATAATTCTGCTGGTCCCCCACCTCCTTCTCACCTTAGGGCTGCTACAGTTCCAAACACCACAATCTATGATTTTTCTTAAAAACCAAAAAGATAGCTAGCCAGGCTAAAGAACAAGCACTTTTTGATGCTTCTGTCCTTTTATCCCCCAAATAATGAAGAATGAATTCCAAGGGACAATGGAGGTTAAGAGTAGGAAAGGTTTATTGAGAGATTGCTCTTAGAGAGAGGAGAGGTCCTGAAAGTGAGTTGTCACTGAGGCCCTCTGTTGGGAGTAATTTATACAGCAAAGTCACAATGTACAGCATGGGTCAAACTACAATCAACCTAAAACTACAGCAGCTTAGCTAATACTGATCCGATAGAGAAAGAAGTCAAGCAGTAAGGATACATGGAAAGAACAAAGGCATGCTGGGGAAGGGATTGGCTCAGATGCTCTGGTCACCCACCTAGGTGACTGATGCATATCTAGACTTCTTGGATCAGATGATGCTAATTATAATGTAATTCCAAGTTACTGCTTATCCTTTGGGAAAGCAGGGAGGCCTGGCCATTGCATCTTTATCTTGAGGCTTAGCCTTCTTCAGAGGTGTCTCCAGGCACAATTCTGATGTCTTTATTTTTCTGCTGACTTCCTTGAGAGCCCAACACTTCTCTGACTATATTAATTTCTATCTAACTTAGCTGACTACAATAAATACACACATTTTTGTTGACGCTTGTGTTGGTCAGAACTTGGTGCCATGGCTCCATCTACCTCAAAAGTGGCTGGGGTAGCAAGCAGCCCAGGAAAGAAAACAGTATGAGGGTCACAGTGCATCAGATTCCGCACATGACCATTGCTAGATGTCGGGAAGAAAGAGGCTTGCAGATGGCTGCTGGGTGGAAATCTGTCCCCATCTCATTTCCAGATGTTCTCCCATCAGTTCAGGAAGCCCTATTGTCTCCTCTGCTGGGCTTCTGTGGCCTCTTGTTTCTCCTGCCTCCACTGCCTATTTCTGTCAGTATTACAGCTACCTTTCATCTCCTGTCACTCTCTCCCCTCACTTGCCCCACAGACCATAAGCTTCTTAAGGCCAAAAGTTGTGCTCCCTTCCCTTCTGTCAAGGCTAGACAAGGGTCAAAACCACATGGGCATGGTCACACATGCCTGTAATCCCGGCACTCGGGATCATTGGGAGTTCAAGACCAGCCTGGGCTACAAAGTGAGCTCAAGACTAGCCTGAACTGCATAGCGAGACTCTGTCTCAAAAGAAAAAAAAAAATTAAATAAATAAAGACAAAAATAAAAAAATAAAGACCACACAAGGGTAAATGCTCAGTAGATGTTTTTAGAGGAAATGACTGAAAGTCTTTTAGAAATAATGATCTCAACCATTTGTGTGTAAGAAATGTCTGGCTTTTATATTTAGAATTTCCAGTAGAATCATTGAGGAATAAGAACTATGATTCAACCTTTAAATAAACATGGGTGCAAAAGAGACCATAAAGCCACCTCAGGAATGTGGCCATAAATGAAGTAAATATTTGATCAATGACATCAACTTGAGTAAAACATTTCTTTAAGGAAACTGACTTTTTGGAAACCCATTTAAAATACCTTAAACTGCCTGACTTTGAGAATTTAACTAAAACTATGTCTCCAACAGTGAAAATGTTGAGAGTCTCCTTTGTGCCTAAAGAAGGCATCACAGTGATGGTGACTGAGGAAGAGGGTAAAAAGATAAGATAGTGTGAGCTGTACTCTTTTAAGAAATTTATCCATCCACTGAGGAATGGATAAAAAAGTTGTGGTGTTTTTATGTAATGGGCTATTTCTGAGCTATAAAGAAAGATAAACTCGAGGCCTTTAGAGGTAAATGGCCACAACTGGAGACCATACTCATAAGTGAAATAAATCACGCCTCCATGTGTAAGCAACGTAGTGTCTCACTAGTGTAAGAACCTGAAAGAGTGAATAAAATTAGGGGATATGATAGACATTGTGAAACCAAAGGAAAATGCTCACAAGTAAAGAACAACTGGGATGAGGGAAAAGAGAAAAGAAAGAAGGGGAAAATTATGTTTATATGTATATACAGGATGTTTATATGTACATACAGGATATGTATATACAGGATATATGTATATACAGTTTATATGTATGTATAGGATACAACTAGCTAACATAGTTGTACTACTGACTTCTATCACTTTATTGAAAGGAATAGTTAATGATTACTTATTTGACCAATATTACATGTCTATATTTGTTTTCCTGAGTAACTACTTTGAAGAAATCAATATGCAACGCAACAACCATTGTTAATTTCTTACCACTTTGTCTGAATTTCAGTATTGCTTGTATCGTTCTCGTGTTATTTTGTAAATGTGTGTGTATTTGTTAAAGAAATTTAATTAAGGAAGCCATGAGTGAGATGTGTTATTAGCAAGGATTATCATCACCATTATGGAAGAAAGGTACCAAGGACTAACACTGCCAGCATTGTGCTAAGGACCCTATATACCTTATCTCTCACCAATGCCATGAGGCAGAGATTATTTTTTACTAGTATGTCTGAGGTACATAATGATTGCATTCATCTCAGGGAGTTGGTACATCCATATGACCCATCTTTTTGTTGTTGTTGTTTTTGTTTTTGTTTTTCTCCGGTACCGGGAACCGAACTCACGACCTTGCGCTTGCCAGGCAGGCGCTTTTGCCGCTGAGCTAAATCCCCAGCCCCCATATGACCCATCTTAATCCTTTTTTCATCCCCTCTTTTTTCCCCTCCCCCTTCATCTCTTGGACTATTTCTTTTTTTCTTTCTTCCTTTCTTTCTTTCTTGATACATGTTTGCAGTACATAGTGATCATGTCCCTTAAGGGGACTTGGTATATATACACAACACATCATAATTCCTTTTTAAAAAATCCCACCTCCCTTCTATCCCTCCTCCCTCACTCCATCTCTTGGTTCTTTGCTCATAAAAGATCTGTCTCACTGTTTCCTATAGTCTGTCTTTTACTTTGCTTTTATACATTGGGTTTGTCATATAAGAGAAAGCATGTGATATTTAAGCTTGTAAGATTTACTGTACTTAACATGATCTCAAGGTGCATCTGTGACTCAAAACAACTCAAGTTTTATCTTTTTTATGGTAGAGTACCATTCCATTGTGTATGAATACCACACTTTTTTATCCATTCACTTGTTAATGGACATAGATTCCTCTTCCAAGATTTAGCTATTGTGACTTGTGCTGCTATAAACATGGCTACATATACATCACTGTAATATTGTGTCTTTAAATCTTTCAGGAAGATACCTAGAAGCAGAACAGCTGGATCAAATAAAATGTCTAGCTTTAGGGTTTTTTTTTTTTTTGAGAAATCTCCATACTGATTTCCATAATATTTGTACCAGTTTACATTTGCACCAACAGTGAAGAAGAGTTTCTTTTTCCCTGCAGCTTCACCAGCATTCATTATTATTTTAGTTCTTGATGAAAGCCATTCTTTCTGGAGTGAGATGGACTCTTCATGTTGTTTTTTTGTTTGTTTGTTTGTTTGTTTTTTGTTTTTCTCCGGTACCGGGAACAAAACTCATGACCTTGCGCTTGCCAGGCAGGCGCTTTGCCGCTGAGCTAAATCCCCAGCCCTCTTCATGTTGTTTTAATTTGAGTTTTTCAAATGGCCGATGATGTTGAACATTTTCTCATGTATTTATTGGCCATTTGTGCTGCTTCTGAGAAGTATCTATTCATTTCAGTTACCATTTTTTGATTTGGTCTTTCATTCGGGGGGTCTAATGCTTTTGAGTCCTTTACATATTCTAGATATTAGTCCTCTGGACAAGGAATAGCTGGAAATTTTTTCCATTCTGTAGTTTGTCTCTTTACTCCATTGGTTATGCCTTTGCTGTGCAGAAGCTTTTCAAATTTGCTAAAATCCCATTTGTTAATGATTGCTATTATTTCTTGTGCAATTAGGTTTCTGTTCAAGAAGTCCTTGCCTAAGCTTATGTGTCTTCAAGTATTTTAGAAATAAGTCTTATTTTGGGGCCCATTTTATTGATGGTACAGTAAGACTCGTAGAATTCAATAATTTACCCAAGGTCATTGAGCCGCTAAGGAAATGGTGGGGAACACTGCAAACCAGGCTGTGCGGCTCCAAAGGCAACAATTTCTAATCATTAAGGTTGAGATTTGTTCATAGATTTGGGGTATCAGAAACAAATTTGGCAAGTGCCTTGCTTATCCATTACTGTGTAACAACACATTCCAAGATCCACTGCCTTAAAAGACAAACATTATTTTATTACTTCATGTGGTTTTGTGGATTAATGGGGCTCATCTTGGTTGGTCCCTCTTAGAAGTGAAGCTAGATAGCATTAATGGTCCAGGTTAGGAAGACATGAAGTGCCACTTGCACTGCATTCTGTTACTTGAAAATGGGACACAGGACCAGCCTGTATTCCAGGGGAAAGGACTACACAAGGGATAACTGTCATAATGCCCTTTGTTGGAGACTAACTACCACCATAGGCAAAACCAGATAAACAAATGCACAGCCTCCCTCAAGGTGCTGAAGACCTTACCTGGTAGAAAGCACTTTCACTTCCACTTTTTAGGGGGGTGGGGGTACTGGATACTTAACCCAGGGCCTTCTTAAAATTATTTTGAAGTGGGGTCTCACTAAGTTACCCAGGTGGAACTTGAACTTACAATGTCCTTACCTCAATCTCCCAAAGTCACTTCCACTGTTTTTATCTTTTGCACCCCATGAGGTAGGTAGGCCAGTGTCAGGACTAAACCTCTAATTTATAAATATAGACACTCTAACTCAGTGAAATTAGTGATTCATAAAAGTCACAGCTTCTAAAGACAGATACAGAATAAAAATTTGTTTTTTTATTTTATTATTTTCAATTTAAAAATAAAAGGAGGAAAACATTAACAGACAGACAACCTTTTACAAAATAGCAAAAGAACAGTACAGACAATACAGAGTT
>NW_004955507.1:42394-44665 GCF_000276665.1 Chinchilla lanigera
CAGGAAAACAAAGCATCCATTGAAAGCTGCCAAAACCACTTGAATGAAGCTGAAGATAGAATTTAAGACTTTGAAGACCATGGCAGCTAGCAACAGTGAAAGAAAGGATCTCCTAAAATCAACAAGGATCCAGGAAAAATCAATTCAACAGCTGCAGGACAAGGCAAAGAGGAATAATGTACAACTATTAAGAGTCAATGAAACAGCAAGAGACAGCACAACTGACATAATAAGAATATTTGGAGAAATAATAGCAGAAAATTTCCCAAGCATGGAAACAGAACCTGATATACAGGAAAATGAGCCACATAGAACTCCAACCAACCACAACCAAAATAAAACTATACCCAGACATGTAATATTCAGATTCCCATATCTCCAGCAAAAGAACAGAATATTAAAAGCTGCTAGAGAAAAGAAACAGATTACTGATAAAGGAAAGCCCATCAGCATCATGGCAGACTTCTCAGCACAAACCATCCAATTGAGAAGAGCTTGGAGCAAAGTACTACAAGTCCTGAGACAAAACAGCTTCCAACCAAAACTGATGTAACCTGCCAAACCACCCCTCAAATTCAACGGAGAAATAAAATATTTTCACGACAAGGAACAATTGAGGAACTTCATGAGTGTCAAACCAGCACTATAAAGAGTACTAAAAGATATTCTAGACAGAGAAAAATCTGACTGAAGTTTCAAGAACAGCAGTAGGAAGGAAATGTCAAGAAGAGCAAGCAAGTAAACTGGTAGAAAAAGTAGGACACCAACACAAGTAAATAATATGGCAATGAAAATCAACACTTTTCAGTTATACCTATATATGTCAATGGCCTCAATTCTCCACTCTCCAGACTGGCAGAGTGGATTAAAAGACAAAATCCAATGATATGCTTTATAAAGGAAACACATTTTCCTCAAAAGGAAATCAATAGACTAAAAGTCAGAGAATGGAAAACAATTCTCCATGCAACAGGAACCAAGAAAAAAGCAGGTCTAGCTATTCTGTTTCCAGACAATGTAAACTTCAAACTGACAACAATCAAAAGAGATAATGAAGGTCACTACATACTTGTCAGGGGAAAACTGCAAGAGGATGAGATAACAATCATACACATGTATGCACCAAATATCGGAGCTCCAAAGTATGTAAGACAAATCTTTCTTTTAATTTTATTTTAAGAATAAAAGTAAGAAAACATTAACAGACAGACAACCTTTTACAAAATAGCAAAAGAACAGTACAGATAATACAGAGCTACAAACAAAGTGGTAGGAAATTAACAATGCTTGCTGTATTACATATTGATATCTTTAAAGTGGTTTCTCATGAAAACAGAGACATGCAGTATTGATCAATCAAGGACTCATTGACACTTTCTTTCAGGAAAGAAATAGGAAACAGTAGAACAACTATGTTAACTATCCTGTATATATAAATATACAAAATTTCTCCTTAACAGGCATGAAAACCCATGTAATTAGTAACATTATTGCAACAGGGGACCTCAAAACCCCATAAACAAAAAGAGATAGGTCAACTGGACAAAAAATCAGCAAGGAAATAACATCTGAACCAAAGCTGTGAACAAATGGACTTAGTAGATGTCTACAGAGTGTTCCACCCCACAACATCAGAATACACATTTTTCTCAGCTGTACATGGGTCTCTCTCTAAACTAGACTACATTCTAGCCCATAGAGCATACGTTCTGAAATGCAAAAGAATTGAAATTATGCATATTATCTGAGCACAGTGCAATGAAATTGGAAATTAAAGACAAAAGGAACTGCAAAACCTCCATAAACACTTGGAAATTAAACAACAACCACCTGAACAACCAAGGGGTCACAGAAGAAATTAAAAAATAACTACAAACAAATGAAAATACAAATACAACTTACCGGAATCTATGGGATGCAATGACAGCAATTCTCAGAGGGAAATTTATACTGGTGAATTCACACATAAGGAAATAGAAAGAGAACAAATAAATAGCCTAATGCTGCATCTTAAACTTTTAGAAAAAGAAGAACAAGTCAAGCCAACAGCCCAAAGAAAGGAGGAGATTATAAAGATAAGGCAGATATTAACGCAATTGAGACAAACAAAAGCCTCCAAAAAATAAATGAATCAAAGAGCTGGTTCTTTGAAAGAATAAACAAAATTGATAAACCCGTAGCCAACCTCATCAAGAAAAGGCAGGAAAGAACTCAGAGTCATGCAATAAGGAATGAAAAGGATGAAATTACCACAGATTCCACAGAAATTCA
>NW_004955507.1:55403-62018 GCF_000276665.1 Chinchilla lanigera
GCTGCACAGCAAAGGCCACTAGTGTCCCTAGTTTTCCTGATGGTCAGGTTTGCCTCCATGTGACCTCTGAGAAGCACTACTAGTCTCGGGTTTTCCGGCAGTTTTTGAATTGTATCTAGTTATCCCTGTTCTCAGACATGGGCATTGGTGTCAGGTGATTGTCAACTGTCTGACCCAGCATCCCCTTGCAGTTCAGGGCACGTGCATGGCCCAGAGTCCGATTCCACTGGTGTGACAATCCCGGTCCAGTGGGCTTATGTCCCCAGGCAGTTCAGGGTACAGGCAAAATCCAGACACAAACTGCAGGGTCGACGGTTAGTGAATCACCTGGTTCTGTGTCTCCAGTCAGTTCAGGACACATACAGGAACCAGATGCAGGCTGGGTGGGTAGCATTCACAGACTGCCCATGCCTTCGACCCACTAGGGGGTCCAGGCAAAAGTAAAGCATGGACTTGAACCACGGAACCAGCAGCTCCTGGAGCACACACTCACTCAGCCAAGGTGTGAGGGTGGTGGGAGAGGTTACATGCTCTGTCCCCAGCCAGAGAAGTCCCTGGGGCTTCTGAGTGAGGACCTCCTCTCTGCTGCATGTGCAGGGAGGGCAGAGACTCAGTCTGTAATGGCAGCCACATCCTAGGTCCCCCTCTCTGTCCTCAGGAAGTAGATGATAAATACCTGGCTCTCTCTGCGAGTTTCAGCTGGGATCATTTGCCATGTGAGTAAAGCATGGACTCGATCCGCAGGACCAGCAGCTTCTGTAGCACTCGCTCACTCAGTGCAGGGTGCGCAGGCCCTGGGAGAGGCTACTTGCCCCCCCCAGCCAGAGAAGTCCCTGGGGCTTCTGAGTGAGGACCTCCTCTCTACCGCGGGTGCAAGGAGGGCAGAGACTCAGTCTGTAATGGTGCTAGGGTCCTGGGTCACCTGCTCTGCCCTCAGGAAGTAGATGGGAAATATCCGGCTCTGTCCCCGAGTTTCAGCGTGGAATGGTGGCAGTGTGAGTAAAGCACAGACTTGATCCACAGGACCAGCAGCTCCCAGAGCACTCACCTAGTCAGCACAGGGCATGCGGGCGCCCAGAGTACAAATTTGCCTTCTAATCTTACAAACTTTGTAAAATACCTCCACTGCTAAGGTTCAGAATTCTGGCACTTTCAGGGAAATAAGAAGGAGCCTTGGTCTCCATCAGCACAAAGTAATTAAGGGGAACTAACCATGGATTTAAATTTAAAAAGAAAAGGCACATTCCTGTTTTAAGAGTTTTAACACATGATTACTCCAACCTAAGTAGATGCCAAGGCATACATCTGCTCACAGCCTATGGTATTTTTCAGATGTGCAGTTGATTCCAAAACCCTTGGAATTTTCAAAAATCTTTGACTCTGAAATCCATCTCTAGAAAATTTTATGTAAGAGTTTTGCTAATAAGGAAAACTTAGAAATAATTAAATATCTAATAAGAAATGTTTTTCTAAACAGTAGATTAGTGATTAAGTAATCTATTAAATTGATGTTATAGAAAAGTATTCAGTGATTAAATGAATATTTTAAAAGAATATGTAGGCTGGGCATGGTGGCAGATACCTGTAATCCCAGCAATTGGAAGGCTGAGGTAGGAGGATCGTTGCAAGTTTGAGGCCAGCCTGGGCTAGAAAGTGAGCTTATGGCCAACCTAAACTGCATAGCGAGACCCTGTCTCAAAAAGATAATAGAAAAAATAAGTAAATAAATAAAAGAATGTATAAATGATTATTTTAAAAATATTAAATATTGCAACATTATAGAGAAAAAGCAGGTTTTTATATATTAGCCTATTTTTATTATAAGCACACGCACAGGGCCATCCATACAGAAAAGATGTGTAATAACAATAATAATGCTAAAATCTTTTACCTCAGAATGGTGAGAATATGAATGATTTTTCTTTCAGGTTTTTCTTTTCCATGTTTTCAAATTGTACCAGCACATATTACTTTTGTAGTGAGTTTATTTGTTTGTTTGTTTTTTGAGACAAGGTCTCACTATATAGTTTGGGCTGGCCTTGAACTCACATATAGCCTAGTTGGCCTCTAACTCACATCAAACTCCTCCTACCTCAACCTCTTAAGTGCTGGGATTATAGTATGATGAGTTTTTGTAAAGAAAAATAAGAAAGAATTTGGAAAATGCAAAGGATTTTCAGATTATTTCAATAAGCAAAATGGAAATACAGTACCTTATATTTGACTCTTCAAAGTGCTTTTTAATTTAAGGTATACTTAATTTCTATGAACTAAGTGAAGGAGACAGAAGAGGTACTATTCTATTATGCCAGTGTGAAAAGAAGAATCTGTAAGGTCACTCTAGCTCATTAGTGACAAACCAGGACAGGAGACAGATTTTCTAGGCTATTTATGGATCTCAGATGCAGTCACAATAGACCTTGAAGTCATACCTGGCTTTGGATGTGGAGAGTCCACTTTCTGTGCTACTTTATCTCCAGTCTTCATCTTCACGTTGGTTTAGCCCATCCAGAGTCCTTTGTCTTATCTTTGGGTTTCAGTACTTGTACTTTTCTTTATGGAACCTGCTCTCCCACAGCCTCAATCCAGATTGCAGACATGCCTGTGACCCCAAGTCTCTAGCAAGAGCCATTCTTGGGAACTCTGCCAACAGTGTTAGAAAAGAATTGGCAGGAAGCAAGCCACAGCAGCTGCAGCCTCCTTGCATCATTAGGCAAGGAATGGGTGCCTGACGCAAAGCCAATTCAAATAAAAGGGTCAGGTGAGGGGGTCAGATAGATGCCCAGCCAAAATGTTTGGATATTTGGGTTCAGATGTATCTAATGTAGATCCATCCTGGAGTTTTTTTTTGTTTGTTTGTTTTTGTTTTTGTTTGTTTTTTTTTCACCTTGGACTTTTTAAGTTCTGAACCTGTACCTTTCTTTTTTCTTTTTTTTCCTTTATTTTCTTCCCTCTCCTTCCCTTTCTTCTCCTCCTTTTTTGTTTCTTTTGTTAGAGTTTGAGTTGAATTCCTCTGAGTATTAAACAAAAGACTCATGACAACTATACCCCATATCCTCAGTTTTCTTACCTGTAAAATGAGGTAAATTATAATAATGCTCACTACTTGCACAGACTTGTTATGAGATTTACATGAGTCAGAAGTTCTTGTCACATAGTGAGAGGTCAGTAGATCCTACCTATTATCTCTAAGGAACTAGAAAACGCTGAATTCATAAAATTTCATCCTCTCCTATCCAAATGAAAAAAATGAAAGGAAGGAAGGAAGGAAGAGAAGGAGGGAGGGAGGGAAGGGAGGAAGGAGGGATGGAGAAAGGAAGGAAGGAAGGAAAGAAAAAGAAAAGAAAAGAAAAGAAAGAAAGAAAGAAAGAAAGAAAGAAAGAAAGAAAGAAAGAAAGAAAGAAAGAGAAGGACAAAGAGAAAAAGACCTCTTCACACATAAAAACACAAGGCAGAGATACCTATAATGCAACTTATGAGAACAGAGAAAGCACTGTGTTAGTGAGTTCATCCAGGAGTCAAAATTTCAGAATTTATGGCAGGGAAGTCAGCAACCCCATGCCTTCTCCACACATAAATATTCATGCACATAGGTGTATGCACTCTCTTGGGGCCCCTCTTAAATATCAAGTGTTCTGGGCCCAAGGGAAAACTGAACCACAATAGTTAGCAATAACAGGAATTTCAAAAGAGGAAAGAAAGGGAAGTGAAATGGTTGGCAAAACAGTAACAGCCAATTTTGCAATCCAGTCTGGGGAAAGGAAAAGTACATTAGAAGAAAGTTACATAGGCCTCAGAGTGTCATTCTTGCATGTTCTATAGCAAGAGGGATATAGTGTCCCTGCTCAGGATATCCCCAGTTAAGGCTGGTTGTTGGTTCCAAGGAGTCAGGAGTCTGATGAAGCCAGGCCAGCAAGCTCTGAGGGTGGGCACAGTAAAGCACAGTAAAACTGTTATAGTTTACATCTAAAATGTCCTCCCAAAATTCTCACATTTGGAGGTGGGACCTGGTTGGAAGGGTTAGGTCACTGAGGGTGTGACTTGGAAGGATATATTATCTCCCCTGGCTCTTCCTTTCTCACTCTGGTTCCTGACTGCCAGAATATGAGCAGCTTTCCTTCACCCAGGCCCTTCCACCACACCATTTCTGCCTTGGAACCAATCAACCATAAACTGAACCCACTGAACACTGTGAGCCAAAGCAAATCTCTCTTCACACCTCCAGGAAGATGGCAGAATAGTAATAACAATAAATCAACTTCTCCAATATTTAGAATCCAGACATTGGATAATAACAACTGGGGGAAGAAAAGAAGGATGGAAGTGAATCTCTGTGACCCAGAAAGGATCTGAAAGGAAAATTGAAGAGACAGACCACAATGCAGAAAAAGGTAGCGGCAATGTGTACTTTTCACCCAGCTTTTGGCTCGTGGTAAGAGAAAGGAAGATTGAATGTAGAGACAGGGGAAATACGTGACCACAGAGGTCTTCAGGAAGAAACACACCACTGGACAGGAACAGTGGATGCCATGCCCTACAACAGGTAGTGGGTGACTCCAGTCCAAGTATCTGCTGTGACCCATGAAGAAAATGCTTGGTTGGAGGCCATTTTAGGGAGGGGCTAACTGAACCTGGGACTCAGAGCAGCCATGGGTTGGATTTACCTCAGGGCTCCTAGTGTTAAACTCCCACAGTGACTGGGCGAGGGATAACCACAGGAGACATCCATGGTCAGATGGCAAAAATGACTCAGGCGCCACAACCAGAGGCCAGGTTCAACCTGAATTTCTATGGATTTGAAAGTTCCAGAACCAGAACCAGAACCAGTACCACACCCTAATCCTACTTTGGGGTGGCTGGGATTATCTAGCACAGATCTGGGCTCTGAGTGCTTACCTTGTCACCCACCAACAGCAGTCACGCCTTGAATTGGACACTACAACAAAACTGTAGACCCAAGAAGGTAACCATGGGCTTGAAATCACAGAGAAATTTCTCTTTTTTTTCTTTGCTTTTGGTCTTTTTTATTATGTTTTCCTCTTTTTAAAATTTTGTCTCCTTAGGGTAAAATCACTCCGCTGAGTGGATAATTTTCTAATTTGTCTTAGATTTTGTTATATAAGTATAAATTTAATACCTAGGGTTAAAGGTGGCAAACTAGAAGTTATCATAGCTTGTCATTTTACAGTCTATATTTGATTCTATTGTTATTACTCTAGCCAAGGTGACATAGTTGTTGTGATCAATTGATCCTCCTTGTATGCCAATAGCTAGATTATTTGTGGGCCATGAACAATACTACAGTCCAGTACTAAAGACCTAACAAGCTACAACCAAACAAACTATAACCTCTTATACTGAATAAACAGTCTAGCTTGTTTGCTAGACCAAACAAGCTATAACCTCTTATACTGAATAAACAGACGAGGCAGGATCCTGGGACAGATTCAAAGGCCAAAAGCCAGCAACACCTAGAAGACATCTCTGAAAAGTAATCATTTCCGTAAGAGCTCTTGATACTAGTAATGAAGCCACCTACCATAAACAATTTGCAAGCCTCAATATAGAAAACAAATTATAAAAAGTAAGGAAACGTGGAAGGAAGATGCCACCCAACACCCTAAACTCATCCAAGACAAATCCAGGGGACACTGAGATAGAAGAAAGCAAAAGCCCCCTCACCAGCTGAACTTTCTGAAATGGTAATAGTGCATGTAACAAATGAATAAGTCCCTTGACAAGACCAAAACAGAAAAAAAAACTACACAGATAATTAAAGAGATGATGACCATAATGAAGGAAACAGAGAATCTAGAGTAGCTACAGATTTTTTTAAAAAGAGAGAGAGCTTAGGAAATATAGGGAAATCAAGAATGTTCAACATGAGAAAGAACTGGATGCCATGAAACAGATTCAAAAAGATATCTAGGAGATTAAAAATTCCATTGAAAGTACACACAGCAGAGTCAACCACTGTGAAGATAGAATATCAGATCTAGAAGATAAGCTTGCAGTTGGTGATCATCAACTAAAAGACATTTTAAATATAGCAAGTGGGATCCAGGAGCTGCTGGCCCCGCAGTTCAAGTCTGTGCTTTGCTCACACCACCACGGTTCCCAGCTGAAACTAGCAGAGAGCCAGGTATTTCCCACCTACTTCCTGAGGGAAGAGTGGGTGACTGAGGACCCTGCTGCCATTACAGACTGAGTCTCTCCCCTTCCTGCACGTGAGGCAGAGAGGAGGTCCTCACTCAGAAGCCCCAGGGTCTTCTCTGGCTGGGGGCAGGGCATGTAGCCTCTTCCAGCACCTGCGCAACCTGTGTTGAGTGAGCAAGTGCTCTGGGAGCTGCTGGCCTGTTATGGTTTGTGTCTGGGTGTCCCCTCAAAGCCTCACGCCGTCATGGGGAAGGCTTTTAGAGTTTGATTGATTATGGGTGTGAGAGCTACACCCGCCCTGGGGTATTAGTTTGCATATGTAAGGGAGAGAAAGAGGGTGCTTCTGGCCATTTCCTCCCACATGTGTTTTTGTTACTTTTGCTGTGTTCTGCCACCCTGAGCTGTAGCTCTTTGCCATGTGCCAGTCTGCCTTGTAATCTGCCAAGTATGGACTGAAAC
>NW_004955507.1:68548-104201 GCF_000276665.1 Chinchilla lanigera
CAGCCTGAACTACATAGCAAGACCCTCTCTTAGAAAAAAAAAAGATTAATCTTAGTGAAAAATCAAAAGATGGCCCAAAGGACATTTAAAACTGTGTTTACATAAGTAATAGCAGAAAAGTCCAAACATGGAAAAATAATTTGACATACAGATAAGTGAGTCTTATTGAACTAAATAGCCAGGCATGGTGGCACACACCTGTAATTTCAGCACTTGAGAGGCTGAGTCAGGAGGATCATTGAGAATTTGAGCCCAGCCTGGACTACAAAGTGAGCTCAAGGCCAACCTAAACTGCAGAGTGAGACCCCATCTCAAAAAGACAAAAAAGGAAAAAAAAGAATTCTAAATAACTATGATCAGAAGAAAACTACACCAAGGTGTATAATAGTCAAGATTCCAGAAATTCAATCCAAGAACAGAATATTAAAAGGTATTAGAGAAAAGAAGTAAATCTCCTATGAAGGAAAACCATCAGAATCACATCAGACTTCTCAATGCAAACCTTTCAGTCAAGGATAGCTTAAAGTGAAGTATTTCAAAACCAAAAAGAAAAAATAACCTCCAACCCAGACTGATGTACCCCACAAAGCTATCTTTCAAAACTGATGAAGAAATAAGATACTTCCATGATAAAGAACACCTGAATAAATTAATAACCACCAAAACAGCACTCCAGAACCTGCTGTACGATATTCTAGAAAAAGAAAATGAAGAGAACAATTCCAAGAATCCCAGTAGAATGAGTACACCAGCAAAGTAAGCAATTAAATAGAAGGGAAAGAAAGAGAACAAACAATGGGAAGCAGGAAATAATGAATAAGTCACTTGACAAAACCCAAAGAGAAATAACTACACAGATAATCAGAGATAATGACCATAATCAAGGAAATGGCTAGTGAATCTAGAGTAGATATAGATTTTTTTAAAAATGGAAGAGTTTAGGAAAGATAGGGAAACATAATACAAAAATAACATAACATAAAGTAACATAATATAGGATAGATCAATACCTATTAGTTTTAACCATCAATGTAAATGGCCTCAGTTTAAAAATCAAAAGGAACAGATTGACAGAACGGATCAAGAAATAAGATCCAACAATATGGTGCATAGAAGAAATACATTTAATTCAAAAAGAAATTCATAGACTGAAAGTTGAAGGATGCAACAATACTTCATGAGATAGAAACCTAGAAAAAAGTAGCAGTAGCTATTCTATTTGCAGACAAAGTGGGTTTCAAAGCTAAGATTGATCAGGAGAGACAAAGAAGAGATATACTTGTTAAGGGAACAATCTGAGAGGAAGAGATAACAATCATAAATATATGTACATCAACTATGTACACACCCAACTATATAAAACAAATACCAATGGATGTGAAAATCAGATAGGCACTAGTAAAGTTATAACAGGGACTTTAATATGCCACTGTCACAAAAACACAGATCAACTGGACAAAAAAATCAGCAAAGAAACATTAGAATTGAACCAAATCTTTGAAAAAATTGACTTAGTATATATCTACAGAATGTTCCACCCAACAACAGAATACACATTCTTAGCAGCACAGAGAACTTTCTCTAAAATAGATCATATACTAGCTCATAGAACTTGCTTAAGTAAATGCAAAGAAATTGAAATTATCTCATGCACATTATCAGATCATAGTGTAATTAAATTGGACATCAGTGGCAAAAGAAACCACAAAGACTACATAAACACGTGGAAATTAATAATACCTTCTGAACAGCCAATGAGTCACAGATGAAATTAAAGAAGAAATTAGACAGTTTCTGCAATTAAACAATAATGCTGATACAACATACCAGAGCTTAAGAGACTCGATGAAAACAGTCCTACAAGGGAAATTTATAGCAGTAAATTCCCACATCAGAAAAACAGAGCAAGCTCAAATAAATAATGTTGAACCTCAAGTTTCTAGAAAAAGAAGAACAGGTTAAACCCAAAGCTTGTAAAAGGAGTTTGGGGCTTATAATGATCAGAGCAAAAATTAATGCAATTAAGTCTAAGAAAACCATACAAATAATCAATCAAAGAGTTGATTCTTTGATAGATTAAATGAAATAGACAAACTCTTAGCCAAACTTACCAAAAAGAAAAGATCCAAATCCATGCATCAGGAATGAAAAGATCGAAATCACAATGGATCATGCAGAAGTCTAGAAGATCATCAGTACCTACTTTGAGAATCTGTACTATAATAAGATGGAAAACTCCGAAGAAATTGACAGATTCCTGGATACATATGAATTCCCAAAGCTAAATCAAGAAGATATAAAAAATTTTAAATAATTCAAGGTCAATGAAACTGAAGAAGTAAGTTTTAAAGAGCTATCAATAAAGAAAAGCTCAGGTCCTGATGGATTCACTGCTGCATTCTATAAGAAATTTACAGAGGATCTAATGCCATTAGTCCTCAAACTTTTAACAAAATTGAAAGGAAAGAAATACTTCCAAAGTCATTCCTAGAACTAAGCATTACCCTGACACCAAAACCAAGAGAAGGTTTTAACCAAAAAAGAGAGCTACAGGTCAATCTTCTCAATAAACATAGATGCAAAACTCCACAGAAAGATACTGGCAGAGTACAGCAAATCATCAAAAAGATGATGATGCACCATTGCCAAGTAGGATTCAGTGCAGGGATATCAAGATGGTTCAATATATACAAATCAATAAATGTAATACACCACATTAACAGAACCAAGGACAAAAACTATCTCAACAGATGCAGAAATGGCATTTGACGAAGACCAACACCCATTCATGATAAAAAAAATAGAACCCTAAAGAAAATTGGAACAGGTCTTTACCTCAATTTGATAAAAAGCAATCTATGACAAACCAACAGCCAATGTTACACTACATAGTCAAAAATGGAAAGCCTTTACTCTAAAACCAGGACCAAGATAATGTTGCCCACTATCACTACCCCTGTTCACTATAATTCTAGAAACATTATCCAAAGATTATTAGATGTGAGAAAGAAATTGAAGGAATAGGGATATGAAAGGAAGAAATTAAATTATCATTGTTTGGAGATGACATGGTACTCTACATAGAAGACCCCAAAAACTCTACCAAAAGACTCCTAGAACTAAAAACTTACTTTGGTACCATAGCAGGATACAAAGTCAACACTTAAAAGTCAGTAGCATTCTTGCAAATGAATAACAAACTCACTGAGAGAGAAATCAGGGAAATAACACCTTTCACAATGCATCAAGAAAAATAAAATACATAGGAATTGATCTAACAAAGGAAGTGAAAGACCTTTACATTGAAAACTACTGTACTTTTTTGGAGATTGAAGAGGACATCAGAAAGTGTAAAGACATTTGCTGTTTATGGACAGACAGAACCAATATAGTTAAAATGGCCATACTTCCAAAACTTTTATACAAATTTGATGCAATTCCAATCAAAATACCAATAATATACATTACAGAACTAGAAAAAAAAAATCTTAAAACTTGTATGGAAACAGAGGAGATCTAGACTAACAAATGCAATTCTGAGCAGCAAAAGCAAGGCAGGGGGCATAACAGTCCCCAATTTGAAGTTATACTACAAAGCTACCATCATTAAAGCAGCATGGCACTGGCAAAGAAACAGACAGATTGATGGAACAGAATACAAGATGCAGAAACAACTACAAGAACACTCATCTACATTATCATTGACAAAGGGACCAAACACCTTCCCTAGAAGAAAGATTGCCTCTTTAATAAATGGTGCTAGGAAAACTTGCTTTCCACATGCTGAAGACTAAACCTAGACCCATATCTGTCACCATGCACTAAAGTAAATCAAAATGGATCAAAGATCTAAATATAAAACAAACAATCTGTTGGAAGATAGGATAAGTAGAACTCTTGAAGACACAGGCGTAGGCAAAGAATTTATGAACAAAACTCCAGCTGCATAGGAAATTGCACAAAGAATCAACAACTGCGACCATATCAAAGTATAAAGCATTTGCATAGCGAAAGGAATCACTAACAGAGTGAAGACACAACCGACAGAATGGGGAAAATACATTTACCAGATAGTCGTCAGATAAAGGACTAACATCTAAAATAAATAAAAAACTTAAAAAAATCACACCCTTCTCCCCCCAAATTTAAACATTCATATGTTGGATGAACTTTTGGTCCATTTCTCCAGATGTATGTTTGTGGTATTTTGAAGTAGGGCCTTTGGGAGGTGACTAGGATTAGCTGAGACTCTGAAAATTGGCCCACATAGTGGCTGTGGTGGATTTTTAAGAGGAAAATCCAAGTTCCATGCTTATTCTGTCTCATCATGTGATGCCCTCTGCCATGTTCTGAGGCAGCAAGGTAGTCCTGATCAGAGATTAGCACCTAGAACTGTGAGCTAAATGGATTTGTATTCTTTATAAGTTACCTTGTATTAAGTATTTTGTTATAGCAACAGAAAATGAACTAAAATGTGTACATTTAAAAGACTTTTACCCACAGAGTATTATTGTTCTATTCTGTCATGGTTTTTGAGTTTCTCAAAGATGAATTCAACTATCAAACCTAAAACACAAGGACAGAATAATTTGAGTTTTGGTCTCATCCCAGATACAGTCTTGTTTGGAGGAGAAAGCTAGGAAACTGCCTCCAATGGGCTCATTCCTTGGAAAAACCCAGGAAGCAGGATGATAACCAGATGGCCATGGCTGTCAGCAGCCCCTCAGACCCAGAAAAAGTAAAACTGTGGGCGGGAATTAGTCTCCTCTTCCTCAGTTTTCCCGGGTCTACACTTTCTTTTCTAGTGAATTTCGTGCCTGGAAAGCATCGCTTGTGTTTGCACCTGCCCTGATCCCAGGTGATCTGCATTTCCTAATTTCATTTCCCAGTTTATTTAGTGCTTGTCTGTTGAACTACCAGGTCCGCTGTGCAATCTGCTCTGAGTCGGCCGGGAGAGTCAGCTACTGTCCCTGCCCACCTGTCATGACATTTCATCCAAAACGATTTTGCGTGCTACCCCATATTTATCTATTTTTTATTTTCATTTAGTAAAGAGATACTCTCAACAACTTCCAGTGTGCTTATCAGTGCTTTTTAGTAAAAATAAGGAAAGATGGATGGACAAAATCCTGGCTGATTGGATAGATGAGTAGGTGGAAGGATACCCGAGCTTTGAGTGACTAGGGTCACTTTAGTTGGATGCCACCAGGGGGCAGTGGAGACAAAGCTTCGAGGCCTCTGCACTTCACCAGACCCTGGCAGGCAGGGCCTTTAGAGCTCATTTTGTTTCAAACATTCCTTTGTGAGATAGAGAGTTGAGGCCCAAGTGGACAATGGTTGTGCTCAGGGCACGCAGCTCCTGACCTCACAGGACCCCACATTGCTAGGTTCTGGTGGCCCCGTGCTGCCAAACCTCCAGCAGCTTTCAGTAGCCCTAGAGACTTCCTAGGAGGCTGCCCAGCAACCACTGGCTGTTGCACACATACAACATAGAGGAAACTGCCACTGTGGTAGCATAGCCAGTAAGCTCATGAACCAGGGACTGCACAAAGGAGGACACCACACAAATGACCTGGCCCTTTCTGCAAGTTCTCATTGGTAGCTTGCGGCTCAGGATGCTTCCCTTCAGCTGTACTTCCACAGAGTGATGAGGCACATAACTCTAAGAGTTTGGATAAGCAGAAAACCAGAGACCCTCAGGTCTGGATTTCTGGGCACTTAAGTGTGTTACAGCTCTGTGGTTTCTGGAGGAGAATTCCAGAATGTCCTATCAGGTCTAGTTCTGCAGCTGTACATCTATACCCTGTGTGGGACCCAGCATCTCCACAAAGCTGAGCTCAGAGAACAGCCTCTCTGAGGTCACTGGTTGGAAGTTAGGAACCTGAGTCTGCTCGCTTAGGGCCTGGCAAGTCATGGGAGTTGTGCCATCACCACTAGTCATACCGAACCCTTCTGCTGCACCACCTGTAAAATGAGAGCCTATCCTACCTGCACTGGAGAGCTGTCCTGCAAAGAAGGGCGTGAATGTGAAAGGGACTGAAAGTTCTGAGATCTCTTGTAGATATGTATGTCCTTGTGATTGCCATGTGTGTGCCTTAACTGACTTCTGCGGAAGATCTCGGCCATTGTCCCTGATCTTCAGGAACACTCAGGTCAGGGTCATTTTTTTTTTCTAATACAGATTTCAGTGACTCATATAGATGTATTCATTTTTTTTTTTTTACGTAGAGTTGTGTGTATGTGTGTGAGTGTGTTATACTGAAGATTGAATATAGGCTTTCACACTAAGCTCCATCCCCAGACCTTTTTAAATTTTCATTTCTGAGACAGGGTCTCTCTAAGTTGCTAAATTGCCCAGGCTGGACTCAAACTTGTGATCTTTCTGCCTCACTCTCCTAGAGTACTGGAATTACAGACATGCACCAGCACTCTCCTTTCTTTTCCCTTCCCTTCCCTTCTTTCTTTTTTCCTCCTATCATTCCTTCTTTCCTTTTCCTTTATAATGACTGCCACAAATACCCTATCCTGAAAGTAAAGGAAGTTTTTAAAAAAGAGTCAGAACATAATCCTGCAATTGAAAGTGGATGTGGTTAGTCTTGGGGAAAAATACAAGATGTGTTTTTCTTATTTTATTATAGACCAGAGGAAAGTGTAATAAGCATAAACTGGCCTCTTGGAGCTACCACTAGAAGGTCTGCACAGTCTGCACCTGTGTCCTTCACCTTGCAGCCAAGCCCTCAGCAGTAAGAGACAGATTAAACACATCATGGGGCAATTATTGTGCATTGAGGGAGCTGGAAGATAGAATAGAAAAATATTCGGTGGGGAAAAAACTTTTTAAATATACACATTTGAGTTCATTTTCTGTTGCTATAACAAAATACCTGAAATCAGGTAACTTAAAAAGAATACAAGTCTATTTAGCTCACAGTTCTGGGTACCAATTTCTGATCAGAGCCACCTTACTGATGGCAGAGACAGAATAAGCATGGAACTTTGGGTCTTCCTCTTAAAAATCCACCACAGCCATTATGGGGACCAATTTTAGAATCTCATCTATCCTAGTCACCGCCCAAAGGCCCTGTTCTGGAGGGAACCTGGCCAAGGTCCCATCTACCTGTATGAGGGGTACAGCAAAAGGATGATATGAGACAGAGACAATTTAGTAATGCACACAGAGGGGCCAGGAGGTCAGTGCCTCAGGATAGGCGAAGACCAACACCCTCCAGCTTGCCAGTATTTTATTAGCCAGTGCCTGGGGAGGGGAAGTGAGTGATTTGGGAATCATAGCAGCAATTTCTGTGGACTAATGAGTAAAACAAAGTGTCCTTGCGAAGTTGAGACAAGGGGCAATAAGGAAAGTGTGCTTTCTCCAGCTGAAACTTTTTACTACTGCTGCTACATTGCTTTAAAGATCCTTGTCCTCAGCAGGTCTTATCTTGCCCTGTGTGCCCACAAAGTCACTAACCCACTAGCTGTAGGGCTTTACATGTGACCAGAAGAAAGCAGGGAATTTCATTCCAATCTGTCTCAAAGGGCAGAACAAGGATGACCTCAGACATCCTCTAGACTCAATTTATAATTTGTGGTCCCCAGTACTACTTCAAAATAGCATCAACATATAAATTTGGGAAAATGGACTGAAAGTTCATCCAACATATAAACTTTTGGGGTCACATTCTAACCACAGCAGTATATATAAAGAATAGTGTGCGTACCCCAATCCCCATTTTAAAAATTCCTATGCATTTAGAGATGCCCTAGATGCAGAGAAAAAACAATGGAAAATTATACAGCAAAATCCCATAAAGTTATCTCTGCATGGTAGAATTATGGTAAACTTATTTTTTCAGAGTTACCTCTTATAGTCTATAATCAGAAACAGGATGAAGAAGCCAAAAAAGAAAAAAAAAATAGTGCAAGTAGAATTGCATGAGACTGTGCAAGACCTTGGTTGATGGTCTCCTTGGGACATGCAGAATTTGTGTAAAGCCATATTGTGGCCTGTAGAAGGCTCTTCTGGACTTGTGTTGACATCATTCACCTTTCGTTTTCCCATTTTTGGGGCTAGATCTGGTGCCCAGAGGCATATAGTTCATGCTCAAGTGGCATGTGTCAGACAAACCACATTCCTTACTAGGCCAACCAGTGTGAATCGTGGCCAAGAGGAGTCCACAGAAGAAAACTGCCATGAAGTGGAGCCAGGTCATCCCTATGTTACTTTTCTTTCTGAGTTTAGAAGCTTGTATTGGAGTATCTGATTTTCTCTTTCCTTGAGAGAGTAGGAGGTAATCAGGAAAATAACAGAGAAAGCAAGTGCGCCTGCATGGGGCAAGCTGGCCCTCATGAAAACAAAGACTGTCTTTAAAACAAGAGGGGAGAGGGCAGTTAAGCCTTCTTCTAATGACTTGGCTTCTTGGTAACAAGCAGCAGGAATTAATCCTGATCAGTTCAAGAGAGAAATGAATGCTTTGGAAAGACTCTCATTTAGACAGGAAACCCAGGTGATAAAGCAGGCAGGACTCAAGGGCAGTCAAGCCACTGGGACCACTGATCCAATCCCTGAGCCCTACTCCCTCACCCTAACAGTTGTCTTATTCTGAGTCTTGACAAGTTCTCTATGATAGTTAAGAGCATGACCTTGGAGCCAGACTGATTTCAGCTCATATTCACCAGGAGCCTTAGGCAAATTTCATAACTCCTCTGCACCTTAATTACACATCTGTCAACTGAGGATAAAATTTCAACTTGTTTGCTGGACATGGTTCATGCCTGTAATCCCAGCACTCAAGAGGCTGAGGCAGGAGGATCACTGTGAGTTCTAGGCCAGCCTAGGCTACATAATGAGTTCAAGGTCAGCCTGAACTACATAGCAAGACCTTGTCTCCAAAAAAATATCTTTTCTACTGGCTTTAGCACCTACTGCTGTGAAACAAATTACCCCAAATCTTAGTGACTTAATCCAACAATACACATTTATTATCCCAGTTTCTTTGGGTGAAGTATTCAGGAGTGGCTTAGCTGAACAGTGAGTTTTCTTGTGAGGTTCTTTTGGCAATTGGTCAGGGCTACAGTCATCTGAGGGTTTCACTGAACTGGAAGAACTGTCCCTGAGAAAGTTCACACATGTGCCTGGAAAGTTGGTGCTCCTAATAGGAAGCCTCAATTTCTTCCCAGGTGGGTTATTCGGTGTTCTCACAGCATTGCAATTCCCTTTCCTTCAAGCAAACAATAGCAGAAAAGAATCAGACAGAAGCTACATCCTTTTTATGGACTGGCCTTTGAAGTCACATGACATCACTTCTGTGGCATTGTGTTCAAGAGGAGAAACCCAGCAAATCCTTTCACAGGCAAGAAGAGGAAAATAAAGAACCACTGTGGTTTTCCAAAGACTGAATTTTTATTTCACGAGTCTCACTTAAAAGTCAGTTTTCTTAATTTAAATGATAAGTAATAATCAATTCTATTCATAGACACCATAAAATACATAAATTCAAGTTTCAGCCATTCTCTTTTTCAGATTAAGCTCCAACTTTTGAAGGGAGGCATATAAAAAAATTAGCACCCATATAATATAACCACCATACTACCTTTGAGATTTTACTAAAGATTGAATCAGTTCAAGTAAGTGCTGAAAACAGTGCCTGGAATGTAGTCATTGCCATGTACGTGATTGATTGTCATCACTACCATCATCCTTACTACTGTGGCTGTTTTTATTTTCCTTCCTCACTCTGCCAGGTGCCCTACTCCTCACTCTTCCTTCTCTCCCGGAGTCACCTGAAACCTTCCAGTTGACCCCTCCTTGATTTCCTGACTCTTCCTTCAGGCAGCAGGGGCCCCTTGGGATTAGCCCTGCCTCTTTATGTCTCTGGACGACACAGTCTAGCTATACTAGAACTCCCCTGGCAGTGGCCACAGCTGGCTATCCCAAGTGGAGTCTGCCTTCACAGTTGCTATAAGGTTGGCCCTTGCTCTTCTTCCTTCATCTCCTCAGGCAAAATGCAACACTGAGCTTGAAGAAATTCCCAGGCAGATGAGGTTATTCTAGGGACACACAGGGGCCTTTGTCCTGCTGGTGCTCTGTTATGATAGGGTATGCGGTGAGATTTGAGATCTTGAGCAGAAACCACCAGCAAGAGGCAGGGAAAGGCAGCAAGAAGAGCAATAGCTGCCTGTTAGCCCACAAACCAGAAGGCAGAGACATCGGCAGCATTGTGTAGGTTGCACCCTGCAAAGGACACCAAAGGCCTGAGGGCCAGGTACAGGGTCTTAAATCTCTCTAGGTTCTGAGTGCCCCACCCATAGCCTTGGCTATACGAGCCCTGAGGCTGGGGTGCCACAAACCAGTCTGCTCAGAGTAGGTACTTTTTCTAACTGCTATAAAGCATTACATGTGCTAGCTCCATCATCAGATCTTTAAAGCAAACATTGTGATTCCTGACCTGGGGCCCTCATATGTGAATAATTCACAAACAGGTAGCTAATCACTTAAGCTGCTCAGGTTCAGCTTTTTCATTTTTGTTTCTACTTGGACTTCTTTCTTTGGCTGTTAGGTATGATATGCACATGAGATGTCACAGATGGAGACACACAAGACACATGCCCTTTCCCAGACATCCTGTCTGCTATTGCTCTTCTGTTGGTCTGGAATGCCACTGTCTTAGTCACTTTCTCATTGCTGGAGCAAAATATCTGACACAACTTAAGGACAAGAGGTTTATTTTGGCGCACTTTTTTTTTTTTTTTTTTTACAGGATTCAGTCCATACTTGTCTAGTTCTAAAGAGCAAGGGTAAGGTATGTCTGGAAGAACAAAGCTGCTCATCTCACGGCAGCCAGGAACCAGAGAACAAAGGCGGGGACCAGAGAGATCTCTCACAGAAAGGGGTGGAAATGAAGTAATGAGCCAGAAAGCATTTCATACAAACTTTATGTAAAAATTTTCCAGAAGAAAGTCATACACAGAAAAAGACCCTCCTAGATCCCCCCATTTGTTTAAAAATATAAAATAAAGAGGAACAGAATCCATCCCACTGCAGTGCACTTCCCTTTAGCTTAGAAACCAGACTGTCCATATTTATACTTGGTGGGTTCTTGTCTCTAACAGTGAAAGAGGCAAAGCAGCATGGTAATAGTAATTAATGACCAAACTAGGATGTGTGGTCAGTCCATAGACAATGATGAAACAGAGCTCGACTCAGTGTCTAAGTGTCTACTCAATGACAGTTGTTCTAAGTGCTCCAAGTGTGGAAAGTTCATTTAATCCCCTGAACCCCATGAGGCAGTACTGTTATCACCTTTTTCGTGTGGGAAGACAGAGATCGCAAAACCCAAGATCACAGAGTAAACTGTACAGCCAGGATTTTGATGGCAGCAAACTAGTTTCTAAACCTGTGTTCCTGACTACCATGACCATGCGTGTGCCGGTGTCCCAGACAGACAGTGCTGCTCAACATCTGTTGGATTTCTCCCCAGATACTAGCTCCAGCCAACCCACCGTTTCAGCATTAGACTCATGGTATTATAGTTTTAGAAAGTTGGATGTATTATTGTGGTAAAAAGCAGGTAGTACATAAAATAACGTTGGAGCAGGAAGTGAGTGTAGTGGCAGCCAATCTGACTCTCAGTTTTGAAAAGCCATGCAGGATTATTGTGGTTATTTAAAAATTAATCAAATATTCTCTAAAATATGTGTACTGTTTTCCAAGATGGCTACTAAGGTAAGACGCCTTATTAATTCATTTGGCTCTAGCCACTTAGAAAGAAAAACTGTCATGTAATTCACTTGGCCTAGGAGTATCAAGAAAGTGATATATGAATGCAGAAAGTATAAGAGTCTCTGCACCTGTCTTTTTGCCGCTGGTAGAACCCTGGAGAGTAAGACAGAAAACGCCTTGTTTCTGTTACTGTGTTACGTCACAATAGAATAATAGAAATGCTTCCTCTCTGTCTGTATGTCTGTCTCTTTCCCTCCCTTCTTCTCCCTCCCTTCTTCTCCCTCCCTCCTTCCTCCTCTCTGTCCTTCTTTCTTTCTCCTCCTACTACCCTACTTCCCCACCTAAAAAATACCCCAAACATTCCTTCACCTCAGGCAGTTGTCAAAAATGCTGTTTGTCTTCATTTCAGTCTTTTGTCCTTTTTTACTGATAAGGAAACCAACAGTTTAGGTTAGTTTGAGCCCAGTCATCTGTAAGCCTAGTCAAGGTTTAGTCTGAGCATCTCCCCACTAACATACAGTCGCCTCAGGTTGGGAGTCACATTGTCAATTCAGACCCAGGTAACACAGTGCTAAGCATACACGCTAAGGTACTCCCCTCTGGCCAGCACCCCAGACTGGCACACCCAACCTCTCGTAAATATTCAGAGACAATGAGGAGACAGAATGGGCAAGAGGGCGCGGCTGTGGGAGGGGACTGGGACGGGAAGTGGTCACTGGGTCTTGGGTCACAGCGCACTTTTCATTCTTGCCCTACCACATCTTCTAGAACAGCGAACTAGGCAGCAGTGGGCAGTGGTGTGGAGGCAGCATGTGGGGCAGAAGCGTGTGACATGGTCTGTACACCAACCAGGGACCTCCTTAGAGTCACTCTTCTTATACCTCATTTCCTCTCTGAAAGGACTCATTTCCCCATTGCTCCAGGTACTGAGTGCCATGGGCACACTCACAGCTTGGTTGCGTACCTGACAGTCTGGGCATCTATCTTTCTAAGATGTCAAGTATATTAAAAATTTTGGTGGGCCATCCTTACAAGACAGTTTATATCATTGCTCACAATGCCAAACTGACATGCATTTTAACTGTAGTAGCTAATACTTGGTAACATTTAACGAGTAATTAACGAATGCTGAGTGTTGTACTAAACTCTTTCTGCGATCTTCACGATAAACTAATGCGGTAGTATTATTATTTCTATTTTACGGACAAAAGTCCCGCAGCACAGAGATTAATCCACCCAAAGTTACATGCTTCTAAGTAATGGCACCCCTCACTCTCCGCCCATAAATCTGAGCCGTTACAAGTTCTCTGCGATCTACCCTCAACCTGTGGTGCTTTCTTAATGAAGTCTGAATGATAAAGGCCAAAGCAATCCCCGAAGGTTAGCCTTCACACTTAAATCAATTTTAGCTAAATCGGTGGATAAAGCGGCTTCGCACACCCAGTGTCCCTGGAGGGTGGAGGAGGCTGTGGAGGATAGGGGAGGGGAGTGGGATTCTCCAGATGGAGCTTTGCAGCCCCTTGGGAGCTCCCAAACTGTCCAAATGCTCCAGGCTTCCGCTGCTCCGCCGCCTGCCAGCTGGATCAGGGTGTTTGCCACCCCGCGTTGCCCGGCACTTCCTCGTTCCCCTGCGCTCCAGACGCAGCTCCCTAAGCCCAGAGCGGGCGTTCCTCCGGCGGGAGGGGGCCAGAGGGGAGATGTCGCAACCACCGCCCTCCTCTTTCCCCGCCTTGGCACTCTGTCACCTCCCAGAGGAGCGCGCTGGCACACCGGTGCTGGCGGCCCTGCGCCCGGCATGTTCCCCGAGTGCGCGCGGACGGCGGCGAGCACCGGCCCCCCGCGCAGCCCGGAGCAAGCCAACCGCACGCGTTTTCCTTTCTTCTCCGACGTCAAGAGCGACCACCGGCTGCTGCTGAGCGCCGTGGAGACCACTGTGCTGGCGCTCATCTTGGCGGTGTCCCTGCTGGGCAACGCGTGCTCCCTGGTGCTGGTGGCGCGAAGACGGCCTCGCGGCGGCACCGCTAGCCTAGTGCTTAACCTTTTCTGCGCGGACCTGGTCTTCACCAGTGCCATCCCGCTGGTGTTAGTCGTGCGCTGGACCGAGGCCTGGCTGCTGGGCCGCGTCGTCTGCCACCTGCTCTTCTACGTGATGACCCTGAGCGGCAGCGTCACCATCCTCACGCTGGCCGCGGTCAGCCTGGAGCGCATGGTGTGCATCGTGCGCTTACAGCGCGGCGTGCGCGGTCCGGGGCCGCGGGCTCAGGCCGCGCTGCTGTCGTTCATCTGGGGCTACTCGGCGCTCTCCGCCCTGCCCCTCTGCATCTTCTTCCAAGTCGTCCCGCAGAGGTTTCCCGGCGCCGACCAGGTGAGCGTCCACTGCATGCGGCCGGGCAGATTCTGATGGAAGCGGCGAGTTGCGTTGGTAATGCTTAACAGCAATATGCAATAAGCTGCGTTAACCTTGTGTCAGATCCTGTGCTCGAGCTCTGTGAAGTTTCATTTCTTAAATCTCAATGACAACCCTGTGATGTAGGTACCTAAACCTCCTCCCAAACGCTGTAAGTGGAGTCCCCACAACCCGCCAATTCTTGCCAAATGCAGTGGTGATTATGCGTTCAACAACAGGGAGTTTAAGAGCCAGAGGGAACTTCTATGGGGCTTTGAGATGGCTGACACTGTATTGAATTCGGCTTTCTCGCCAGTGTTACACTGCTGTTATTATCACGCCCACTTTACAGATGAGGAAGCTGAGGCACACAGAATAATAACTCACCCAGAGCATCTCATCCAGGAGTTGGGTTCATGCCAGGAAAGGTTAGTATTGCACTTAGAAAGCCTGTAGGTAGGCGTTTGCAGGTGGTTGGAGAAGGGGCATTGGAGAACCAGGGATCCCAGACCCAGTGCTGCCTCTCATGGGCTAGAGACATCCTCTCTTCTCCAGGAGCCTCAGTTTTTCCGACTGCAAGACTGCAAGGGAAGGTTACACTAGACCACGGGGAGCCTCGGAGGAGGCATTTTCAGGTGTCCCACACTCCAGAACTGTTGCCTAGATTCCAGAGGCTGGGCAGCAGCGTTTCATTTTGGTCCGTGGGCCCACAGTTACCACTGGGATCTAGGGTCGTGGAGGGGTCCACCTTCTAGGACACATTCTCCTGACAGTGCAGCTCTGGCTCGGTTCACCTGGAGTCCCACAGTCCGGAATTCCTGGGTAAGGTCTGTTCACATTGCTGCCCTGCCCCGCAGCTGCGGGGTTTGCTTATGGAGATCTACCTGAGATGCCAGGCCTGCAAGCCAGGCTGCTGCGGAGGACATCGGCTGGCAGGTCCGACTGCGTACGCTGTGCCGTGTCTTTTTCTGCACCGTGCACAGAGGGAAAGAGTTAAGGTCTGTGCGCATGACTGCGATAGTGTGGTGAAGTCCGGTCTCCTGGCTCAGCCTTCTGGAGGGTCTGCCAGAGGCTCGGTTCTCATCTGTCTCTCTTTTCCCTCTTGGGTTATTGGGTATTTTTGGCCTGGGTCAGGAACTCTCACACTAGGGCCTAGCAGGGGGACTGGGGCACCCACAGCCTGCCAGACAAAAACAAGAACTGCAGTCCCAAAGAGAGGCTGGTAGTGAGTCAGAGGTGGGCAAAGATGTTACCTGGGAAGGCTCCAGAGGGAGACAGCACAGACTAAGAACGCTTTGGATGTGTGACTCTCCAGAGCTGCACACAAAGGGGGCGTTTGCTGAGGACTTACCTTTGGTGAGGGGTTTGGGCAAAGCCCCTGGGGCAAATGGGCTGGAACTATGCTTCCGAAGGTTGAGACCAGGTCAGTTACCTGCAGGAGCCCTGTTTATTGAAATCAGTGCAGGTGGATGGGGAGCTTGTAATGAAGAAAATGGGACACTCCCTTCTGGCTTTTCATCTTCCTTGACTTCTCTCCGGCTGTCTGCCATCCCACCCCTGCTCTCCCCTTTCTCTCTCACCAGGTTTTTCTCTGTTTGAGTTACAGTGTACAGTGATCCTTTTTAGTCCAAGTTTTATATTCTACAGTTAGAGTTACCAGCAGTTTCAGGTACTTGTGGACAACCAAGCTCTGATAATACTAAATGGAAAATTCTAGAAATAAAGAATTCCTACTTTACGTAATTGTATTACAGTGTATTGTTATAACCATTCCAGTTTATTATTAATGTGTCATTATTCACTTACTGTGCTTAACTTATAAATTAAACTTCATCACAGGGCTGTTTATAAAGGAGAAACAACATATATGAGGTGTGATCAAAATCTCTGGTGAATATTTAAAAGTTGTTTATTACAGTAAAAGACACATTGCAATTAATTCATCTTTAATTTACACATTGCCATCAATTCCCTCTTAAGTATCTTCAAAAATACTTTCAATACTAACTGCCATCCAAAAGAAAGCCAGGCTTGTAAAAGCATTAGTGTGTCCTCAAGCACCTTATTCACTGGATCTGCACTATGCGACTTATGGCTTTCCTGAAAAATCAAAATGCTCATGAAGGGTGAATGTTTTGAATTGATTCAGGACATCAAGGCAATCACAATAGTAACTCAAGATAGCACAGAAAAAGGCTGCCAGAACTGCTTTATAGGATGGCAAGAATGATGGGGTAAGTGTATTTAAAGTGAGGGGGCATATTTTGAGGGCAATAATGGCACTGTGTTTTACCAGAATATTTTTAAAATTTAAGCATTCACCAGAATTTTCAGTCACACCATGTAGAACATTCAGTACTACCTCTGGGTTCAAAGATCTACCAAGGGTCTCGGAGATCCCTGTAAATAAGGGGTGAGAAAGACTACTATATTTTCTTTATTCCTACTAAATAAGGGGTGAGAAAGACTACTATATTTTCTTTATTCCTACTATTCCTATTTTCTTTATTCGAAGTCAGCAAATAGAAACTCCGTAGGCCCTCAAGGGTTGTCTGAGTATGTCAGAAGCATCCCTCTTTGTAGGATCAGCAGTTGAATAAAGTTGAAATAAATGAGAGGGATCAAGGGACCAGGGCATAAGACAATTTTTAAAAAGGACAGAGAAGGATCTGGTTTAGACTTAGCTGAGTCTCACATTTAAAATTAACAAAGGCATATTTTCTCAGTCCTCACAGATCTTGCCTGTCCCTTCCAAGTTGGAAACTAAATGTGGAAGTTTTAGTTGGGGGATATTTTTCTTTCCAAATCATATGCTGAGGGCCCAACTAACCCCAAACACATAGGGGGTTCCTTCCCCTCGAGAAGTACTGATAAGGAAAACAGTGCTCCTTAGAGCTTTCTGCTCATTGCAGACAGCCCCCAAACAGGGACATAGTGACCTTGTCCACTTGGGCTGCGTGTGCCTACCCTTTCATGCTGACCAGACTCTAAATTTCACTGAGGGGAGGATGAGATGTTACCCATGCTAGAAATGCTAGACCTTTTGGTATTGTGGGCTTTGAAATCAAATATTCTGAGCTCATCTCTGATCACCAGAGTCGTGTGACAGAAGATAAGCTGTCTCACCTCTCTACACCTCACTTTCATTGCTTGCAAAATGGGCTCAAGAACAGTATCAACTGTACAGTATTGCCCTGGGGACTCATGTTCAAGAAACCTGGCGTGTAGACAGTTAAGTGCTCAAGAATTGCTAGCTATTATTAGTTTTCCTTATCTTTGGGTATAAACATTTTAAACATTCTTCAAACGATGTAATTCTTCTGATTGCTATAAAGTAATACGCTACCATTTTAAGTGGGTGGACATATCTTAGCAACATTGACATCTTGGCCAGGTCAGCTCAGCCTGTTCCAACCGGCTGCCTGCCTGTGTGTGCCATGGCCCTCGCCAGGTGGTGACCCACATTGGTGGGTGGGGAAGACCATCCGCCTTGGCCAGCGTATGCTGCCTATTCATTCTACAAACATTTACTGAGCACCGCTCCCCTCTCAACCTGCCACAAGTCACACAAATGCACCTCCTAAGCATACAGATGGTCCCAGACCCTGGCCTAACTCTATAATCTGTAGTAATTCCACAAGTAGGCGTTCTTATGTTTATTTTCTGAGAGAGGAAATGCTCAAACTCGCAGCAGGCAAAGGATGGTTCCAGAAGGCAGTCCAACTCTTGTTCCTCTAGGTGTCATCTCCTGTGAATTCACACTTCCTCACCTCCACCCTTTCCTGATTTCATGCCAGGTCTCTGTTGTGATTGTATCTCTACTGAGTGTAGATTGTCTGAGGACACAGGCATAGTTTACTGCCTTTGTTAATAAATGTTAGAGAATGCTTTTAAAATATAATAAGTAAGTCCATCTCTTGAGTTGATATTTCCTCTTTTCTGTCCAAACATCTATAGAGGAATATATCTCCAAGGACGAGTCATCATCCTTAAAATGATCTTGCAGACATCTGTTTTGTTTGAAGACGTAGGGCAGCAGGAATGATTTACCAAAGAGTTCACTGGGGCACTGCAGGAAGAATCATTAGAGAAGCTTCTAGGAAAATAGCTAGAACCAGGCAGCATGTGCAAATACTTTAACCAGTGTGGGGAGGGGTCAGCACTTGGGCAGTGCCTGTTAATGGATGTCCTAATCCCTAGGAAATTCCTGACTGAATAGTTCTGTACTGAGCACCTGATGTGTGCCAGGCATAATTATAGGTGTTGGCCTCTTGCCTTGAATAAGACAGGCTTTTCTTCTGCCCTTGCCTTTGGTAGAATATTGAGAAAAGGTGGGTTCCTGGCCGAAGACTGGTGATTCACATTCTCAAAGAGCTGTGGAAGGGATGCTTTTGGGTGTTAGGAATTCACAAAAGCTACCAGACATATAATGTGTTTTCACTGGATGTAGAGATAAGAGGAAGTAAGCGAGACGAGGGCACGGAGGAATGGAAGGGCATCACAGGCAAAGAAATAGCCCATGTAGAGCAGACTGCCACTCTGAGCCCTGCAATAGGACAAGGGCTTGGCTTGTGCAGAGTGTGGAGGGTGGAGGTGGCTCCTCTTTAGGGAATGTGAGCTCTCCTGGTGAGGAGATGGCCACCTGGAAGAAGCAACAAGGGAGAATGAGGAAGGAGGGTGGGTTGGATATTGATTAAGAGGACCTCAGGTTTCTTCTGGTGGGGAGGAGCAGAGGGACAGTCCACAGGTTTCTAGTAGCATGGGAAATGGCAGCTATGTGCCCTGATTTGGTGACTATGAACTGGGAAAGTGGGCTAGTCACAGCTACCATGCCTCCTCCGGAGGTGTCCTCATGACAGTGGGTGAATCTGTGGTTCAATAGAGCACTGGGAAGGAAAAAGTGAGTGGAAGCATCTTCTGAAAAAAAAAAAAAAAAGAAAGAAAAAAAGCCTTGGAAGTGAGTGAGCTGGCAAAGCAAAGGCCGAGATTGGGATGGGGCCAGTGAAAGCACACTTAGCCCTTCACTGGAGCCGGCCTCCACCTTCATTCTTTCCATCCTGGCCCCAGAACGCCACCTCCCATCCCCTGGTTGAAGCTGCCCTTCCCTCTGGATGCCACCTTGTGGCCTCTGAAGCTCTCTGGGTACATCTGGCTTCCTGTTCCACGAAAAAGTTTCCTAGTGCTTCTCTGCCTCCCTCTCCAGCAGCATCCTGGCTTTCTGGAGAGCAGACCAGAGCCTTGCTCATCTATGCTGGCCTCGCGTTGGCTAAGCCACTGCCTGGAGTCAACAGCGATGGAGCCAATAAAGAACACTTGCTGACACTGCCGGTTCCACTTCGGTATCGCAGAAACCAGGCAAGCCTAACACTTTTGTTTCTCAAATTTACCTCTTAAAAATCAGGAAGCATTTCAAATGTGCAGAGAATATGATACCGCTACGACCCTCACGTTTTGGATTTAACATGATGTCCAGCTTCTCAACAAGTCAGAGCCTGCAAGAGAATACTGAGAATAGGAACAACTTGACAGATGGATTCTCTCACAGAAACAAAAGTATGATATTAATTCACCTCTCTGACTGTGGTCATAAGGCTTGTTTTATTTTTTCTAATGAGCACAGATGCTGCATTTAATCACCAATACCATATAATGCCCTTTAAAGAGCATATAAATCCATCACTTGGACACCCAGGCCAGTCTCACTGCCTCTTACCTCCTCATAGGGGGCTGAACAGAGCTCTTATCTTACTTCCTTATCACACTGCCTGCCTGCAGTGGGCACCACAAGAAAGAGGAGAAAGGGCATTTTCCTTGATGGAATTTGGGAAGCTTCCTGGGATAGGTACCATGTCTATATTGAAAATATACAGTTAGGTGTGTTCAACCGTCATGGTGATCTGCGTTATGTGTTCATTTACCTAAAAGTAAATTTCTATCACTCTCTTTTCCTTTTATAAAAAACATGGGAACACCACTGAAAATTTAGAAAATTCAGAGAAGCTGAAAGAATAGAGCCTGTCTTGGTTACTTCTCTTTTGTTCCTGGAACAAAATACCTGACTGCTAAAATTAAGGAAGGAAAAGCTTACTTAGCTTATAGTTTGTGGAGCTTTCAGTCCATACTTGGCTGGCTCTAAGGCAGGGTGGCACAGGGCAGAGGGCGCAGTTCATGGAGGCAAAAAACAGCAAAAGCAGCAAGAGCAAAGACGGAGGAGTGGCAGCAAGAAAGCCTCTTTCCCTCCTTTATATTATATGCAGGCTCAGCACTCACATCGGTAGTCCCAACATTGGACCATGAGTCAAAAACTCTAGAAGCCCACCTCATGACTGCATGAGGCTTTGGGGGGAGATCTAGACACAAACCATAACAGAGTCCCTCTTATAAGCAGATGCCTTTAGTTTTCTCTAGCAGAACCTTCCAGTCTTTTTCTGTGCATGTGCATGCCCCTGTGCATGTGCATGCTGGGATCACTGAAAATGCACTTTGCAATGTGCATGCCATGTTAAATATGTGGATGTGGAGGTTGAGGCAAAGAGAGGTTTTTACGGGCAAAATGAGCAGAATTGCATAAGTTATTTTGAAATAATAATCCTTGGCTACAAGAAGCCATAACAAGTGCGACCTCAGCCGAGGTTAGACAGGGAGTAGCTGGGCCAATGTCCTCGCAGAAATACTTCTGTGTAAGGTTGTGGTGGCCTTTGTGCAAGGTTGTGGTTCTGGCAGAATCTTTGCAATAGTGCTTGTCATCAGGCATACATGTTTTGTGTAAGAGATGCTCTTCTTCATAACCTCTCAGTTTTATTTATTTATGTATTTTTGTTGGGGTTGATATAAGCAACTCCATTGTGATTCTATCAGCTTCCACACAGGCATAGTTTAGGGACCTGATTTTTTTTTCCTTTTTGGCCCTAATGTAAGGATAACATCTTACTCTACTCTATCATTACACACTTTTCTACAAAGTCTTATTCAGCCTGGCATTCTCTGCAGAAGACTTTTAGAAAGATCTAGGGTCCCCAAGGAGTTTCAAGAAAGTTTTGAGGTCATTGTTTTCTACTCTCCCTGTACATATTTTTTTCCATCACTAGTGTAGAAATTAGAGACTAAGTCACATTTCAGGCAGGAATCCTCTTCTGATGGGTGCTTCAGCACATCTGCCCATTTCTGCTGTTACCAGGTGCTGGATAAAGGGTTTGTGATGGACAGAGGTCTGGGCCACCGTGGAGGATACTTAGACTGTCTAAAGCATAGCGATGAACTTGTTGCCAGCACTCAAAAGATCCTCCAGAGACACAAGCTTCTTTCCAAACACCAAAAAGTAGAAAGATGTAATAAATCTTCTGTTGTCAGATGTGGATGGTGAGGTAAAAGACAAATGTTTAGAACATTTAGCTATCCATCCAGAATTCTAGCACTCTGGATGGCTAAGCCAGAGGATCACAAATTCAAGCCCATCCTGGGCAACTTAGCAACTTAGCAAGACCCTGTTTCAAAATAAGAAAATAATCCTGGGCAACAAAGACAAGTCAGGAGGCATCACAATCCCAGACTGGAGATTATGCTACAAATCTACTGTGATAAAATCAACATAGTGCTGGCAAAAAAAATAGAACTGCGGCCCAGTGGAACAGATGAGAAGATGCAGACACAGCTATAAATACACACAGCCACCTTATCTTTGACAAAGGGGCCAAACATGTTCACTAGAAGAAAGATAGCCCCTTTAATAAATGGTGCTGGAAAAACCAGCTCTCTACAAGCCAAAGATTAGCCTCATGTCTATCACTACACATTAAAGTCAAAATGGACCAAAGATCTAAATATTAAAGCAGAAACACTAAATCTACTGGAAGTGGAAGTAGGTCAAAGTCTTGAAGACATAGGAGTAGGCACAGTCTTCATAAAGGAAACCCAGACTGCATGGGAAACACTTCAAAGAATCAACCACTGGGATCTTATCCTATTAAAAAGCTTGTATACTTCAAAAGAGGTCACCAATAGAGTGAAAACACAACCCACAGGGTGGAAAAACATTTTAGCTGTCTCTCAGACAAAGGACTTCTATCTAGAACATACAAAGAATTGAAAAAATCAGACCCCCCTAAATTCAAAGACCCTATCCAAAAATGGGCATCTGAGATGAATACGTACTTCTCACACGAAGAAATACAAATGGCAAATAAATACGTGAAGAAATGCTCAGCATCATTGGTCATATGAGAGATGCAAATTAAACAACACTGAGATTCCATCTCACCCCAGTAAGATGGTTGTCATCAAGAAATCAACCAACAAAAAGTGCTGCAGGGGCTGTGGGGAAAAGGAACACTTTTTCACTGTTGGTGGCAATGTAGACTGGTGCAACCACTTTGGAAATCAGTCTGGAGATTCCTAAAAAAATCAGGATTATAGGTCCCATTTAACCCAGCTATTCCCCTCCTGAGTATTTTCCCAGAAGATTTAAAAACATCACACTGTAGCGATATGTGTACACCCGTATTTATAGCAGCACAATTTGTCATAGCAAAATCTTGGAAACAACCCAAATGCCCATCAGCTGAGGAATGGATGAAAAAGATGTGGTATTTTTATACAATGGAGTATTACTCAGCTATAAAGAAAGATAAGCTCAAGGCTTTTATAGGTAAATGGATGCAACTAGAGACCATACTCATTCATAAGTGAAATAAATCAGACCCACATGTATAAACACCGTATTGTCTCCTAGTATAAGAACCTGAAAGAATAAATGAAATCTGAAATGTACAATAGATACTGTGAAAAGGAAAGAAACTGCTCAATAGGAAAGAATGGCTGGGAAAGGAGAAAAGATAGAAGGAAAGGAGACAAGAAGGAAGGAAAGGAAAGGAAATATATATATGTATATTTACACAAGATAGCTAAGATAATTGTACTACTAATTTCTATTGGTTTATTGAAAGGAACAATTAATGTTTAGTTGTTTAATCAATCTTACATACCTATATTGGGTAATCTGAAAAACTACTTTGAAGATAACAGTACGTAATACAACAACCATTGTTGATTTTGTATCATCTTGTTTTGAAATTCTGTATTATTTTTATAGTTTTTTTTAGCTATTTTGTTTTTGTCTTTGTTTTTGTTATTTTGTTTTTATTCTTTTCTCTTTAAAATAAGAAAATAAGAAAATAAAAGGGCTGGGGATGAGCTCATTGCAAAGACCCTGGGTCCAGTCATCAGTACAGATACTCCTTAATTAACAACCTACCTGTTTAATGACTGTTTCTGCTTACAACCTAGATGTGCTGTTTGGACTTATAATCCACTGCTTGGATTTACAACCTTTTTGGGGTACAGTTCTATACATCTTGTTTATAGAGCTGCAATGTCTTTTTTTGTACAGTACATCTTGCTGATTACACCGTACAGTACTATACTGTAATTTATGCTCTATTATACATTAAAACACTGCATTTAAGAGTTATGCAAATAAAAGCAAAGCCATCAAATTAAGAGTTTCATTTGACCATTTCTTTGTTCTGAATATCGTAAGGTACATACTATACACAATTTCTCATCTAGCGACCAACTGAGGTAACGACCTAGTCACAGGAACATAACTCAGTTGTTAAATGAGGAGTGTCTATACTTAAATAAATAAGCAAGCAAGCCTGGTCTGTCTGCAGGCTTTTAACAAACAAGAAGTGGAAGCGACATTCTCATTTGCCTTTTCAAAATACGCATGTTATCCCAATATTCTTCCCCATTTGTCTTGCTTTAGGAAGAGTTTTCTCAGTAGGTCTCTGACGTCCTTTGTAACTACATAGCTCTTTGGGAAAAATAATGTGATTAAAAACAACCACACTTTTTGTATTTTAGATTGTTGTTCTAGGAATGTTTCTAAGCTTTCTGAATGTCTCTTCCTCTCTGAAATGGGAAAAATAATAATGTGCATTTCTTTTTTTTTTTTTTTTTGGTTTTTCTCCGGTACCGGGAACCGAACTCACGACCTTGCACTTGCCAGGCAGGCGCTTTTGCCACTGAGCTAAATCCCCAGCCCCATAATGTGCATTTCAATAAGGTCATTGTGAACATTAAATGAGATAATATATGTGAAGTGATCCCTAGTGCATGGTAAATGTTTCATGAATATTAGATGCTGCGATTTTCTGTTAATACTATTTAAGAAAAGGAATGAATTGAATTTTAAGGTTGAACAACGAATTATGATATGTGTTGATAAATGTTAAAATTTTTTTGGCTTCTGCCTGGTATGTGTAATACTGGCCAAATAAATGAATGAACAAATGAAGAGTCTATGACATTCGTTTAGCTGTATTGCCCACTAAAAATCAATGATGTGGTCTTTGTTTTTTTCTTTGTGGTACTAGAGATTGGAACTGGGGAGCATTGTACTATATTTCACCCTTTTAAAATTGTTTTTGCTTTTTTGTTTTTAAGAATCTTTGTTTTGTGTTTTGGGTAATTGTCTCACTCTGTAATTCAGGTTGGCCTTGAACTCACCTTGTAGCTTAAGCTGGCCTTGAACTCGTGGTAATCCTCCTGCCTCAACTTCCCAAGTGTTGGGATTACAGGCATGCACTACCATGCCTGGTTTAAATTTTGACACAAGGTCTTGCTAAGTTTCCTAGGCTGGCCTCAAATTTATGATTCTCCTCAACTTCCCCAGTAGCTAGGATTACAGGAGTGCACAGGCATACCAGGCAATACTGTGGTATTTTTACCAGCACATGCTCTTACAAATCTGTTCTACATATCTAGAAATGCTCAGGACAACTTGTTTTCCAGATAGCTTTGTTCCTATAGTCAAGTGCACACAGGAAGTTTGTTGCCTGGGGAGAAACAGTCACACACAGAGATATGTATGTTTGCTTTCATTGACATATTTATTTGTTGGAAGAAACTGTTGCAGCAGCTCCTGGTAACCGTCCAGTAAAGCCCCTGCCTGGTATTGCGGTTCTGTAGTTAGTGTTGAACATTTAAATCAACACAGCAGGCTGTGGTTGTAAGGTTACAGATCTTCAGGTTCTTCTGCTACATTCCAGTGGTTTTCTCTGGAGCTAAGAGCTGTGGCTGAATTTGGTTTGGGGTTCTTTTGGGTTCCTCTGGACAGGAAATACACAAGCTTGCCTTGGATACTTTTCTCTCATTGCTGGAACAAAATACCTGACATCCAAAATTAAGGAGGGAAAGGTTTATTTAGCTCACAGGTTGTGGAGATCTCAGTCATAATCAGCTGGCTCCAAGACAGGGTGGCGTGGCACAAGGGCAACAGTTCATGGTGGGAGAAGACAGCAAAAGCGAAAGGGGCGAAAGGGAGGAGCAGGCCTCTTTCCCTCCCTTATCACAAACTCTGGATTCAGCAGCCTCCAAAATGCCCACCCTCCCCTGTGACCACATGAGGCTTTGGGGCACATCCAGACACAAACCCTAACAAAGGTCGAATGCCCCGAGTTTAGGTACCAGACTTTTGTGGAATGAGGGATTGCCAGGTTCTTTGATGCTGTTTGACATACTTGATTTGTTTTGGGTTTGTTGTTGTCATTTGTTTTCTTTTTTTGAGAAGGAGTCTTACTATATTGCTGAGGCTGGCCCCAAATTCCTGGGCCAGGTGATCTTCCTGCCTCGGCCTCCCAAGTAGCTGGGACTACATGTTCATGCTATTGTGCCTGGCTTTATCCCTTCCCTAGTAAACATCTAATGCCTAACCACAGACCCTGTTGCCTTCAGCATACAAAGTACTGTATTACTGTACTAAAACCTTGACCCTGTTGCTGTATGCTCAGGTATAGTACATCACTTCCAATCTGTCCAGTCTTTCTTGGGTCAATTTTCTCTTTTTTAAAAATCAACTTTATAGGTACTCTTTTGATGTGCATAGTGGTCACACCCATCATAACGACTTCGTACCTATGTGTAATGTATCTGGGCTCTTCTTTTTCTTCCCGTTCCCGTCCCCTCCTTTCAACTTCTCTTCTCCTCCCATTTACAAAAGCTTCGTTTCCATTTTTCCCTTCTATTCTCGTTTCTCCTTTTCCCTTCCTTCCGCCTCTCCCCTCCCTTATTCTCCTTCCCATTTGACCATCTTCCTATTTCCCAGTGTGTGTCCTCCATTTTGGTCCTTATTTACACTTCCGGTTTCTCATACCACAGAAACAGTGTGAAATTCAAACCTGTGTGCTCCATTTATTTCCCTTACTCTCATCCTGGGAGATGGAAAGCCCATCCCCAAGGGTCAGCCTCCCGCTCTTGTCAGCCTGAGGCTCTGAGGCGCAGAGCCTGCCCTGGAGAATGGAAATGATGATGGTGGCTCCTCTGAGGGTCAGAGGCAAGTGCTCTTTAAGGGTGCCGTGGCAGGCAGGGGGTGGGATTCCTGTCATTTGTGCCGTACAAAAGCTTCCCAGTGCCAGCTGATCTCCAGCTAGAACTGAACTGTAGGCCAAAGGTATAGCCAGCACTTAACAGAGCTCTTTTCTTTTCTCTAACTAGGAGATCCCGATTTGCACACTGGTTTGGCCCAGCATTGCTGGAGAGATTTCGTGGGATGTGTCTTTTGTCTCTCTGAACTTCCTGGTGCCGGGGCTGCTCATTGTGATCAGTTACTCCAAAATTTTACAGGTATGTTTGACTCAAGTGCTGTGCTGAACTGCACTAAGGGCTCAAGCACGTCCAGTGCAGGCTTACAGGTTCCGGGTCAGAAGACACCTTGGCGTCACAGTTGTCTAATCTTGATTCACTGGACAGAGCTACACCCTCTGCAGTACTCAGCGTGCCTGTGTGTTTGTTTTTTCTAAACAAAGTCTTTATGATTTTTTTTTGCTCATTACTAAAGTAATATAAGTCCATTATGAAAAATTAAATTGAAAAGAGGCACAGAACAGTGTAGCAGAGAAACTGAAAATCTACCTGCATTTAACAACTCAAGTACATTTTTGCAGGTATTCTTCCTGTATATTTACATGTGTATCATAATATACCATGTGTGTGTATTTGATGAACCATGTAAAACTGCAGGTTAAATTGGCTAAATAGCTCCTGGCACTGTTCACTGTCCTTTTCAGATGCTGCCTGCATCTGTAACTTGCTGTCTGCTCCGTAACTTCCTTTTTTCCCTCCGCATTCTAACATGACATCTTTCCATATCAGTTCCTGTAACTTATCTCATTATTTGTAGTGGCTGCCTGGCTTTCCATCATTTGAACAGTCATATAGTTTATTGTATGGACTTTTGGGTTGTGTTCATTGTTTACCTAACACAAACACAGCAGTAATCAAGAATGTACATGTTTTAAGACTTTATGGAAGTATAATATACCAATACAAAAGTGCACGCAGTTTACATATTCTGCTCATGAACTGAGCACACTCATAAAGCTGTAGGATCAAGAAAGGCAAGAATGTCCACCTCAGCTGTCTCCCGACCTAGGAAATGATGTCTGCCCTCAAACAAACACATGCAGGAACATGAAAAAGATGGGCCTGCCTCTGCTTCCTGTTCTTCCTGCATCCCATCTGCAGGAAAGGGGACAGGCTGGCAAACACTAAACACCTGAATTTATGCCCGTGATAAAGGGTAACTGCAAAGCCCTCACGTTTCTTGGAGGTGTGCAGTTGCTGAATCTTGGTTTCATAACACATGACATGTGGATTACCTGGTGAATAAGCTTATCAAAGTGGAAAGATCCTGCTCAGTGTCTGGCCACTTTTATGACCCTTTCTTTATAGCTGAGGATCTGTAACCCTCTCAGATATTCAGAGCCCAAGGCCAGGCCAGCATCATCCAGGCCCACTAATCCCCGCTTCTGTGGAAGATGGCCTCCTAGGTCCCTCCCTGGAATCCTCCTCACCAGATCACTGTGAACCCAAGAAAGACCCCAGCCTGGGCCTTGCTCAAGCATGGGAGACAGATCAAGCATGGAGTTAAGGCCTGGAAGGTGCTTGCCGGAGGGGCCTGGCATATTTTAATATTATAAAAAAGTTAGCTGTTATCATTAAAAGGAAAAACATGAGGGAAAAGGTATGAGATATATACAATGAATAAAAATTTATCTTTGAACTCTTTCTGTAGTGTTTAACATTTATAAGGGATGAATTCATTTAGTCCTAAAAAGAAATACAGATGAGAAAACTCAGGCACTGGGAAGTTATGTAATTTACCCAAAGTCACACGGTTCATAAGTGGGAGTTGAAACTCAAGTAGTCTGGCCCCAGAATTTCAACACTTTAATTCATCAAATATTTGTGAAGAGTCTGTTCTATGTGAAGTCCTGGTGGGGAGCGGGGATGGGTCACGGATGTGGGCACTCTCTAAGTGGGGAGAGGGACAAAGACTGCTGCCATTTAAAGGAATAAACTCTGGAACCCAAGGGAGAGAGGTGTAGAGACTGTGTGAAAACACTGCCCACCGTGACATGCTGAACGTGCATGAAGGACAATAGAGGGGAGCAAAGGCCACAAAGGCAAACATGGAAACTTAAAGGGGCTACTTGAAAGACCTGGCTTTGAGTCACACTTGCTGTGTAGTCTTGGGTAAATTACAGGAACTCTCTGAGCAAAGGGCAATCCGAATTCTAAGAGCGTTAGGCCGTTAGGAAGCAGCGGAACATTTAGTGTCTGTGTGGCCACAGCCAGAGATGAGTAAAGTCAGCTCTCTTTCAGCGGTAGGCCAGGCTGTTCTCCCAGCCCTTCTCTCTGACCATGCTGGGAAATAGTCTCCCTGACATTTCCAAGAGAAGAAGCAGCAAGCCAGGGTTTGGAGGCGGCAAGAACAAGGAGCCAACACTGGACTGGGGTTGGCTGAAGGGGTGGCAGTGTCTGCGCTCCCCTCTGTGGGGTCCACTCCGGAGTCCCAGAGAGGCCCAGAGGATCTGGTGTGCCCCTTTTCTATGGTGCCTCACACTTCTAAACCTCCTGCCAAGGGAAGAATGACTTCCCAACCACTCTCACCTTATTCTCAAGGCCCCCTAGGAAAACCATGAGGAGACTCAATGGTCAGGAAAGGCTCCTCTTCTCCTCCTGCCTCTGCAGTGCACCACTCTCCAAGCACTGTGTGTCTAAACTCACAGCCTCCTGTCCTTGCCTTTCCACCTCACCACATATACATAGACCCCAAGGCAGCTCCTGGATGAAACAGAAAGTCTGTCATGACCCACAGTTGTGAAATGGTGCATAGACTACTGGGTCAAAACTATAATTTAGATCTTGTTATTCTGCACATAAGCAGTAAAATAAGAATCCTCTCCAAAAGTCCTACATGATCTGGTCCTGCCTATTCCCATAACCTCATCTCCCTCCCCCATGTCCAAGTTGGCCTCATCTCCCTCCCCCATGTCCAAGTTGCCAACACATTGGGACCTCAGGGCCTTTGCACTTGCCATTTCTTCTCCTGGATCACTCTTCTCTCTTTTGCTGTATGCCTATGTCTACCTTATTTTAGGTCTTTACTAAAAAAACCTTCCTCAGAAATGCTCCCTGTCTTTTTCTAAGTCATTACCATGATTTATTTCTTCCTGAAGCATTTATAACCCCTGTCATATTTTGTTGTGTGCATTCATTTGAGTATCATCTATCTTGCCCACTAGATGCAAGCTTCATGAGAGAATTTGTTTTGTCCATTGTTGTGTCCCCATGCCTAGAACACAGGCTGACTTATTCATTGTAAGAGCTCAATATCTGTTAAATTATCACATCAACAGGGGTTACAGGGCCTTCCTTTCTTGGTCAATGGGAAATCACTGGACAAAGACACTGGGGCTCCAGACCAAGCTTTATTACCATGGAAGTGACTTAACTAATGCAGGCTTCAGTTTCCATTGGTGCCAAATACACCTTGGTGGATTGTTTAATGCAATAAAATGGAAGAGAATTCTATGTTTTTAAAAGCACAACATTAATGCAAATAGGAGTCTACTGAAAAATTACTTTCTACCCTACTGGCAAAACTGACTATTTTGCCCATTTCCCAGGAGGACTATGACATTTGTCCTCCTTTGTCACCTGTGAGTTTGCGAGATGAGTCACTTGGGAATGAGCAAGCTGCTGCCAGGTGGATGTGGCATCTGAGCAAGGCCTCGGAGTTTGCCTTTCCTCCCTGATGAAGGCAGACATAATGCAGAGGCACTAAACCAGCTTTTCTGCCCAAGCCTTTCCTGTCAAGAGCATGCTCTGTAAAAGCCATCGGCCACCACTGTGCATTAGCCATGTTGGTAGGACACAGAGCTACAGCCCCCACCCTTCCCCACAGCCCAGCCTCTCACCTGTCTCTACTGCCCCTAACCCGGGTCCCTTCGTCTCTGGGATTGAGAAGCCCCCTCTTACATCGCTGTGATCATCTGTTGTTCTAAAACAGTCTCTAGCATGCTCAGCAGAGCTCAGTGGGATGGTAGATGTTAGGAGGGATGTTGGTCATAGGAGCCTAGCAAATATAGCATTTTTGCTGCAGGACTTCAGAGCCTTTGTTATACCTTGGGAATTTTCAACACAGGAATAGACCAGGCAGGTACCACGGCTAAATCTGACCACATAACTCCTTTTCCCACAGAGCATCTTTTTGGATGGTACTTCATGGAACCCCCTTTGGGAAACCTTGCTCTAAATTCATTATTGGTTCTGACCTGGGCAAAGGTTCAGAGCAGGCTTCATCTTGGCTTGTTCTATCCCATTACCCTTCAGGAGCTGCTTCATGTGCTCTAGCTAGTGGCTATATTTGCCCTCTACCTTCCCAGCTTCCTCTTTCTTTGTGACTCATACATGCCATACATTTTCAGTGGCTTTTTCCAATCAACAGTTTTCCCAAGGGAATAGCTCCAAATGACTCTTAAGTACTTCGATCAGGCTGTCAACACTGGCTGTTTGAGGTTTGGTTTACATCGTCCCCTAGCAACCATTGCCATGACAGGTCAAGATGCTCTACCCTTTGTAACCATATATGTTTACTATTCCCCCTCATATCAGCTTGTACACACAGCAATGGAAGTGCAGCGTGTGCAAAGCTCCCTTGCTTATTGCTGGGCTCAGACCCTATGAGAATGCTTAGCACATATTTGGGGCACAGTATTTGTTGATGAGCCAGTGAGGATATGGCTTGCAGTTGGAAAACCCTCAGCCTAAGTCAGAGTTTAACTGAGAAGCAAAATTGGTTTCAGCTGAATATAAAGGCACTGGGCTGTGAATAGCAAGCCCTTCTTGCTTACCCAGCTCTCATTCTCCAGCTTTGAGGGACTATGTGCTAGGCAAGAAAAAGGAGGTGGACCTTCTGGAAAGGGAGTCTGACGATTCTGAGAGACTGATGACTGACCCTTCCTTCAGAAGCCTAACCTCTGTCAGCGGGAGCCCACCCCACCTGCTCCCACCTGACAGCAACCCTGGCTTGGTGGCTATAGCATAGGGAAAGGACCCTGGGTTGGGGGTCCTTTTAGTGGGGGACCAACTAAAATTTGGTCCTTCCTGACCTTTGGAAGCTCATGGGGATGTAAAGCCAGCCAGTCCTAAAAGGACAGTTTCAAAGGGATTCTTTCAAAGGACTGGGGAAAAAACTGCAAACCAAGCCTGTTGTCCTGGATAAACTCTCACAGTCTAGTGAGCATGAATCACTTGGGGGAGTTTAGGAAAAGTGCAGATCTCTATCCTCAAACTCACAGAATCAGAATATGAGAAGATGGACCCCATTAGACACCTGCATTTTATTGTGTGCCCCGTGCCCATGGAACCACACTCATAGTCCTCCCTCCTGGGTGGCAGAGACCAGAACCAGTGCCTCTGTGTAGGGTACATGGCCCTCATTTGCCTCTGAGACTAGAGCAAGTCACTTCACTTCTCAGAGCTTCCATCTCGGTTCCAAAAATGAGGTAAGTCCAGAGGACTCTTTGAGGATTAGAGTTAACCCTCAGAACCTAGTCAAGCATTTAGTTTAATTTAAAAGCTCATTAAGCATTCCACCCAGTTGTAGAGACATTTGAAATCCTGGACAAATGTTGATTAGCCTTGGCATGTAGTGTGGGAAGGTGAGCAAGGAAAGAGCCATATTTGATTATATGTCCCGTTTTACTCCTTACTCTGCAAGTTTTGGGAACTCTGGAGAGAAGGAAGTAGTAGCATCTGTCAGCGCTAAATAGACCAGACCTCCCATGTGCTTGGCCATGAGATAGTCATTGTCGGACAACTACTATACAACTGCTAGAGCCCTGGGCCACAGATTGTACAGGGAGCCCATAGTCCAGCTCAGGGTGGAAGTAAGAGCAATGCGTGGATCTTGACCACATAGTAGACATGGCCAGTGCTGAGTGAGAGAGTACCTGGAGCAGCACATCAGAGGATGCCAGGTGGGAGATGAACCAGGGGGGCTCCTGGCAGTGTCTGGCATTAGAGCTTAAAGTTAAAGGCTGGACAGAAGGATTTCCACTGATGGAGGTAGTGAAGTATGGAAGAAATTAGTTTAAGATTAAGAGCATGGCAGCACTCTGCCAAGTTTAAAGCTCAGCTCTGCAACTTTTCAGCAGGATCCTGTTGGGCAAGTTCCCTGACTCTTAGAGCTTCAGCGTCCTCCTCTATAAAATGGAAATCTGCAAGAACCTCTGCCATGGAATGCTGAGAGGGTATAGAGAGGTAAATCAAGTTACAGGTAAGAGCCTGGCACATAATAAGTGCTCAGTAAATTTCAGCTCTGATCAACCTCATTTATTCAAAAATATTGGTGACATACTACATCAAGGACTCTGGAAGTTTTACTGTTTCTCTTGGCTGGATAACGTGAGCAGCATGAGGGATGAAGCCCCTGTTGGTATCAGCCTCATGTGCCCACCAGGCTACACTCAGAGTAGGACATCCACTCAAAGGCAGTGCCATCTCCCACATCTGTCAAACCAGGTGGGGTCCCTGTTAACCAGCTTTTACCAGAACACAGGTTCTCACTTTGACACTACAGCAGCTTTGGACTTGGATGTGCCCATCTGACCTCCACATTGGAGTACGAGATGGTGGATGATGTCTGCTGAGCAACCCCCCTGCACAGTAGGGCAGCAGAGGAGAGGGCTGAATAATAGCATGGCAACCCCCTTTGATCCTTTTATGATATGGCTCATCGTTAACTATGCCAAGTTGAATTTTCACAGATGGGGTTGTCACCATTTATTATCCATGGAGTGACCGTCAACAAGCAACTTAAATTTTCCGAGAATCAATTTGCTCATCTGTGAAGCAGGAATAGCAATGGTATAACAACTGAAAAGAGGAGTTGTGAAGATTAAATATGACAACTGATGAAACAACAGGTAGTTTGATGCCTGGCAAGAGTGGAACACCTAGAGAAGTTTAGGGGTCTTGATTCTGTTGTTGGGGAGCTTCAGGAGGAATGAAGTCTGTTCACTCAGGACCTGCTGTCCTAGTTTCCATCGACAACAGGCAGACTGAAACTCCCATACAGGGGAGTAAACATCAGTGTAATCATGAGATAAACAGCTACCTTAATTACAGAATTAGAAAGTTCTAAGAACAGTTCATACCATTCTGACCTTGGAGTTAACTTGCACATATTGTAAATGATACTAATTAACCTCCAATTACTTTCCCTCTTGAGATTCTGGACTCCTAGGGGAATGGACCCTGGGGCCAGCCCAGAGCTAACAATGTGACCAATCCCCAGATAATGAAGCACTTCCATATGGCCAGCAGGCTTTTCCTACAGGAAAAGCAGGATACAAGTACTCAGCAAGTGGGGTTAGCAAGGACCAGTAGCATTGTCTGAACATTCCGCATTGGCTTTTCCCTAGGGCAGAGGTCACAGAGGCGTGCCAGGCTCCTAGATACAGCATCTGCAGCATCCCAGGCTAGCTGCGCTCAGCAAGATCCCACCCCACCAAGGTCCCATCAACAACCACCTCTTGGCATCACAGAAGTGATAGAGGCTGCCAGGCTTTCTCCCCTTTGGATATGCCCAGAGGAGGATTAGAATTCTGCATCCAGGCAGGACACCAGGTGTGCAGGACTTCCAGAGCCTGAGCACTGGATCCTTTCCAGCAATCCTGCTGGTCACTAACTCGACCACTATTATCACCCTGCACTGAGGAGTCACCTTAAATGGCAGCCCTCCTCCTCCTCACACACATGGCCTTCTAGGGCTTTTGCTCACTGCACACTGCATACTTGCAAGGCTCCTGCTTTCAAACTCTTTTGGCTCAACCAACAGTCTCTTAGAGGGCTTCTTCCTCACTTGTTCAGTGAAGGGGTAAACTAGTCACTGGCTACTCAGAGTATGGTCGCTGGACTGGCAGCAGTAGCAGCAGTGGGATATACTATAAGAGTTTGTCAGAAATGCAGAATCTCAGCTTGGCCCAGACCAGCTGAGTCAGAATCTATTTTGTAGTATACTGGGGTTAGAACTTAGGGCTTTTACATTGCACTACATCCTCAGCCTTACTTTATTTCATTTTGTTTAATTTCATTTCATGGAACAATCTCAACTCACTAAGGTGCCTAGGTTGGGCTTGAAGCTGTGATCTTTCTGGCTCAGCCTCTCAGACTGGTGCTGGGATTATGTTTGTGCCACTGTGTTAGCTTAGAATCTACATCAAAATAAGGTTGTGCCAGTTGCTTCCAGGCATGGTAACATCTGAGCCCCGTCTTGCTGTAGCGCGCTGGTTCTAAAATGTTAGGAAGCTGCTCTATGGCTCACACATACAGTTTTGATGTGAGTGGGAGGAGAGTGCACACAAGGTTTTATTTTAATCTGCTCAGTCTGTATCAGTAAATGGGCCATTTCTGTGTCCAAAGCTGCCCACTGCCAACTAAAACCCTACCTGACACAGAGCAAGATGTTCTAACTGACCAGGTTGAACAAGGGAAGTAGGAAGTGATATCTACAGGAACCCCTGAAAGAAGAGTCCAGAACCCTCTCCTAAATCCATGGAACCAAGATTGTCTTCATTTCCCATGATCCCTCTCCTAAATGATCATTAGTGAAAAATGTCAGAGGTCCCAGAAGTCCAAATGGGAGGAAGTTATTCAGCTGATACTGGATCCAGTGCACACTTGAGTGTGCAAAGATATGCATAAGGAAGTTTCTTCCACAATCACCACTTCTCAAATGTTGCATAAATACCAAATGTTTGAGAATTTTCAATAAATGGCACCAGAATTGCTCTAACCAGGTCATCCTTCTTGCTGGGAAGTGTTATATTCAGTAACACTTATGTCTGACTCCAGAACATTCCAGTCACATTTTGATTGTGCCTGCTTATTTTAAAATGCCAGTCTCATAGTTGCTTCAGTTTCCCCTGCATAACATGATACTTTACATGGAAGACCCCAAAAACTACACAAGAAGACTCCTTGAATTAATCAACAAATTCAGCAGTGTAGCTGGATACAAAGTCAACACCCGAAAATAGATAGCATTCCTATACACAAACAACAAACAGACTGAGAGAGAAATTAAGGACACCACAGCTTTTACAATAACATCCAAGATATTGAAATATTTAGGAATCAATCTAACAAAAGAAATATTTAGGAATCAATCTAACAAAAGAAGTAAAAGATCTATTCAATGA
>NW_004955507.1:107431-119856 GCF_000276665.1 Chinchilla lanigera
AAAGTAAAGGGCAACTGGGGTGTGGGAAAAGAGAAGGGAAAGAAGAGGAAATTATGTAAGTATGTATATACAGGATAGCTAATATAGTTATACTACTGTCTTCTATTGCTCTACAGAAAGAAACAGTTAATGATTACTTGTTTATCAATATTGTATTTCTCTATTTTTTTTGAGAAACCACTTTGAAGATATCAATAAGTAATACAACAACCATTGTTAATTTCCTACAACTTTGTCTGTAACTCTGTTTTGTTTGTATTGTTCTTATGCTATTTTGTAAATGGATGTCTGTTTGTTAATATGTTTTCCTTCTTTTATTTCTTAAAATAAAAAAAAAGTTTCCCCTGCCTCCAGTGTAAATACGTTTGTGCCAGGGCTGGGTGGGGCATGGAGTAGGAAGGCTATCCTGTCTGTGCCCCTGCTCTCCCTCAAGGACAAGGAGCTCACATGATCACCCATGTGATGCTTGGCCCCTCCGGTTCGTCACTGTCTCTGATTTCTATACAACTCATGGTTTGTCAGCAGGACCTGCTGGTAAGGAAATCGCTCCCAGGCAGTAGCATCCCTACAGGTACTGGCGGCCTTTCACTCAGACTTAGCTTCATTTTTGAGCTGACCTTGCTAGCAGCTGCCTTAATAAACCAATGGCCTTGAATCTCATCTACCTTCCATAGCCTCAACTCAAGGGCCTATAGGCAGGACTAGGATCCACTTTCCTTGCCTCTGAAAAAGGAGAGGAACCTAGTGTAGGTCTGATGCTTCCCTTCTGCCTGGCCTTGCCATATCATCCTGCTGTCTCCCATGGCCTGTCCTTCACGCAGCAACCTGTAAGGGAGGGGAAGAGTATGGCTATAGCCACTTCAACCAAGCAAACAAACAGGGATAAGTAAATATAATACCATCGATGGGAGCCTGGATAAACTGTAGCACAGCCACAGAGTGGAAAACATGCAAGCAGTAACAAGACAGCATGAACAAGGTGCCTTCTCTCTGTACCAAAATGTGAGCACCATGCTTCAGTGCTGTGTGAAAAGTAAGTAGCATGCATGCAGTGGTCCCATCTGGGTCCAGAGACTAAGTGGTCCCATCTGAGTCCAGAGCACAAGTACAGAGGCCCACAGTCCCATAGCCACAATCTCTTCTATGTGTGTGGAGGTGGCACATTTTTAGAAGGCCTCCCAGGAAGCCGTTCACTTTGGTCACCTCCAGTGAATAGAAATGGAGGGTACAGAAGGCTAGAGAAAAGACCTTATACTTTTCATTTGCTTCCCCTTGGTTTTCTTTCTTATTTGTATTTTATTATTTGAGAAATCACCAAATTGCAGCACATCAGAAAATTGGGACCAGTTTTAACAATTTGAAAGCTTTAAATTCCAGATTTGTTTTGAAACTAACTTCCAAACAAAACAACAGGATAAAAACAACACCAACATATACTATACTGCTGAAGGTATTGTTGTATCATTTAGGTTTGTACCTGGAGTACATATTGCTTGTGTACGATTACTTGCCTCTTTAAAAAATAGTAACAAGGAAGATGTGGTTATGAGCACATGGCCCTCTCTAAACCATCCAATTAGGGCTTTTCACCTCCCTCATTCTCTCTTTTTTACAATATGCATCATTTTTCTGCCTCATTTCTTGGGTACCCAAGATACCTGTTTTTCCAGCACATCCCAAGTGTGGACAACAGCCCAGGCCTCTGAGGAGGCAGCACTTTCCACATCAAGTTCCAAAGAGAGATATCCCCAGTGCCGCAGGATGGCAGACTCTAACTCCCAGGCTCCTAACTCAAAACTCCCTGTCACAGGCAGTAACCTGTGGCTCTTGTTCTGTTTGGATTTCCTGTAGATCACGAAGGCATCACGGAAGAGGCTCACCATGAGCCTGGCATACTCAGAGAGCCATCAGCTCCGCGTGTCACAGCAAGACTTCCGGCTCTTCCGCACCCTCTTCTTGCTCATGATCTCCTTCTTCATCATGTGGAGCCCTATCATCATCACCATCCTCCTCATCTTGATCCAGAGCTTCAGGCAAGACCTGGTCATCTGGCCGTCCCTTTTTTTCTGGGTGATGGCCTTCACATTTGCCAACTCAGCCCTAAATCCCATCCTCTACAACATGTCGCTGTTTAGGAACGAATGGAGGAAAATTTTTTGCTGCTTCATGCTCCCAGAAAAGGGAGCCATTTTTACAGACACGTCTGTCAGAAGAAATGATCTATCTGTTATTTCCAGCTAGTTAAGATTTTCTCTAGGCAGATTCTCTCTGGTGAGTCACAGTGTGTATTTAAAAGGAATTAATTTCCACAACCATCTACCCTGCTTTAGGAAAATCTAACCTATGCAAATACACATCTATGGCATGGGAAAATTAAGGGATGATGATCCAGTACAAAAATATTTTTCTTTTATAAAAGGGTCTATTAGGGGTTCCTTTTAAATATGATTTTTTCAGTGTTTGTAATATGATTGAAGTTAATAAATTGTTACTTATAACTGTTCAGCAGTCACATCTCCTACATATAAAAGCCACACCTTATGGTTTTAAAATTGAGTCTTGAATCAGATTCAAGATTCAGATTTCTCCTTTATTTTTATTTTTTTAGAGACAAGGTCTCGCTGTGCAGTTCAGGTTGGGCTTGAACTAACAATGTAGCCCACACCAGCCTCAAACTCATAGCAGTCCTCCTTCCTCAGCCTCCTCAGGAAGCACCTGCTATGGCCAGTGTTGTTGGTGCTGGGACTGCAATGATGAAGCAGACAGCTATGGCCCTGCTCTTAGGGAGCTTATGTTCTTGTCTAGATGGGGGGCACATATTAAACAGAGTGAAAAAGCACCCCCAGTGTAAGATAGGATGCTGTGGGAGTGATGGCATTTTGATGGGGTAGGGAGGGTGTAGGGAGACCTTTCTGATGAGTGACACAAGAACCCTGCTAGAACCCATCAATGCATGCCACAGAAGTTCCAGGTCTAGGAGGCCACCATAAGGAGGTTATTCAGTACTGAATGGAAGTTTGCAGCTGCAGACTGACCAAGATCTGATGAATGAGTTTAAATATTACTCTGACTACTAAGCAAGAAATATACTGTAAGGAGCAAGTATAAAAATAGAGACCAGTTAGGTAGCTGCTGACACAGAAAAAGTTGGTGAGGTTCTTGGAATTGGGTGACATTAATGAAGGATTGTGAGAAGTGGTCTTGGGATATACTTTTGGAAGGTGGAGCAAAATAGTTTATTGATGGACAGATGTAGAATTGAGGGAGAGAATTCCAGGTGGCGCCTAGATTTTTAGCGTGACAATGGCTGGATGGAGAAGACCGGGATAAAAGTAGGGGTGAGAAGGCCAAGAATTTCATTTGGAGAAAGTAAGTTTAAATCCCAGTGAGATATCCAAATGAAAAAGGTACTTGAATGCAGAGATGCAGAGGATAGGTATGCAAACACAGCTTTGTTGAGAGACACAGGTAGTATTTAGAGACCTGTTGTTTTATGAAATACCCTAGGAGAGAATGGAAAGTAGGAAGAGAGTCAAAGACTGAGCAAAGAGACAATGTCAACCCTTGGATATTTGGCCAATGACTAAAACACGTAAGTCCTATCACATAGTAGCTACTCAACAAATCATCCAGTCCCAGTAGCTACCATTCATGAACTTTCTGGAGCAGCTTGCTTCTAAAATAAGATTTATGATGATCATGAGCTTAGGGGAAAAAGGACAAGGAGGCTTTCTTCACCCTTAGCTAATTGATATGGTAAATTAAAGCTCTTTATTGAAGGAATGCATGGATATTTTATGTGTCTTTGGGACTGTCAGATTGAAGCCATGAAGAGCCAGGTTCTGAGCCTGCTGTTCCATGAGAGTGAAAGGCACAATTTTCCCACTTGCCTCCTCTACCTTTGGTGGAGAACAAGGCACACGGTATGGGAGACACACACACACACACACACACACACACACACACACACTCACTTCACAGACATCAGGCTAGCAGTGTTAGACAGCTCCTACACATGTTAAGAGGTTGTCTGACTGAGCCTCCTCAGGCAGGTGGAAAAGGTAGGAAACCATTCCTATTTTTCAAGAGAGAAGTGTGGGGCTCAGAGAAGTCACATATCCGGTACCTACCACACAGCTAATATGTGAGCTGGATTTAGACTTAAAACCAAGGTTTTCTGGGGCTGGGGATTTAGCTCAGTGGCACAGCACCTGCCTGGCAAGCACAAGGTCTTGAGTTCGATTCCTGGTTCCAGAAAAAAAAAAAAAAAAAGATTTTCTGGTACCATTTGCTGCTGTTTTGAAAATGAGAAAGACAGGCTCCTGGGAAACCCATGAAACTGAAGCTTTACACAGTTATATGCTAGAATTCACAAGTGCTGCTAATGGTGGCGGACACTGGTTATCTGTCCCAGTCCTTCCCTTCAGTCCCGCCTAGCTCCTCCTTGCACTCCCCAAGTAGGGGCACTGTGTTCTTTCCTATAGACCCGGCTTCTAGGGCCACATCTCCCAACTTCCCCAGAGAAACCTGAAGCTGCCTTCTCCACATACTAGAGATGGTGAAGGATGGGACTGTTTCCTAGGGCTCATCCTGACCCATGTATCTCAGCCTGTCACACCCAGCCAGGGCTGAGCCCACTGCACTGCCTACCTCAAGACCCAGGGCTGACAGCCGTGGGCTTGCTGGTGTGGCCTAGCCACACTCTCTTGGCCAGGCTAGTAGTTGAGGCCTTCTGAGTTAGTGAGGAAACCCCTTTTTTGTGAAGTTGGGAGAAACCACAGTTTTTAATAATGGAGATGAGACATTAGAACTGGCCAAAAGTCACACAGAACAGGACTAAAGAATTCCCTCCTGACACATAAAAGGACACTCCCATCTGTAGCCCATGAATATAAATAAAATTCAAGTCATAGAAAGCTGGTGACTATATTTTAATAAATTGAAGTTTGGAATCCCAGTGCTCAAATGGTCCCTCAGAAAACTTATAAGACATACATTTGATATGAAGAGATCCTCTCCTTCCCACATACATTTGTGTATGTACTGAAGGTTTTCTGTTCACCCAGGGAAGATGGGGGGAAGTAAACTCTTAATTAAGATAAATAGCAATGAAGACTGAGAGTTAGGTAGAAGTTTTCAAATGGAATTTTACATGTTTGATGTTGCTACAAAAAGTTTCTTCCTGATTTGCTTTGACAGTAACCTGAAATACAGAAAGCAAAGCCATTAATGACAAGAACATGAACCCAGGGATTATATAGATAACAAATACCATGGTGGTCTTAGGGTTTGGCTTCATGGATATGTTTCTTTGTTCAAATTCATAGCAAACTCAAACCCCCAAAGTAAGATGTGGTTGTAATTCACAAAACACTCACAAGGCTGGTTCTGAAACCCTTCCTATTCCCTGGGGGCAGCGGGCTGACAGCAGAGGACCTGCTGCATGAACACTGCTCCTTTCATTTTTGCCAAATGTGCACCACTGCACTTCACAGTGTGGGGGTTCATCCTCCTACTTCAGGACACGAGGGCTGAGTCAGCCTAACCTCAACCCTATGACTGGCGGTCTTAGAGTGTTCACTACGTTCTACATCACCACATGGTATGAGAAGGGACTTCAGAGTCACAGAAATCTGGGTTTGAATTCAACACAGCTGCCTATCAGAGACCTTCGGCAACATTTTAAATCTTTAGCCTCCATGTTCTCATCTGTGGGACAGTGATAGTAACTGTACCTACAAGGTGTTTCTAAGAATTGACTGAGTTCATGCAGGTGAAGGGCTTAGTGGGATGCCTGGTGGTAACAAAATCCTTTACCAGCATGCAGCCTGCCCAGCAGGGTGAGGTCCACAGCTGTTTGTAGTCTGACTTTGTATCTGTTTGGTGTAGAGGGTCAGTCAGGTGCACAACAAAAATGTTCAGTTTTGTTCCCTTGTGCACTATAACAAGACCCATTTTGTTTTGAACCCCAGTTTCCCATAGGAATGAGTGTGAATTCAAAATAGCACACTTTTCTCTACCATGTTCCTAGTTCTTAAATCAAGATAAGACAAAGACAGTATCATAAAAAAATCCTATGTTTGTCCCAAGAGATCTCCCCAAAATTGTTAATTTAACCATTATTTGGTTTCATAGAGAATACAAAATGTTTGTTACTTCCATTCTCTATTGAACTCACTATGTTGCTGTGTATTTTTTACATCAGTGACCATGCATGCTACCTTATCCTTCATGGATGACACTTAACTCCCCTAAATATTAATTTGGTCAAGATGGTTGTGGGGGGCAGTGGAACCAAGAGTAAACTGGCCTGAGTAGCAAAATAAAAGGATAAGAGTACCCTTGGTGCTTTACTTAATTGTCAGGGTTTTGGAAAACGGTCTGTGGTCACTCCTACAGTGGCCCAGGATAAGTCCAGGAAAAGACCTAGCCACAAGGACCAAGACTTAGGCCCAGAAGGGCAGCTCCTCAGACTCCCTGTAATGGTTGATACATTGTGTCAACTTGAGAAGTCTAGAAGCTTAACTAAGTAGCTCAGCAGTTCTATATCCTAGGGTATAGAGGACATGCCCTTATGCTTAAGGATGTTGTTAATTGTGTCAATTTGGGAAGCTTAGAAATTTAACTAAGTGACTCAGCAGGGAGTCAGAAGCCTCACTTTGTAAACATCCTGAGCCTGTGCAAGAGGACAGGGAGATGGTGTGAGTGCTACAACCCCTCCCCGAGGCAGTTTGCCTGCACATAATATAAGGGAGGAAAAAAGGCTTGTTATCCCCCTTTTTTTTTGTTTTTGTTGCTTTTCCTGCCTGATGCTGCCTTCAACTGTTGCCCCTTACCATGCCACCCTGCCTTGGAGCTAGATGATTATGGACTAAAATCTCCACAAACTGTGACCTAACTAAACCTTTCTTTCCTTAATTTTGGATGTGGGTATTTTGTCTCAGCAATGAGAGAAAAATAAGATACTCCCTGATTTCTCTTGAGTGCAGCTGTATGCATTCCCAGGTGGCTGGCCCAGGCTCCAGAGCCCTTGGAGCCCTCCAGAGTACCACTCACCATTGTGTTCGATCCTCCGGTACTGCCTATCGAGGCACAGCTCCTCCTGCCGCTGGCGCACCAGCTTCCGTGCCTCCGGGGTCAGGCCATTAGGGTCACGGGAAAACACAAAGGAGTAGCTATCAGCACAGGTGCCATCAAGATTGAGCAGGCGGCAGGAGTACTGCAGCGCGAAGGTGTCATAATCCGTGTCAATGATCCAGTGGTCATCATCTGTGAGGCACAAAGGCATAGTGTCGACCAACAGCTTACCCTCAGTGGGCCCAGAGATTTGGGCAACTTACTATCTGTGGATTCTTGGAATTGGTTGCCTTTCTTTAGGAAGCGGGTGCCTACAAAGACTTCTGACAGCTTTTACAAAACTGGGCAAATAAGAAAAGATCTCATTCTTTATAGAAATCAGTCCTGGCTTGGAGGACATCTCATTCACTTCAATGATTCCCTCTCTCCCTAACAATAAATGACAAAGCATCTTTCCAAAGGACCACTGAAGATATGATCCCATGAAAATCCCAGAACAAGTATTTCCATTCTTATCATGACCATTCACTCTCCAGTACCTCATCTCACATCTGATTGTCAAAAGCCTCTGCTATCCCCAACACCAGGAGATGTCTTTTTTGAGGATATGTAGCAGCCAGTTCCCACCTGTCTCATTAACTCCATTGGTTTCCTGCCACTATCTGCTGGAGGAAGCCACTGACAACATGGCTTCTCTGGTTGCATCCTAATCCTGCTTAGGAACACTTGCCAAGTGGGCAAGGAAGGTTTTGCTTTGGGGGCACAAGAAACCACTATCAGGCATCAGACACTCACTTTTACCGCTTGTCCTCTTCACAACTCTCAGCAGAGGCAGAACCCAAGTCTTAAAAAAGGCAAATCATATTTATTCCTCAAGGCTGAGATGTAAGCAACGGCGAGTAAGTAAAAGTGAAGGTGGTAAAAGTAATTAACTAACGCAGTATGGAAAATAATGTTACTAGGGATGTATGTGAGTGATGTGCCACACAGAAAAAGCAGAGTTCAAATTTATCCATATATCTTATATTCAAATCAAAGTGCCACATTTCTACTTAATTTAACCTTCTTATTAACACATAACTGTGGCTGGGACCTCCTGAGCACTAAATTATGTGCTGGCCACTGTACAGAATTATATGTTTTCTCAGTTATTTCTTGCATTGACCCTAAGTGCACACTATTACTCTCTATTTTATAGATGAGAAAACTGAGGCACACAGAAACTAAATAATTCACTCAGGTACATACACAGCAGGGCAGAAGTGTGACTTGGGCAGGGAAGTGTGACTCCAGAGTCTGCATGGTTAACCTCTCCACCACGGTGGCTCAAGACACTAGGTAAAAGGGGGAGAAAAGCAACAAAAAGGTTCTGTGTCTCTGTCTCACACCCTGGTCCTGAAGCAAGGGATACTCCGCAGCTGTAGTGCTCAGTTGAAGTTGGAGGGAGGCAGGGGCCTGGATGTCACAGCATCCACACCTGTGAGGCCATCTCTACCACTCCCCCCAAGCAGCCTCTAGGTGAGACTGAGAACCCCTAGAATACCTACTGAGGATGGGGTTGAGCCCAAACCTAGGCCCCGCAGGAGGGTTGTCGTAGATGAGGGTGTGGATCTCCCTTCTGCAATTCACCCTAGACATGCCAGGAAGAAGAATGAGCCAGCTCTGCACCTCCTAGGCTTTCCCAGGCTTGCGGATGTCTCAGACCAACGACTGCTCAGCAGTGACCACAAAGTAACTCAGCAGATGAGGAAGGAGTGAAAGCTACAGGGCTATTGCTGGCCTTGCCCTAAGCATGGGCTCCTGAATATCTGGGCAGTCTTCTCATCCCTGGATGAAGTCATCTCTGCTTTGGTTATGGGGCCACTGTATTACATGAGCATCCCAGAACCCTGCCTTGGACATCAGGGTCCCTACCTGTGATAACTCCATTCATGGTCCAAGCAGCTAGCTAGTAGCTTTTAAAAAAAATCTGCAGCTTTAAAGTTTTTCTCCAAAACTGTTGCCAGAATGTGAATTTCAGTGTGAAAACTTTCAATGCATGACTTTAGTAAAACTGAAGACTGTTCTAGACTGTAAAAGAAAGCCTACATTGGTCTGTTATGTTTTCGGGCTCCTGTTGGTACAATACTTCAAAGACAAAGCATTTATATCATAACAACCTGGACCAGATTCTCCCTGCTAAAAGTATTTGCAAAAGAGGATTTGCTTGAGCACTGCTATAAAGAATGAGCCCAGTGTTTCAGCCTCCTCACTCCCAGCAGCTGGGCCAGGCCCCTCTGGAGAACCAGACACCTCCAAATGCTTCCAGACAGCAGCAGCTAACAGCATCCAGTAGACAAGGCAGGAGAGGACTGAAGGCAATGGCTATATGGTCAGGAACCCCTGACTCCCCTCCCCCACTCCAGGAAGTCTACACTGTACCTTCACAGGTTGGTTTAGAGGTTTGGACTGTCAGTCCTCAAACCAAAAAGAAAAAAAAAACATATACCTGGTAAGGGGAACTGTCTCAGTGAGCTGGTTCCACTGAAAATCTATTGCTCTCCACTGTGGACCTAGACCATGTCCTCTCCTCTTCTTAGACCTGTGCCCTCCAATTGTCCAAAATGACAAGGACAATTGAGAAGTTCCCTGTGTCCTCGGGAGTGACAGTCCAGCTGAGCCAACCAGGTGATACATTTGTGCTACTCCTAACTACTTATCAAAAGAACCCAACGGCCCTGATAAGGCGAGTGGAGTCAGAGGCCTCAAGACCTGAGTAAGCATTATGTAGACAAGGGCCTCCCAAAGTTTCCTGTGTCAAAGACAGCTAAGAGGTAGTAATATGAAACACTGATGGAGAATTTATGTCACAGGTATTCTGAGTGCTTTCTGTGTGTCAGCTCACTGGATCCTCATAAAACAACTGTGCATGGTAGGTACTATGATTATTTTCACTTTGCAGAGGAGAAAACTGAACCAAAGAAAGGCTAAGGAAAAATCCAAGGTCCCACAGGTAATGGCTGACTTGAAATATGGACTCAAGCCATTTAATTTAACAGGGCATGCTTACTCACTACATGCACAGCTTCTTTCCTGAAAAGCAGCCTTAGAAGGAATTTATCCCTAAGCCTTCTGCACTACAGTTACCTCACTTAACATCTACACTTGTCACTTCCAAGGTTCCAATTATCCCCCAACCCACCACCACCACCAGAAATCCTAGAGAGAATCCCAGTGTACAAGAGATAAAAGTAGAGCTAATCTGGTTTGGAAGAAATAGGAGAAGACAAGAGACAAAACCCTACCTTTTCATTGCGCTCGCCCCATCACATCTCCGAAAGCATTGTCAATAGAATTCTATTCCTTTAAAGAAATTCTATTCCTTTCTATTCTTTTCAAAAGCTCATCTCAAAATGGAGAAGAATATAATGTGTTTTCTAAAAGTTACTAACCCTGTGTCCCCTGGTATTAATTTTGTAATCCATTATCAGAAAAGTACATCTTTTACTCTAAATGAATCACTTTGGGAAATTTTGCCACTGTTTGAAATAATTTTTATTACTCTTATCTGATTAAAAACTTCCCCCCCTTTGTAGTATAGCAATTCCTCTGTACAGTGTAAATCAGTACGAAAACATAATTATTTAAAAAAATGAAGTTTCATCTAACGTATGACTTTAGAGTAAGTCAAACAGTGTGTGTCTCATGTACAGCAGTAAGTTACATAAATATTTCTGTCCTGGATCACAACTGAAGAGAGTTCCCCTGAACAGCCCCCGCGTCCAACCTCACAGGACAGCAATACTTTGTTAAAGGTGGTCCATCTTTGGAGACTGCAGCTCCGGGTCTACCATGGAGGCTTCTACCATACGCTCTCATGGTGTATGATTGTGGACAAAGCACTGCCTTCTCTAGGCTTCCACTTGTTCAGCCGTACACTCACTGCCCCTCTCCGCCTCGCACAGATCCCATGATAAGTCTTCCAGGACCTGCAGTATTCTCTAGCTACCTAGAGTAGACTCCAGATTTGAAACTTAAGAGAAATGGAGGTGGTGGCTAGAAAGAACGTGCAGACAGCAAGTTCTCATGATTAGGCCAAGTTTCAAAATGCTTTACTGAGTTCTCAAACCCCACCCTAATTTGAGTTTCAGGGCTCAGGGAAGAGGCCACTGCCATGCAGAACATGGTCCCCAGCTCATAATCTTAGTACTGGTAAGTAGAGCATTTGGTAGCAAGCCACTGTGCACATTGCTCCCTCCATCTCTGGATGGGGGTGTGGAGATGGCAGTCTCTGCTGCAGCCCCATGCAGTCAAGCTATCTCAGGGATTAAGCCTAAAAAGATACAGATTCAAGAAATGCAGATTCAGCCAGAGTGGTGATGTGGGGAGACAAGAAGGACAAGTAGGGAGCAGGTCACACACCTGACACAGTGGCTGCATGGGACAGTGGCACCTGGCAAACCCAAGGGTCCTCTTGAGCCTTGGCCGAGTTCCTTGTTGGGGCAGGGGGCGCTTGCTGCTCCCACCCTCAACAGCCTAACTTCGCTTGGGGCCAAAGGCCTCTGCCACTTACAGACGTTTCCACAGCTATTCTTCCCAAGGTTGCCACTGGAGAAGAAACCCAGTGATGTGGCCAGGAACGCCTCCCATCCCCAAAAAGGTCCCACTGGCTGACTACTCACTTCCTTTCTGGAGGAAGGAGGCTACTCCCCAGTACTTCATCTTGAATTTGGCAGGGTCTTCGGTGTCTGTGAAGGTGCCCACCATGTCTGCGCACACTTCCCAGTTACTGCAAAAGGCGAGAGATTCTGAGCCCAAGCAGGAAAAGTGCTTCCCAGCTCCGTTTCGCCCTGGGTACTCCCCTCCCTCCCCAGACAATGTTTCGGCAGTCAGCCGGACAGGGACCTGGGACCGGAACACAGGGCACGGCTTCCCACTGCCCACGGACCTTAACAAACGCACTCGGCCCTTGGCCGTGGCGCTCATGTGGCCTTTCTCGTCCACGGAGAACTCGGCGATGATGTTGTCTTGCAGAAAGAGACCCTCGGGGTCCTTCTTGGCTACTGCGTACCAGGTCCCAGAGAACTGCGCAAAGGATAAGAGCGGGGGTTTGGGGGCCGGGGTGCAGGGCCGGCCCGGGAAACAAGGGGCGGCGGGAACCCGGGCCGCCCGGGCGGGTACCTACGCGAGCCTTGTCGAAGTTCTCCTTGACTCGGAAGCCGCTCACCCTGCAGTCCCGCTCAGCGAGCCCGCCGCCCACAGCCGCCAGCAGCACGAGCGCCCACACCCACTGCATCTCGCCCACGAGTCCGCCCTGCGGGAAACGCGCCGCCGTGAGCGCCGGGCCGCGGGAGCCCCTGCCCGCCGAG
>NW_004955507.1:119956-135248 GCF_000276665.1 Chinchilla lanigera
CTGAAGCCGCGCGCAAGCCTGGCCGCCGCGTCCGGGCGCGCGAGGAGCAGGGAGGCGAGCGCCCGCCGGCAGCCCAGCGCTTTATAGCGCCGGGGGGAGGGGGTCGCGCTTTCGTAACCGCGCGGGGTGAAAGACCGAGGGGGAGGCGCGGGCGGCGGGGGGCGGCCAGGCCAGCACTTGCATAATGCGCCCTGACTCACCGCGCCTGGGGACAGGGAGGGTCCCTCTGGGCCGCCGCGGACTGCTGGGACTGGCGCGCAGGGTGGCCAAGCTCTGCAGCGGCGCTGAGCTGCGGGGCCAAGCCCTGGCCTGGTTACCCAGCCCTTGCGCCAGTAGCTGGCGGCCTGGGGTGGCCTCCGGGCCCAGCTGCCCGGGCTGGAGGCCCGAGTGGGCCTGGTAGGAAAACCCTGGTCTCGCGTGGCGAGTAGGGGCCTGTGGGGCTGCCTGCTGCATTAGTGCTGAGACCCTGGCTGTGCCAAGTTGGCCCCTCCGCCTTCTAAGGACTAGTTATGCGGGGGTTTTAGAGTGTTTTGCCCAAATGGTTTTTCCTTTTCATAAAGGATGCATTTTACTCTTTGAGAAGAGTTGTGGTGCCCTTTGCGTCAATATTTGTTCTTTAGTTTCAACATTTAGAAGCATTAAAACGCCCCCTGTTAAATATTCTCTAGAAACAAAACTCTGGTCAGGATAGGAAATTCTTTAGCAGCCTGGGTGGGTGGTTGCGTGGTTGGTTGCCTACTTACTTTGCCGCAGTTCCCTGAAATCACTGGGAAGCACATCTAATGATTGTTTACGATACATTTTATTGCAAAGCCATATTGGAAGCGTATTTTATTTTGTTTTCGAAACTGTCAAATGAATTGGTAGAGGAGTGGACAAAGAAAAGTGACCAATATTCTATAAGAAAAAGTGTTTCACCTACTTCATGACATAGTTTACTCACCGTTTTTCTTCCTCTTTCCAAAGTTAGAGTTCCACGAATCTCATCAAGGCAGTCAAGACTCAGATTTTCACCAACTGAGAAATAATAATGATATGGCGAAAAAATCTTTTTTTAACTGTTCCTTTTACACAGTATTAGTTTTGTCTTCCCGAGTCAAACGGGGAGAAACAGAAGAATCTGGAACATTTTGCTGCACCTGAAATAAGAGTAGGTAGGAGAAAAGGAAATGTCAAATAAATAAGGAGTTGATTGGTTCCCAGACCAGCCATATAGCTATTTCTAGCCCCTCCTCAAAAAAAAAAAAGCTTCTTTCAATTTACTGTAATATTTTGAACATTACCTGACTGGTTCTCAGCTTCAACTTTGCACTTCTCTACGACTGTGAGTCCCAGCTATCTTCCCAGAGTTAGGAATGCCTGTTTCTGACCACCAAGCTTACCAGATCTTCTGGGGCTAGTTTTACCAAAACATGTTTATAGTTGTTCCTCAGTTTCTACAGGAGATTGGTTCCTGGCCTCCTGTGGATACAAAATTCTGTATATATTCAAGTCCCTTCTGTGAGATGGCATAATATTTGCATATAACCTAATCAAATCCTTCTGTGTATTTCAACTCATCTCTAGGTAACGATTCTTCCTACAATGCTATGTAAATAGTTGTTAAACTGTATCGTTTAGGGAATAATGACAGAAACAAAAGTCTACTCATGTTCAGTGCAGACACAATTGTGGTTTATTGCTGTGTAAACAATATTGCTTACAAAATAATGACAGATGATGGTCAGTAGAGATGGAACCACCATAGGTGTAACTATATACTATATAAGCAAGACTCAAGGCAAAGATACTCCAATGATCAGTGCTGTGTGGAGCGTGAGAGTACCATGGAACAATGGGAGGCTACTGCAGAGTGTGCCTGGACCTCACATCACTTCATTCACATGGAATCAACCTCGTGCTTGGGATGCAGAAAATTCAAGTTTGTTTTTTAGTTTTTTCTGAACTTTTTCTATCCAATGTTGGTCGAGTCCATGGATGTAAAACCTGTGAATAAGAAGGGCTGGCTGCAATCCCGAATAGGATGACTGAGGTGTACTCCAGAACCCCTCCTGCAGGAATTGCGTGTTTGGCCGTATATTCTGTATATACCTGTGCTGTCTGAGTGGGGAAAGACTTTCAGGCACCTATTGAGCTCCCATCCCCTATTTGGCTGCTTTAGCATTCCAGAGTAGAAGTCTTTCTGTTTCTGCTCCAACTCCTCCAGCACAAGAGAACCCCAGGCCTAGCCCAATTGTCTTTGGGTACAAAAGTTCTCCTAACATTCCCTGGCCCTGTGAACCACCTCTCTAGAGCATATTCTAGTGATCTTGTGCATGCTGTATGATGGGTGAGTGAGGGCCGGGGATACAGCTCAGCAGCACAAGCGCCTGCCTGGCAAGCGCAAGGTCCTGAGTTGGATTCCTGGTACCAAAAAAAAAAAAAAAAAAAAGATGGGTGAATGCGAGGGATTTCACCATATTTGTATGGTGGTGGTTTTTGCAGCAACATGTATGCAGTTATTTGTTAGGTATTTAAAGATGTTGGTAAAACCTACCCTCCCTTTCTCTCTTCCTTTCTTTCCTCTTCCCTTCCTCTCCCTTCCCTTCTTCTCTCCTTTTTTCTCTTTTAATGAATTATCATGAACCTTGTTGTTTCAGACAACAGTAAAGAAAACCAATTTATTTTGGCATTCTCTCACAGATTTATTCATGATTACAAATAATGTGAATTTAGGTAAACTGATGTTTTTAATCAGTGCTTTGAAATTAATCTCATAAAATAACTTTTCAAATGTGCATATATAAGGGGCTGGGGATTTAGCTCAGTGGCACAGCACCTGCTTGGCAAGCGCAAGGTCATGAGTTTGATTCCCGGTACCAGAAAAAAACCAAAAAACCAAAAAAAAAAAAAAAAAAAGTGCATATATATGAAATATTGTAAAGAAAAATGTTCACAGTGGCTAGTTCTATGTGGTACATTTAAAGTTTGTTTTTCTTTGTACCTTGTATTGTTCAATTTTTCTACAGGGAAAATGTTTAATCAGAAAATTAAGCAAATATTTTCTTTCCAAATATTTTCCTTGCTTTTTCTATAAATAAAATGAGGTTTTAAGTTACACCATATGGATGCCATATACCACACACAAAGTTCATTTCCTTGCCCTGCTTTAAGAAGAAGAAATCATCTTTCATTCATCTGAGTAGTTCCATGTGACACATCAAGGAATTTGTACATTGTAGATGCTCAATAAACATATTAATTTAATATTTTTCTGAAATTAATCACTTCATGTATGCTTCATAAAACATTTATTTAAAAACACCTGGTCCTTCCAGTATGTACTTTCTCAGGATTTAGCACTTGTAGAAGTGGCTACTTGTTCTTTCACCAAAAAATTTGCACTCCCCTTTCATGGTATAAAATTGGGGGCTACATCTGCCAGCCTTTTTCTCCTCCACACCCTCTTCCCAGAGCTTGATAAGGCCACAAGCTTAAATTCTCATTATGTAATGTATTATATATTGTGACACTCCCAGAAAAGCTGCCTATCCAATCATCCATTCTCTCTTTACTTCTCTCACTGCTGCTGGCAGATCCTCTAACAGTCTGGCAACTTTGGTGACTGGATTTATGTTAATGAGAAATAAACTTCCATTGGGTTAAACTATTGAGATTTGAGGAATTAATGTAACAGAAGTTATACTAACACTACCAGCAGCAAACGGGTCACTGACTCCTCGAAAATATTGAAAAATGTTTTACCATCATTAAAACAAGAGCTAAAAAAAAAAAAAGAGCTAATGTAATACATTTACATTATTACCCTCAAGTAAATTAAGCATTTCCAACCACTCTTACATGCACATCTTGACTGAGACCAAGAAAAATGAAAACAAGGAAATTGGGCACAATTTTTCTTACCCCTACATGCCTAAATGATTGGTTGAAAATGAAAAAGTTAGTTAGCCAATGTTTTCTGGTATAAAACAACTTTTCAATAAGGATTTTTCTGTGGTTGTTAAGCTATCAATCAATCTCATCTATTTAGTTGAATGCAGTATGGGTTCCCCCCCTGCTGAATTATCTCTGATATGCTTGCCATACCTATCAATTGGGTGCAGGCAGACAGCTGCCTTAAGAGCAATGTGCAGATGAAAGGATTGCCAGGATGTGTCTCAAATCCCTTCTCTGGGAGTGCCTTTCCATAATGGGTACTGACAGGAACTGAGAATCTGGCTTAAGGCAGAAGAGTGATGATCAGTTACCCTAGGCATTATCACTGGCTTCATGCTGGTGCTTCATCCTCGTGCGTGTATTAGCTTTCTGTATAAATTGTTATCTGTAGTGGAAAGCTGTAGCAATGATGAAATTAAATATCTGTGCTCATTTGTATAGCGTACTTCTAAAAAATGTCAACACGTTAAACAGAAAGTTTAAGGAATTTAAGCCATTCTTTGGGGCATCTTTAGATTTTTAAAAGTGTTTCCTAGGGTTTTTATTTCATTTTTATTTTAGTATGAAAATTTGTCCACATTTTAAATTTCTTAAGAATAGATTTTTGTATATTCCCATATGCAATTTGTATGAAGTACACTTTTAAACTTTGCCATGTTAAAGTGGTTGGTTTAGGGTAGATTATGATCACTAACTGTGTGACTTTGGAAGTTTCCTAATCACTCTGTGCTTCAACTTCTCCCTTGTAAAACATAGATAATAATAGTCCCTATTTCATAAGATTATTGTAAGAATTCAGTGAGATTGTCTATGTCAGGGTCTTAGGAGAGTAACTAGCATGAAGTGTATATTATTTATAGTAACTATTCTTATTATCATGCAGCTTGTATTTCTAAACAATAGCTATGTAAATGGAATGGAGTTTTCACATTGACTTAGTTATCATTTTGGAGATGTTTTATCTAAATGAATTGATCAACAGGGTCTATAGCATCTGAGATCTTGCCTTTTTGTTTTTTCTCATTCTCCCTACTAGTTAATACTATTTTAAAAACAAAACAAAACAAAAATCTATGCTTTAAATCAACAAGAAGTGCTGACCTAAAAATTAATTAGGGAAATTTTGAAGTCAATTATTTTGTATGTTAAAATCTGTTTAAATTATCTGTTTTATAATTTTCAGCTTTAAGATATGATATTTTCCTAACTTGATTTTGTTTTTGAATGTCTGTGCATAAATAGCCAATAAGAGACACAACGTTCCTGCCAGAAGCTTTTCAAAGAGCTCCCCTGAGGAGGAAAGGCAGTGGGAATAATGGGATGTAGTCAAGGACAAGGAGAAAGGAAAGAATGCTTCTGTGTGTGCTAAAAGGCAGGGTTCCAATGTACCCCATTTACAATCTTTGCTTGATAAAATGTCGTTTGTCTTAGTTCAAGCAGCAATAAGAAACTGGCACCAGTGGCTTATGAACAACAGAAATTTTTTCCTGGCAGATTTGGAGGCTGAAAATCTGACATCAGGTTGCCAGCATGCTTGGGTCCCAGTGAGGTCCCTCCTGCCTCTTCCGGGCTATAAATTGCATTTTCTCCTTGTATCCTTCCTGGGGTCCCGTTTAAAAGAGCACTGATCCCACTCATAAAGACTCTACCTCCATCACCTCTCAAGGGTCCTGCCTCCTCATACCATTGCAGGGGTGTCAGAATTTCATCATGGATTTAGGAAAGACCCAGGATTGTCTTTTTTCTGGTGCTTTCTATCTTCTTTTCTTGTGCTTCTAACAAATCAGTGACCCAGTCCTGTCAATTGCTTGACTGGATTGTGTCTCACATTTGTCCCTTCTTTTTTCATGACTAAGTAACTCACCCTTAGATGACAGAAATAGCCCTAAAACTTTGTTTATGAATTTATTCATTACATAAATTAGACATGCTCATTGTAGATGCTTAGAAAAATCAAGTAAGCGAGAGAGAAAGAAAGAAAGAAAGAAAGAAAGAAAGAAAGAAAGAAAGAAAGAAAGAAAAAGAAAGAGAAAAAAGAAAGGAATAAGATAAAAATGTATGTCTTAAATTCATCATTATAGAATAATTATAATTACATTTTGGTTTATACATCTGTGAGTGTGTGTGTGTGCGTGTATTAGTGGAATCATACTGCTATGCTAGTTTGTAATTAACTGCATATCATAAATATGTGTTCATATGAATAAATAAATTTTAACACTATTGTTAGCATTAGGTATATAGTTTTTCATCCTGTGAATATGATGCTATTTATTTACTCAACCTCTTATTATTGAATATCTAGGCTATTTCTAATGTTTAATAAACATGCTTTTGATAAATATCCTTGCAACTGCTTTGACATGATATTATTTATTTACTCAACCTCTTATATTGAATATCTAGGCTATTTCTAATGTTTTATAAACATGTTTTTGATATGTATCCTTACAACTGCATATAAGAATAATATACATCCTTAATTATTTTATAAGATAAATTAATAATATACCAGAATTACAGGGTCAGTAGTTATATACTTTTTTTAGGATGTTTGAGATAATGGACCAAATGCATTACAATAATCTTCCCTTACTAGCAAAGGATTTCTAAGATGGTCTTCAAATGCGTGAAACCACAGATAATACCGAACCCTATAAATAGATATCTTTCTTGTACATACAACAACTAAAAATAAAATAGAATGATTATGGCCGCATAGTGTGCTAAAAGTAATTTTGGAAGTTATTTAAAACTTATGAGTTATTAAGTGGCTGGGGATTTAGCTCAGTGGCACAGCACCTGCCTGGCAAGCACAAGATCATGAGTTCGATTCCCGGTACCAGAAAAAAAAATAAAATAAAATAAAAAATAAAACTTAGGAGTTATTTATTTCTGGAATTTTTCATTTAATATCTTTATCATAAGGTTGACTGCAGGTAACTGACACCTTGGAATGTAAAATCATGAATAAGAGGGGATTACTGTGTACCTTCTTCATCTGTATCCCAATGTCCAATATTTGTTTTTTCCAAATTATCTTTTTCAGTACTACTGTGTTAACTTTGTAAAGGAAAATGCCAGTAATATCACTTCATCTCTCACTGCTCATCCTGTTACCCTACACTCCACACCCTTGCTCTGGTGATACCACCTGGAACATGCTCAACCTCCACCCTGTCTCTACTTACTCTAAATGTGATGCCTTATGTGAGCTTGCAGAACCACATGTATGTGCCTCACTTCTGCATTTATCATGGTTTGTTCTACGGCTTATGGCTTGTTATGTACCAGTCTCACTTCCCTTGCTACGCAACTGGTAAAACAAGGACCAAGCCTTGTTCCTCCTCTAGTGTCCCCTACATTTAAAGTGTAATCATCAGAAATTACTCAACTATGCAGTAACAGACAGCCCTATGAAAGTAAGACAGGTTTATTCTTCACTCATTCTACCTGTTCAGCTCAGGTCAGCAGGGACTTCTGTTCTGTGACATCCTCACTCTGGGTTACACCAGTGAATCCATCTGAAACTCCAGCTGAAGCTAACATGGGAGCATGGGGAACAGAGGTAAAAAATCTCACAGTAGCAATTTGTTATTCCTGCCCGGAAGTGGCATTTCTGCCCATAGCCCATTGGCCAAATTTAGCCATGTGGTCTTTCTAGAGAAAGGTGTACAGAGAAGAGGAATCTTCCTATATAACTACAAAGGAAGAATGATCTTATAACCTGAATCTCCACGGTAGTATCTACGATGGTGGCTTGCTTATAATGGAGGAATCAAAATATATGCTATAATGTTGAGTAAATATTTGATATAGGCAGTTATAGAAACAAAATAATACACTGTTTCTTTTTCAAATTAATTGTCATTTTTATAAGTATAAAAATATTACATATTTTTTCCTACAAGGAAGCAAATTCCTATTAATCCAAACCAACTCCTAACATGCAATACAAATGTGGGGTTTTTTCTCTGTTTAAATAGGAAAGGATGGAATCAGAGAATTGTGAATATACCACATGCTTTTGGGAGAAGTAGGAACTGCCCAATAGTTACACAAAATAACTAGGTAGAAAAGAGTTCCCTGGTTAGAAGATGATGATAGTCTCATGGGAAGGGTAATTTGGTTGATTCAATTCTTTCCCCTGGGAAATACATCTTTTCATTATTCTAATTGTAATGAGATGCTAAAAGGATGTTATAAAGTAGTAAATAGTAATCTGTGGAAGACTCCCCTGAGATAAGACTTGGATATGACATTGATTGGTAATTCACAAGATACTTTGAAGTAGCAGATGAATCTCAATTTTAAGAAGTAGGGTAGCTCAACTAATGCAAATTTGAATTTTATTCCTTGATGAAACCATGTACCAACTAAGAATCTCTCAGTTCAAGACCTAGAACCTGCAACCTCAACTCTTTCTTTTGTGGCTATTAAGATTATTATTATTCTAGCAAAGTGAAACTTCAGGTTTAGAGAATTAAACCCATACATTGTTCTTTCTGAAGCAAACAAATGTAAATGTAATAATAATTTTTGGAGTCACTGTAATATGTTGTGTTTTTCACTTAAGAGAATTTCTTGTTAGGTTTGTAGCTTTATTGAAATAGACCTTCAATAAGTTAGAAATTAGCATTAAAATATTCAAAACAATTGGCTCATAAAATGAATATTTTGACTTATTAGATGCACAATAATGTTTAAACACTTGGGCAAATGTACTTAATAGATGTAAAAGCTTAATAAACTGAACATTAAACAAAACTAAGTATCAGTAAGTATTCTTTACATGCCAGTGGCCTCTGAGATGTTAAGGATCCTAGCAACAGATGAGATAGCTACTGTCCAGTAGATTTAATAGATTGTACCTTGTAGCAAAACCACATAATGTCCAGCTACTAGTATTAAAAATAAAATCCAAACTGATGTGCTTGTCAGGAGAACACAGTTAACAACTACATGGTTCGCTTTTTATCATTGTGTCTCTTGACAAGAGTTATTGTTCAATCTTTGGCTTGATTAGGCTTGGATTGGAGGCAAATGTTTTGCCATGTGCACCTCTCTAATACACAATAAGCCCAAGGTTTCTTCTTTTAAAACACTTTGGAAGTGAAGCTTCTAAAGTGAGAATGATTGAGAGTGGCAGGATTTACAAAAAGAGTAAAACAAGCAATCTGAGTGATCAAAGGACTTTTAAGAAAAAGATTCACTTTTATGCTGTGTTGATGCTAAGCCATTTCATCTCCCCACAAAGTTCATTATATTCCTATATAAACAAACAAAAAAACCTAAGCACTTCCAAGGTCTAAACCCAAGCACTTCCTACAGTCATCATACAAGAACAACTCAAATTGCCAATCAGTGCTAATGTAATATAATTAAGAGATGCGTCAGTGATGATTCTTTGCTGTGGCCAGCAGCAGTTCAGTTATTTTTCTGGAATAGATAGTTCAACCTGACAGTTGCCTGAATGATCTAGGATGCTCTGAGGATTCTCTGAGGACTTAGGGGCTAATAATGTTCAGGGGCTTAGTGTCCTGAAGAACTCTTTAATCCTCTGCTTCCTGAACCCCATCATAAGCTAGAACCTTCTGTCACGTCCCAGGAGTTACCGGCAGTTTGAGAGCTCTGCCAAGGCAACCTTTCAGTTCTGCCTTTGGTGCTCTTACAAACTACCATCCAGGCTTTCCTTAGCAACTTTGGCAATCATGAATTTCCTTTTTGGCCTCTGCCTAAGGTAGCACTCTGAGGATCTTCCATTCTAAACAAAACAAGCCACACCATGGGTGAGATCAGCCAAGATGCTGTGGAGAAGTATCTCGAGGAGAACCCTCAATTTGCCAAGGAGTACTTTTACAAGAAACTTCATGTTGAAGCAGTGGGAGAAATCTTCAAGAACAGCCAGGCTATGGTCAAGGCCAGCTTGTCGTTCCCTGAGCTGACACAAGTAGAGGAGTCAGCCCTGTGCCTGGAACTGCTGTGGTCTGTGCAGGAAGAGGCAAGCAGCGCCGAGCTGGTAGCACACAGGGCCCTGCAGAGGCTGGCCCAGCTGCTGCAGGCTGACCGCTGCAGCATGTTCGTATACCGTGCCCGCAATGGCACTCCAGAGATGGCCTCCAGGTTGCTGGACGTCACCACAACCTCCAAGTTTGAGGACAACCTGGTGGTCCCTGACAGAGAAGTTGTGTTTCCACTGGACATCGGGATAGTGGGTTGGGTTGCTCACACCAAGAAAACCCTTAATGTCCCTGATGTGAAAAAGGTAGGTGGCCCTCTGATAGTGGGAATAGGTCTTGGTGGGGTCTAGGAGGGAACCAATGAGAAAAAGATGGCACCATTCCTGTGGCATCAATTTGGCTAAAATGTGGGAAGAGTGGGTAGTGGGGCAGAAGAGCACCCAGGCTTTGCCATGCCAGATTTACCAAATAAAAATGCAAGTTGCCCAGTTAAACTTGAATCTCAGTTGAGTAACAGATAGTGTTTCTTAATATAAGTATGCTCTATGTGATGTTTGACATTTGATCAGGCACTTCTACCTGGGCTTTATGTGTTCCACATCTCTTTCCCTAACTCCTCCATTGTTTTGTGTATTTTCATTTTGAACCACAGTCAAGTTGGTCAGTGCAGTTGAAGATCAGCTAAGCAGCCCAATGCCAAGGCTATGAAACCGTTCCCATGCCTTTCATTCATAACCCTCAGAGGACGTGCAGTTCTTTGGGATGGATGGCTCATAAAGCGATTTTTTTCACCTATAGACTAAATATGCAAAAAGGAAAATTTTACATTGCTTAGAAGTTCAGATATTTGACTTAGATTACAAATGTGAACTTAATGATAGTTGAGTACAGCTGAACCATGCTCTCAGATCTATCAGGAATGAATTCCAGTCATTTGAATGGACATTTGAACCCTCCTGAAGACCTAAAAGAGCACACTATACTAATGTAAAGCACTGATATACCCCTTACAGAAACAGAAAAATAACTTTTCTTTTTACTACTGCAATATACTTATTTGAGCCAAAGATATAAAATGCTAATAATTCATAATCCCTTAGCAACAATCATGGATATAAGCCTGGAATTTCTTCCCGACAACCTCTTCTCCACACCCTAGTCACATAATTATGATTTACTGTCAACAGAAGGGGAGAAATAGATTGTGACAGGGTAGAATTTAATGGAAAGGAGCAGCCCTGAAATGCTCTCGGTGCAAGGGTCTATGGTCAGCATGTGACAAGGGCAGCTGGAGAGGGAAGAGGGTAATCCCTTCCATATCTCCTAAAGCTGATTACAGGAGGAGGCCCAGGAGGAGAAGTTTGTCAAACTTTAGCACCACTAGGCAAACAATGGCAGGCCCCTTTCAGGCGCAAGTGTTGCAGCAGGCCCTTAGCATCTTAGTTCTTTAGGGTCACTCCTTTCCAAGAGTTTGAACCAGCTTAAGCTTGCTTTTTGAGATGTGTGCTGTTGCTTTCAGTGACTAAACTCATGGATGTTCTTAAAAACAAGCTTGTTTTAAGCTGGGCATACACCTGCATTCCCAGAATTCTAGGAGGTTGAAGCAGGCAGACCAGAAGTTCAAGCCCTACTTGGGGAGCTTAGTAATTTAGCAAGACCCTATCTCAAAAATCTTCTCTTGGTCCCAGCTATAGATTATGTCCCCATACCCTGAGATTTTCTCACGGGAATATGCTTCTTCAGGCTCCAACTGAGTTCACCTCCAAAGTGACTAGGACATCAAACTTAAGAAACTGACATCCAAACAAATTGTTTCTGAGAATTTTTAAAAGGAGAGGTGGGTAAGATGATTTCTGCTGTAATGTTTTAATGAGCTCAGTTCTCCACACTGAGAGGAAAATCAGAGACTGAAGCTGCTTAAAAGATGAGGTAACTTTGGCCTGTCATTGTCCATGGCCTGTCATTGTCCGTGGTGGGCACTGCTGCACAGAAAGTGCAGTTCATGGTGTGGGGAGCTCTCCCTTCTGAGAAGTCTTGCTGTTCTGGATGGGAAGTGAGTTTTGAAAACAGATGCTCCCTTGAACTGGGGCAGGGGATAAAAGTCCTATTTACTCTCCATTTTTGCTGCTTCTAAGCATTTTCCCCCACCAGAATGGTACTTTTTAACTCTGCCTGTACTTTAAAATCAAACTGATGGCCTTTTAAAAAATATTGATGTTTAAGACTCTCAATAGACCAGAGTTTATGCTGGGACATGGATGTTATTATGTTTAAAGTTCCCTAGGTGATTCTAATATGCAGCCAAGGTTGAAAGAAACGTCTATTAGGTTAGCAGACACAGGAGGAACAGGTGACTTTCAAATCAACTGTAGAATATTAGAAATGGAAAGGGTTTGATGTGCCTTATTAGCCCAACTCTCCTGTAGCAGATGGAAAGTTGAGGTCCCATAGTTGTGTCTCCCCCAGAATCCATGGTACATGTGAGTGAGAGGGCAGCAATGGAATAGAGACCTCCTGACTCCCTGGCCATTGCTTTTCCACTTGCCCTGCAGCCCTGCTGTTTCACATGCTTCGGGCACTGCAGGAAAATCTGCACCCAGAAAGAGGTAGAAACTAGTGTTTTAGGTGAAATTTTTGATTCATTCTTCACTTCTCTGCAGCACTTTACAATTTGTAAAATATTTTCATATTCCTAATCTTACTTGATTCTGACAAAGACCCTTTGCAGAAGATGAGTCATTATTTGTATTTTCATCTATATAATAAGGTTCTATTTAAGGTCAGGTAGACAGGATGTGTCAGGTCTGGAACAATAACCTAGTTCTTTGATACCGTCCTCTTTCTCCCACATCACTAACCACACATGACTTTCCTTTGGTTAGCAGTGTGGGTGCAGGTAGGAGAAAAATACCAGGCAAAAATGTCCCACAAATATATGAGATGCTTCCAATCTTGATGGTTCATGAAGATGGTAATAGGGAAGCTACGTGATGTAGCACAAGTTTTTTTGCATAAGAAAAGAACTGGGCACAGAACCAAGTCCGAGGCTTAGCAATTCTGTGTGGATTGAATTTCCATGCCTGAGTAATGAAGATAACCAAATGTACAGGTTAAATGTACATAAAGTGCCTGATTCATAACAGATGCTCTTTATAATGGTGTCCGTGATATAATTATCATGCTGTAGGAGTTTGGGAGTTTGGTGGAGATGATCAAAAAAGTCAATGATTATTGCCTGTTTAAAACATATTAAAAGCAAGGAAACTGAATAAAATGAAACAGAAATATCCTTTTCAAGCTAATTATTTCTTTTCTTTATCGGAAAAGCTGTTTGTTAATAATAGGTGGTCCTAAATCTAGCTGTGGTTTAGAAGAAAGCCCTAAGAGAAGGTTGACATTTTTAATAATTAACCAGGTGCTTACCGTTCTCTCCCCCCCCTCTTTTTCTTCCCTCATCTCTTTCTGCTTCTTGATCCCAAGGGTTAATGGTGTTTAATCAGGATTTAGGCTGCAACAAGATCAGGAGTGATCAGCATTCTGCTGCTCTAAACAGTGTTCTTTAGTTACCTTCAGGAACTTCTATGGAAAAAAGATCATCTAGAGAATCCAAGAATCAGAAACACAGGATTTACTCAAGGAAACTTCTCTGAGGACTGTTTGCTAGTGAAAAATAAACACTAAGAAGCCTCTCCTCCCCTACCTGGTAATTTGTTGGACGATTTATTCAAGAGTTTCACATGCATAGCGAAATATTAAATTTTGAAACCTACAAGCCATTTTCTCAAAACATGGAACTTAAGAACATATCCTATTTAGAGTCCACAGTAAAATGGCAACAAGTTTTGAAGCTGCAGAGTAAAATGGGTGGGAAATATTGCCTAATTTCCTCCTGTGGTGCACTTTTTTGGTATTTCACTTATTCTTCTAGTGCCTAGGACTGCTGCCTAAATGAAGGTGATCGCAATCTGTGATGGATAAGTATTATGAGAGGAAAACAGTATTCAAATTGGTCCATGCAAGCAGTGGATTAGAGAAAAAAAATCTAAAAAAGTCTGGTGACATCTGGCCAAAGGGTGAAGATGCTTTAAGACACAGAGAAGTAGCAGATAAATCAGGGAAAAAATGCAGCAACTTGTGGCATGGGGTAGAACTCAGACCCTCAAAGGTCAGGTGCTTCTGGGCACAGGAGGTCTATACCTTGATAAGGATATCTAATTTCTTCAGTGTCTAGAATTGGTTTAAAAATCTAGGTCTGGAAGCAAAATGTTAACTGAAAAAGCAAACTGCTTTTCAAGGGGGAGAGGAGCAGCCCAAAAGAGACCTAAATTTCTTTTCCTAGTATTTACAAATATCTCCTATGTGTCAGACAATTTTCTGAGTTCTCTACACATAGTATGTTGTTCTATCATCACATGACAGACTCTAGTTAGTAGATAGGAGCATTCTCTCCATTTTTATGTTAGAAAACAACGGCACAGAGGTAAAGTGACATGCCCAGAACTGGGGCCTGGTCTCAACCATGGAAGTCTAACTCCAGAAACTTCTTCTCCATTATGCAACATTTTCTCCCCAAAAATAAGTGCATCTACTTTGAGAAGAGATTGGAAGAGATGTGAGATGAAGGGCTGCATTTGAACATCATTCTTTTGCCTTGTGAATGATCTCATGTCTAGGTGTCTTCCATGAGAGCAATTCTTGTACTAGGTTGAATACTGGGATTAAAATACAGATTTCTGGCAGTTTATGAAACATTTTAGAATACAGATGCTACCTTAGGAGTTTAGGATTTGGTGGGTCTCCTCTGAGGTCTTAGAATCTGACTTATCAGCAGGGTATTCTGGAGCACAGCTGAGTCTGTTCCTAGTGACCAAACAGTCCTTGTCCTGATAGACTGGAAATCACAGAGCTGTGGACTCTCAGATTTTTAACCTGGGAAATGGAACAGAATCCAGCCTCCAAGATTTGTGTTGCTTTTAGAAGTATCATCAACAAGTGAAATGAAAATAGTGTAAATCATGAAAAGAATGTCACTTTAATTTTAGTCAGTGAGTCTCAGAAGCTGAAAGTTCGGCGCTAATTGAAAAAGATACAGGCTCAAAGAACATCAGAGCTCAAGGAAGGGTGGATCTCCTTCCATCTAGAAGGAGACTCACTGACATTGCAGCTAATAGGAAAACTGCAGCCTTTCTAATCATCATTCAGCTCTCACCACTGCCAGGGTATTAGAATCATGTCCTGTGTATATTACAGATAGAAGGTCTATATCTGGGAAGATCCTCTGTCCTAGCAGAGGAGAGAGGGAGGAGGGAGAGAGAGAAAGAAAGGAAAAGAAAGAGAGAGAGAGAGAGAGAGAGAGAGAGAGAGAGAGAGAGAGAGAGAGAAAAGAAAGAAAGAAA
>NW_004955507.1:135353-234772 GCF_000276665.1 Chinchilla lanigera
AATGAGAAAGGGAGAAAAGAAGAAAGAAAATGATTGGAAATGTCTGGCAAGAGGGTCATCTCACAGTGGAAGAAAGAATGTAAAGCTTTCATAAAAATGATTTGTTCTATGTAAAATTGCATATAACCTATTGATCTAACCAAAGGATTTCTGCTCTGGGTATCTATAATATAAAAACAAAATCAAAGCTGATTAGCTCAATTTTCACTGTCCATGGTGGGGAAAACATTTATAGTTTTTGAGGCTGTATAAACAGCCTGAGTCAGTAGAAGACACTTGAATGGTCTCAGAGCGGGCACAATATATGGCACTATACAAGCCAGGAGGTGACCTCATTTCCATCTGAGTTGGTCTGGAGTGAAGTCTATGTTTCTACATGATGAAAGTATCACATAAAATTAGAAAGTAAATTTTATAAAGAGCAAAAAAAAATTTTTGGTCAAGCATAGCAAAACACACAGAAAGAGACACACCACGCAGTTAACGCTGAAATCAAGTAGGTGAATTGAAAGATTGAGAGATTATTAATTTTTTATATATCACAGCATGTAGGTTGACTAGCTTCAAGTGCATGTTGTAGTTTTACAATTCATGAAGGGTAATGTGTGACCCCAGCTGTTCTACTTCTCTGCACGGTTTCTCTACAGTCTGTTGCAGTGCTACCCATTCCCCTTCCTTCTCTCCAGCGCCTCTCCTTCCACTAGGCGGTGATGCCATTGCTTACTTCTGGCCCAGCCTCAGACTAACTTGGGCACCAGCCACAGCTCAGAGGGACTACCTATTTTGAAATGGAGAATTTCATCCTACACAGCCATAGGATAATGGGTGTAGGGGGCACTAATTGTTTGGCATCATCTTGTTAGGGCCTCGGTTATATATTGGTACACTTTGTGTTAGAGAGAATGTCTTATACCTGCGGCTCCATAATTCTGTAATGTTTTGGCAAACATGTGAATCCTCTTTTCAGAACAACCATTTTTCTGACTTTATGGACAAACAGACTGGGTATGTCACAAGAAACCTGCTGGCGACTCCAATCATGATGGGCAAGGAAGTTCTTGCTGTGGTTATGGCGATAAACAAAAGAAATGCATCAGAGTTTTCCAAACAGGATGAAGAGGTAACGCTGATCCTGGGCATCCTGTCGGGAGGGCGGGACATTTTGTTGTATAACCAAAGGAAAGGCATTAAAATTATAGTTTTTTCTTGTGTGTCATTTGTAGGTCTTTTCCAAATACCTCAACTTTGTTTCTGTCATGCTAAGGCTTCAGCATACCAACTACCTGTACAGTGTTGAGTCCAGAAGAAGTCAGGTAAAGACCAAGTGGCGTCAGTCACTCCATGCTGACCTGTTTTGACAAAGGGACCCAGAGCCACAAGCCCAGACCCCTCTCATTCCTCTTGGGGAGTGAAGCTACAGGCAGCAGCTTCCAAAACTTCAAACTTTAGTGTCTTCTCGTGGTCTCCTTTCCCCTCCCCCTCAACCTTCCATCGGTATGTACAACTGTTTGGGCTTTTTCCAGTCTAAATTCTAGGTAGCCTTGCTTTCTTCACTTATGAGATAGTGATGACAATTTTAGTACCTACTTCATATGGCTGGTGAGACTATTAAATATTCATTAATTCTCACATGAAGTGCTCTCTTAGCAGTTGCCGGGTAATGGTAAAATTATTCGTTTTAGGAACGAATTGCTGCCTTGAAGTTCATTGTTTCTATGAGGCAGAGGGTAAAGAACAATATTTATAGCTAGGGCACTTGAGCCTGGAGCCTGAGTTTACTCATCTTTACAGTGTAGGAGTAAATGTTAAAATGGAGAGTTTCTGCAGTACCTTCCCATTCTAATGCTCCAGGACAAGTTACTTCCGACCCGCTCTAGGTATATGAAGAAGTCATCTGTCTTTCCACCCACAAGGGACAGCAGGAACCAGTGGATGACAAATACTGGATCCTCTGTCCAAGAACTATCTCTGCTTTCAACTTGAGAGCACTCGTCCTTTGAATCCGAAACATTTGGACATGGAGACTAATTATGGCTTCACTCCCTTCATAAACCCAAGACTTTGCAAAAGTCTGATCATAATCCTAATTAAAGAATCTGAGTAGTAGTTGGATATATACATGCTCAAATATAGCACTGCATTGTCTAATGTCATGTATTTAGTTTATTTGATTTACATATGTATAATTTTATTCGATATACCTCATTTTCTTTGAGCAAATGCTCTACCTCTCCGTAGTGTTTAGTTCTAACTATTTTCTTTTTAATACCTACTTTCAGATCCTTATGTGGTCAGCCAACAAAGTATTTGAAGAGCTCACAGACGTTGAGAGACAGTTTCACAAAGCACTATACACAGTTAGAACATACCTGAACTGTGAACGGTACTCCATTGGACTGCTGGACATGACTAAGGAGAAGGTGCTCATTGTTTCACACATCTTGTCCCACCCACAGTCACCTGTAAAGAACTGTCACATGGAACATGATCAACTGAGAAATAGAAATTCCGTGTAAATAATCAGTTACGATAGCTCATAAAACCCGGGGTCAGTAAAGGTTGATACAGAGGTAAAATTGTGCATTTTTGAGTGAAAGTGTTATAGGTTTGAATTTTGGCATTTCCATTGCTTATTTGTATCTTCATCGTGTCTTTTTTAGGGCCGGGGAGATAGCTCAGTGGCATAAGCGCCTGCCTGACAAGCACAAGGTCCTGAGTTCAATTCCTGGTACCAAAAAAATAAAAATAAATCAAGTCTTTTTTATTTTAAAAATTAACTAATAATCCTTAATTTTTAGATCAGTTTTAGTTTTATTTAAGAAAATTGAGCAGAAAGTACAAAGTTCCCACATATAAACGCACCCTCATGTTCCCTCCACCAGTTTTCCCTATTGCTAACATCTTGTTTTTGTGTGGTAAATTTGCTATAGTTGACTCAATGTTGACACATCATTATTAACTAAAGTTTACCATTTACATTATAGAACACTCTGGTATAGTTCTGTAGATCTGAAAACTGCATAATGTCATATGTTTGCTAGGACATAATAGTTTTAGCTCCCTAAAAATCCTGACTTTCACTTACTTAATCCTCTTTCTCCTTCTCTAAACTCTTGGCAATTATTTTTTTTTCCTGCTTTTATATTCCTGTCTTTTATAGAGTATTATACAATTGGAGTCATTTTTTGGAGTCGTTTCTTTCTCTTAACAATAGGCATTTAAGTTCTGCCATATCTTTTCATATCTTAATAACTTACTTTTGAAAAATTTTTCTGAAAAATTATGAAATTATGATTGACAACTAATATTTAAAACTTTAGAATTTTTAAAATATACATTATTTACCTTTTTATGCAATAAATCTTGAAAACATATCCCTCCTATCTAACTGGAACATTGTTGTATCTGGAGAACTTCTCCTCTCTCAATTTAGCAGCCCCCACCAGCCTTTGGTAACCACCATTCTCTGCACATCTATAAGTTTGGCTTTTTTAAGATTCCACATGTAAGTGAAGTGGTGCAATAATTGTCTTGCTGTACCTATAGTTCTTAGTATAATGTTCTCAGCTTCATTCATGTTGTCACAATTGACAAGATTTGCCTCCTTTCAAAGGCTGAATAGTATTCATACATATACACATACATATATATATATAAATTATATAATATATAATATAAGTATATATATATATATTTCACATTTTCTTTGTCCACCTATCCATTAATATGAAGGTTAGTTATATATCATGGGTGCAACTCATTTACTTATCATTGATAACGTTCCACTGTATGGCAGTTTGCTTCTCACTTCATCTTAGTAAAGCACATCTTGGTTGATTGTAATTTGAGGCAATATGCTATAAACGCTGTGTGTATGCATTAGTTTTGTGTACGCATTAGTTTGCAACTTACTTGGACAAATACCAAAGAGGGAAACTGCTGGATCACATGATGAGACTGTGTTTATCTTTGTAAAACCCTGCTAGAGTGTCTTCCCAAGTGACTGTCATTTTGTGTAAGCACCAGTAATGAGTGAGAGTTCTTGCTCCACCTCCTTGACAGCAACTTGTCAGTGTTTTGAGGTTTTACAATTCTAATAGAGGTGGTGATAGATCATTTCTGTTTTAATTTGTAATTCCCTAATAACTCATAATGTTGAGTACCTATTCATAGGCTCACTTGCCGCCTCAATTGCTTCTTTTGCCCATTTTAATCGGGTTATTTGTTTTCTTATGATTCAGTTTTAAGACTTCTTTGCAACTGGGTGTGGTAATGTATGGTGGCATACAGCTGTAATCACAGCACTTCAGAAACTGAGGCTGGAGGGTCACTTGAACTCAGGAGTTCAAAACCAGTTTGGACAACATAACAAGACCTCGTCTCTCAAAAAAAAAAAAAGTGCTCTTTACATATTTTGGAAAAAAGGCTTTTATTCAACATGCATTTTGCAGATATTTTCTCTCAGTATATGGCTTTTTGTTCTTTTATTAGCAACTTTTGCAAAGCATAGGTTTTTAACTTTAATAATATCCAATTTTTCAAATTTTTTCTTTCATGGTTTATGCTTTTGATGCTATATCTAGAAAATCTTTTGCCTAGATTTTTCTCCTGTCATCTTCTAGAATGTTTATAATTTTGTGTTTTATATTTGTGGCCATGACTTGAATTATTCTTAATGAAAGATATAAAGTCTGTGTATAGTTTTTGTTTTGGTTTGTTTTTTTTGTTTGTTTTTTTTGTTTGTTTGTTTTTTGCGTGTAGATATCCAACTATCCCAACACAGTTTCTTGAAAAAACTAACTAGACTTTCTCAATAGCCCTTGCTCCTTGCCAAAGATCAGTTGATTATCTTTGTATACGCCTATTTCTGGCTCTCTGCTCTCCTCTACTGACCTATTTATCTACCTGTTTCTCAATATTGCACTGTCTTGATCACTATAGCTTTATAGAAAGTCTTGAAATCAAGTGGTGTCAGTTCTCTGTCTTCTTTTCAGCAAGTTTTTTAACCTCTTTGATTCTTGATTTTCTTATCTGAAAAAGATGCATCTTTTTTATTGGCTGTGAAGCTTTGAGATAACATGCATGAGGTATCTAGCATTAGAGTAGGTACATATCATTACCGCTTGGACATTTTTGTATTCTGAAAAGTATTTAAAAGTAGAAATAATGAAATGGTTACTATTATTCACAATGTAAAACCCATATTCCATTGGTGGTCTTATAGTTCAATGTAACTAATACCATATCATTTATATTTTTTACTACCCATGTGATTGGTAGTTATTTTTCCTGAGTAATTGTTCTAAGTGGACAAATGTAGAGCTGGATCTCAGGAGAGGTGGGTTCTGACCTAGCTCTGGGACTTGTAGCTAACTATATTGGTCACAATGGTTTTGGCTACAAGGAACATCAGATCCAGCTAAAAGAATCTTTAACAAAATGACAGGAGTCCCAAGATAGAGCTGTTCTAGGAATGCCTCATTTAGAACTTAGTACACTTATTGAAGTCCCAGGTGCCTTATATTTTTTTCCTGGCAATGTCTCTTCTTTTTTTTTTTTTTTTTTTTTGGTTATAATGGCCATACTTATTTTTTTATTTTTATCTTTTTTGAAACAGGGTCTTGCTATGCAGTTCAGGCGGGCCTTGGGCTCACTTTGTAGCCCAGGTTGGTCTCAAACTCACAGTGATCCTCCTGCCTCAGCCTCCCAAGTCCTGGGATTACAGGCATGTGCCACCACGCCTGGCGTGAGGTCTCTTCTTATGGGAACAAGATGCAATTCAAAATATGGTACACAGGCATGACAAAATTGGTGATGTTTTCTCCAAATGTCACTCTCATCACTTTTCACCCAAGGAATATCTTTCTACAATCATCCGCAGCAAACTTCTGCTTCTTCACTGGCCAGAATGGGCCATAAACCTACCTTTCATTTAATCTGGGCACCTCAACCTAGACCACTTATGGCTGCAAAGGACCCATCATCCATGGACAAATTACCACTTGTACCCACATAAAATCAGGTGCTGTGAGCAAGAAGAAGGGAAAATGGATGCTGGGCTGGGTATTTTTAGCTGCTAAATCTCTTAACTTACCTGTCTTAGTTACCTGTGAAAGAGCTGCTATACATTGAATACTTTTTATGCCAGGGAAGGTATTTCATATGTATTTTTCATTTAGTCCTCACAATAACCCACTTGTGTTAATTCTCCACTTTACAGATTGCAAAAGTTAAGACTTGTTCACAGTGACAAATTCACAAGTACTGTTACTGAGAATTATAAGTCACTGGTCTAAAATTCCATAACTATGTCAATTAACATAAACTATACAAACACATGTAATTCAAATAAAACACAGTAGGTCATCAATAGTTTGTTTAATAATGTTTCATATGATTGCCTCCAGGAATTCTATGACGAATGGCCAATCAAGCTTGGAGAAGTGGAGCCTCACAAAGGTCCAAAGACACCAGATGGCAGGGTAAATGCAAAAATCAATCTTGATATTGTCTGTACATGTTATCAGGTGCTAAAATTTAAAGGTCGCAGGCTTGGGAAGGTCTGGATTTTCTTCCTATAAACTTCTGTGGAAGCTTGAAGCAGCAGAAAGAGCAGTGAACAAGGAGTTTGAGGATCAAGTCCTGGCTCTGCTCTAGCCAGCTAGGTGACTCTTGCCTTAATTTGTCTCTTAAACACTTTGTTTTCTTTTGTATAAGCCAAGGAGTGGTAGACCAGTGGTTCTCAACAGGGAGGGATGCCTTAGGCCAACTATGTAACTTTTTAAAAAAAGGCCCAGGCCCACCTTCAGTTATGCTGTTTTGAGATCTCCAGGGAAAAATTGGATTAGATTTATAGTCATACTTCAATACTCCTTGACCTCACAACTCATCAAACTCAATATTCATTGCATTTTGACAAGAAAAAGTGTTTCAGCACCCAGCACTGGTATCAGTCTCATGATAGTGCACAAACAGTATGGAACTCCCACATATTGGTTGTTACTGTTTTATACTTTTATGCATTTTAAGTGCTAACAATAAAGATTAAGAGTGATATCACTATGCCTAAAAGTCTTACAGTATTAGCCCAGTAGGAGTTTAATATTTACTTAGCAAAATGTGAATACTATGTGGCACTTCCATGAGTTATTTCTGAATATATTATTTCTTTTTAAATTATGCATTTTTACTACTGGCACATGTTTACAGTAGCTGATTACATTTATTGTGAGATGTTTGTATTTGTACATAACACATCTTATTTCTTTTTGTCCCCTTTCCTGCCCATCGCCCCCTGCTCCCTCCAAACCTCAATCTTCCCCTCAAAAAAGAGAGACTTCAAGAAAACTTGAAATAAATACATTATTTCTTGTGGGAAAGTTCATTTGGTACTCACTGATTTCAGCATGAGTACCAAGGTATGACTATATTTTCACCCTTGTCTGAAAGTTTCATGAGGCTGGAACCATCTCTATTTATCCACCACTATGTTCTCAGCATACAGGAAAGAGACTTTATTGGGATGGAGTGTGTACTGCCTCAGGTTCTCCATCTGCCCATGAAGTAGAGAAACTAGTACCTACATCCCTCCTGGCTCTGACAACGGATCCATTGAACCCCGCCTCTGAGGCACCTGCTCAGATAAGCCAGTACTAGGAAAGGTTGGGTGCTCATTGTGTATGGTGTTCAATTGATTGAAACTGAGAAATTACTTGCTTTGTTCTAATGAAGTTATACAACATTATATAATTATAATGAAGTTATATAACATCAGGAGAAGAAAAAGGGATCAGTTCAGAGTAAAACAAACTGGTGATTTGGTAGTCAGAGATATCTCCAGAAACTGTTGGGTGACTTAACTTCTTAAAAATTAAATTTAGTTCAGCCTAAATGAACATAAACAGTCAGCATTTCTGATTTTGTCGCTAATGTGTAGCTAGGATGTGAATAGGAATAATTTTTGTTATGCAGAAAAACGGGACTAAGAAATCAGGTACTATATGACTTTTAAAGTATGGCTCCATCAGTGAAAAGTATTTTCTTTGGAAAATAACACTATGCTCATAATCTTCTCTCTTAGGAAATAATCTTTTACAAAATAATTGATTACATTTTACATGGAAAAGAAGAGATCAAAGTGATCCCGTGAGTAGTGTTATGAAGTAGCTGCAGGAGTTGCTATTTTTTTTTCTGCACACAATTGATTCTTCTATATTGCAGTAATTTTCCTTCTTCTCATCTTCTTCAAGGACACCTCCTGCAGACCACTGGACTCTCATTAGTGGGTTGCCAACCTATGTTGCTGAAAATGGATTTGTAAGTTATTGGACAAATATAAATTCTAAATAATGTGGCGTGAAACTCTTATTAACAGAGAAATAGATACCATTATCAAAGCAGAATGCAGTAGGAGAGGTGAGATGTCCACTAACTTTAGAACAGGACATAAGAGAGAAGAGGTCTGGCAATTGAATGTAGGTTAACTGGAGACTTTGAAACTCTATATAAAAAATTTAGTCAACATGAGAAATATTCACCCATTGCTCAACTTATTCTGCAGCCACACAAAGTTTAGACATGCTTTTAAAGTCAGTGACTATGATTCATTTTAGATTTACTTTTATCTCTAGTACTTTGATTAATTTTTGAAACACGAGAAAGAAAGAGATAGACAAATAGGGTGAGGACTTAAGTAAGTCTGGGTTTCTAAGATCTTGATCCAGTTCTAAATGTTCTCTTGAGACTCAAATATAGGATGAAACATGTTTTTCTGACAGAAAGCTCAGAAATGGGCAATAAAGGGTTTTTTGTATCTGTCAAGAACATTTGAAGATGCTCTGCTCATAGAATCATGTAATATATTCATTTGTTCATAAAAATAATGGATGGCACAAATTATTCTTTAAATTCTTAGGTTATAAATGCTCATAAAAACTTTGAAATATTTTTATATGTTCTTTGTAAAACTTGTACAAAAATAGTTGATGTGGTTCAAATATTTTTAGAAAGCGTTTATCTTGGGGCCACGGCGTCGGGAGGGTTTGCTGTGGTAGGTAAGGAGTCCATTCAGACGGGCTCACAGGATTGTTAGATTTTCAGGAATTTTTTAAGTTGTCAAACTATCGGCAATTTGAACACTGCATGGTGGGAATATTTACACTATACAAATGGGTAACAAACACAAACCAGGGCTCTGCCCATCCCTGCCCAGGAGAGCCAGTCCTACCAGTTCTGGAGGTAAGATTTGTTCCCAGGAGTTTGAACAAATCACTTAGCCTTTTGGAACTCTTATTTCTTCATCTTTAAATGAAAAGCTTAAACTTTATCACTAATATTCTTTCAGCCTTATAATTCTATGATTTGAAGTATCTACTGTAATGTTGGTAGGAAGAAAGACACTCTTTTATGAAGACCATTTGTGGAAGTGACCTAAACTACAAATAAATTAGCATGAGCCAAAATGGAATGACTTCTTCTCCTTATGGATGTGAGCAATAGCTTCAGAATTTCAGTAGTTGAAGTGATTCCTCTCCAGTGAATCCTTACTTTGGTGCACCTGAAAGATTGCCTGGTTTTTTTATTCTTCCTTTAGGCTACCTTCTTCTTATTTGGATCCCACTTTAGGAGGAAACCACACAAAACAACAACAACCACAACAAAAAAACCAATCCTAACAGCAGCTCACACCCGCCCCAGAAGAATGGCCTTTCTATTCAAGTTTCTTCTCCCCTAGGGCTGAACAGCTGGTAGTTTTGAATTTGAAAGGGATTGTTAATAGCTGAAAGAGTGGAAGGACGCAAAGATGGTGCTTACTGTCACTAGTGACTAAGCAGAAGAGAAGCTAATTCAGTGAGTGGTTAGTAAGTATTGCGCAGCCAAAGTCCAATGTGGATAATTTTACAACAAGCAGTTAAGAATGACTGATGTCAGAAACCCTCACTCCTGATGCATTCTGTCTTACTCTCTTTTGTGGGGTTAAATGACTCCACCACAAGATGTTTCAGAAGAACTCTTATCTCCTCTTGCTTACAGATATGTAACATGCTGAATGCCCCTGCAGACGAATACTTCACATTCCAGGTAATTGTTCCCTCAGCCAAGCCTCATCTTTCAGGACTGGAGTGGGAAGGAGATGCTTTCTCCTTCCCTCAGTCCGCAGAGACTGCCACATGGTCAGATATGCCCAACAGGCAGACTTAGGACCCATGCCCCACTCACCGTGGCTGGACCAGTAACCACCAAGTAGCAGATCCTTCAATGAAGGAAAAAGAAGCTGGAGAGCAGGATAGGAGAGGAGACAGGGATCCCCACCACTCCTCCATTCTCTCCCACTTCTGGTCCTCTAGTGGCAACAACAGAACCTAAAACATCACTGATATTCAATAAATGTTCTTTGCATGAACAGTTGGCTGAATAGCTCCTATGACCTGAATCAAGCTCTGTAGCTAGCTTTCTCAACAATCCTCCCCTGCCACTTATTGCAACTGTGATCAGGAAAAGAAAACATTTTTAAAAATTTTAAACACACAAAAACAAACAACAGTTCCAGCATGGTGGTGCACGCCTATAATCCCAGCACTCAAGAGGCTGAGGCAGGAGGATCCCTGATACTTTGAGATCAGTCTGGGCTACAAAGTGAGCTCAAGGCCAGCCTGAACTGCATAGTGAGACCTTGTCTCAAAAAGACAAAAAAACAAACAAACAAACAAAAAAAACACAAAAACAACAACAACAAAAACAACAAACAACAGAAAAAGAGACCAAAAAAAAAAACACAATAAAAATGATAGGGAATTTCAAAACAATATGATAGGAAATTAACAATGGTTATTATATTGCATATTATTATCTTCAAAGTAGTTGCTCAGGCATGCAGAATTGATCAAACAACATAAACACTAGTGGTTTCTTTCAACGAACTAATAGAAATTAGTAGTATAATTATCTTAGCTATCTTGTGTGTATATGCGTATCTTGTTTTCCCTTCCCTCTTTTCTCATTTCCGCCACCCCATCTGCTCTTTCCTTTTGAGCAGTTTCTTTCTCTTTCACTATATCTATTGTACCTTTTGGATCTTATTTACTCTTTCAGTTCTTACATGAGGGACACATTATGGTGTTTACACATGCAATTCTGATTTATTTCACTTATGAGTATGGTCTCTAGTTGCATCCATTTACCTATAAAAGCCTCAAGTTTATCTTTCTTTATAGATGAGTAGTACTCCATTGCATAAAAATACCACATCTTTTTTATCCATTCCTCAGTTGATAGGCAGTTGGGTTGTTTCCAAGATTTAGCTATGACAAATTGTGCTGCTATAAACATGGGTGCACATATATCACTGTAGCATGATGTTTTGATTTCTTCTGGGAAAACACCCAGAAGGGGAATAGCTGAGTGGAATTGTGATCTTTAGGAGTCTCCACACTGGTTTCCACAGTGGTTGTCCCAGTCTACAGTCCCACAAACAATGAAGATGTGCTCCTTTCTCCCTACAGTCCCACTAGCACTTGTTATTGGTTGATATCTTCATGATACCCATTCTTTCTAGGGTGAGATGGAATCTTAGTGTTGTTTTAATTTGCATTTCTCAAATGACCAATGCTGTTGAACATTTTTTCATATATTTATTTGCCATCTCAGATGCCAGTTTTGTATTGGGTCTTTGAATTTTGGAAGGCCTGATTTTTTTAAAATTTATTATATGTTCTAGATAGAAGTCCTTTTGAAAGACAGTTGGCTAAAATTTTTTCCCAATTTATGGGGTTTTCTTTTCACTCTGTTAGTGATTTCTTTAGATGTGCAAAAACTTTTTAATAAGATGAGATCCCAGTTGTTGGTTCGTTGAAGAATTTCCCATGTAGTTTGGTTTTTTTCATGAACTCTCTGCCTATCCCTATGTCCTCAAGATTTCTACCTACTTTCTCTTCCAGCAGATTTAGTATTTCTGCTTTAATATTTAGATCTTTAATCCATCTTGACTTTAGTTTAGTGCATGGTGATAGACATGGGTCTTATTTTAGTCTTTGGCATGTGGTAAGCCAGTTTTTCCAGCACCATTTACTGAAGAGGTGAACATGTTTGGCCCCGTTGTCCAAGATAAGGTGGCTGAGTGTGTTTGTAGCTGTGTCTGTATCTTCTAATCTGTTATATTAATCCTCAAGTCTGTTTTTTTTTTGTTTTGTTTTGTTTTTTTTGCTATTATCATGCTGATTTTATCACAGTAGTTTGTAGTATAATTTTAAGTCAGGAATTATGATACCTCTTGCCTTACCTTTATTGACCAGGATTGCTTTTGCTATTCTAGGTCATTTCTGGTTCCAAAAATGAGGTATGCCAATGTTAATTTGATTGGGATTGTATTAAATCTGTATAATAGCTTTGAGAGTATGGCCATTTTCACAATGTTAATTCTTCCTATCTATGAGCAGGGTTAATTATTTGTTCTCTTTCTGTTTTCCTGATGTGAGAGTTCACTGAAATAAATTTCCCTCTGAGAATTGTTTTCATTGCATTCCACAGATTCTGGTAAGTTGTATCTGCATTTTTCTTTGATTGTAGATATTGTTTAATTTCTCCTTTAATTTCATCTCTGAACCATTGGTTGTTCAGGAAGGTGTTATTTAATTTCCATGTGTTTATGGAGTTTTTGTGATTTCTTCATCATTAATTTCCAATTCATTGCACTATGGTCAGATACTGTGCATGGGATAATTTCATTACCTTTGCATTTACTTAAGCATGTTTTATGTGCTAGTATATGGTCTATATTAGAGAATGTCCCATGTGCAGCTGACAAGAATGTATTTTCTGATGTTATTGGGTAGAACATTCTGTAACCGTCTACTAAGCCCATTTGTTCACAAGTTTGGTTCAGTTCCGTTATTTCTTTGCTGATTTTTTGTCTAGTTGATCTATCTCTTTGTGTCAATGGGGTACTAATGTCCCTTGTCACAATTGTGTTATTGGTTATTTGATTTTTCATGTCTATTAGTATTTGTCTTATATATATAGTTGTGTGCTCCTGTATTTGGTATATACATATATATGATTGTTATCTCTTCCTCTTGAAGTTTTCCCCTACCAAGTATGTAGTGACCTACTTTATCTCATTGGATCATTCTGGGTTAGAAATTCACATTGTGTGCAAAAAGAATAGCTACCCCTGCTTTTTTCTGGGTTCTTGTTTCATGTCATCCTTTGATTTTCAGTCTATGAATTTCTTTTTGAGTTAAATGTGTTTCTGGTATAATGTATATGGTTGGACCTTATTTCTTGATCCACTCTGCCAGTCTGTTTCTTTTGACTGGTGAATTGAGGTCATTTACATTGATGGTTATCATTGATATATATTGGCTTATCTTAGTCATGTTATTTTCCCTACTTTTCCCCTGCATTTTATTGCTTGCCCTGCTCAGTGGTTTTTTTCTGTTGTTGTTCTTGGAATTGTGGTCATTTTTTTCTCTGTCTAGAATACCTTTTAGTACTCTTTGTAGGGTTGGTTTGGTGGTCATGAATTTCTTCCATTGTTCATGTTATGGAAGTATCTTATTTCTCCATTAATTTTGAAAGTTAATTTTGCAGGGTACATCAGTCTGGGTTGGAAGCTGTTTTCTTTCACTATTTGAAATATTTCACTCCAAGCTCTTCATGATTTCATGGTTTGTGTTGAGAAATCTGCCATGATTCTGATGAGCTTTCCTTTATGAATGATCTGTCTCTTTTCTCTAGCAGCTTTTAATATTCCATTTTTGTGCTGAATTTCTGGGATCTTGATTATTATATGTCTGTGTGTAGATTTATTTTGGTTAAGGCTAATTGAAATTCTATATGCCTCACTTACTGTATGTCAGATTCTTTTCCCATACTTGAGAAATTTTACGCTATTACTTCTGCAAATAGTCTTTTTATATCATTTGTGTTGACTCCTCCTTTTTTGTTGACACCTATCAGTTGTATGTTGTTATTCTTTGTATCACCTTGGAGCTGTTGAATTGTTATTTCTTGGTTCCTTGTTATTTTTAAGAGAACTTTCCTTTCCTGGTAGCTAGCTGTAATGATGTCTTTAAGGTCTGACAGTCTATCCTAAGTTTTGTGCAAGCAGTTTTGCCAGGTTTTGATGGATTTTTAATTTCCTGGATATCTCTTCGAATCTGTTTCATGTATTATAAGTCTTTCCTATATTGTTCATTCAAGGTTTCCATCATTTTTCTGTACTCCTCTATTTTTTTAATCTATGTCTTCTGTATGTATGCTGAGCAATTGTTTTGTTATAGTTACCATTTCTTTTTCACCTGAAAGATTATTTCTGATCTGAGTTCATCTATAGCCTCTTGGAGTTGTTTCTTTACTTTAGTTGCTATCGTTTCAGAAATTTCAGGTGTGACTTCCAATGTCTTATATGTTGATATCTCCTGGACTTCTGGGTGGGCTGGAGGTCTCAGATTGCATTTTGATCCTGCATCTTGACATTTTCTATTTCAAAAAAAATTTTTTTATTTTGATTTCTGTGATAATCCTTGTGAATTTTGGTAGTAGGTATTTATATCACTATTATCAAGGCCTCTCTAGGAAAAGCCTGTTCTTCACAGATATCTTCTGTGTGTCAGGGAGTCTTAGTTTGTGTCTGTCCCAAGATCCTGCCTTCCCAGTTAATTGAGAGTGAGATGTTGGTTTCTGTTTGGCTCTGTCCTCAGTGTTTAAGAGTAGGGCTCTGGTGAGGTTACTACCTTAGAGCTTCCCAATATTGTTACCCAAGAAAGAACAAGTGATTACAACAGATACGACATACTTGCTACAATAGTACAATTAGCAATAATGGTAGCATCAAGCAAAATTTCAAAATTGACAAACTGGGGTAATATTGATTTTGTACTTTAGACCATAGGAGAAAAGTCTATAGTTATATAACAGAACAAATCTTGAATTAGGAGTTTGTATGCATAGTGTTTCCCCTTGTTTGAGTGGATTTACCCTGGGTTCCTCTGGTTGAGTAGGTTGCCAAGTCCCAGGTGTTTCCCATGCTGGCTGCCTTTCCCATAGTGTAGGGGTGTGGGTCAGGCATCTGGGTTCCTCTGGCCAAGCTGGTTGCTGAGTTCTGGGCCCTTCCCACACTGGCTGCCCTTTAGGGGGATGGACCAAGTACCTCAAGAAAACATTTTTATTGGGTCCCTGCTTTTTATCTTTCTCCCCTAACACTCAGAGACTCAGTTCCTAAAGAATCCACCTCTGGTCACCACAGACAATCCCCCAAACCAGCTGCCCTGTGTTTGCTGACCTGGCTGACCCCTTTCACTCTACCATCACAGCTGTTGTGGCTTTGAATGTGTCCCTAAAAGTTCACGTGTTGGAAACTGGATCCCCAAATTCATAGTTGATGGGTCTTCAAGAGGTCCTTGAGGTTAGATTAGGTAATGAGAGTGCTGTCTCTAAGATCACATTTAGTGGCATTATAAGAAAAAGAAAGAGTCCCAAGCCCATCTCTTGCTCTCTTGCCTTCTCATCACATGATGCTCTTCACCATATTGTGAGGGAGCAAGAAGGCCCTGCCCAGATGGAGATGCCATGATCTTGGACTTCCCAGCCTCCATAACTATGAGAACTGTAAATGTACTTTTCTTCCTAATTTACCCTGTCTGTTCTATTACAGCCCCAGAAAATGGAGTAAGGCAATGACTTTCTGCTTGGACTTGGCTACAGGACTTGAGGGCTCATTTCTCCCCTTTCTACTTCATGTAATTCACCAAAAGGCCCAAGCTGTCATCTTTACTATTCCCATCCCCACATGTCCTTTCTTCTTACTTGCTATCCCTCCCACCAATTTGCTGAGGCTGCGTACATGGGACTTTTCCATACATTTTTTGCAACACCCTAAGAATCTATAACTATTTCAAATTAAAAAGCAAAAAAAATGAAGTAAACTAAGTTATTTCCTTATTGTTTGTAGAAAGGACCTGTAGATGAAACTGGTTGGGTCATTAAAAATGTCTTGTCCCTGCCTATTGTCAACAAGAAAGAAGATATTGTGGGAGTGGCAACATTTTACAATAGGAAGGATGGAAAACCCTTTGATGAGCATGATGAACACATTACTGAGGTAAGTATAATAATAAAATAATGGAGGTAAGTGAAATTCATGAAATAATGGAGGATGCATAATTATTTGTTATCTAAAATGATATTTTGAAGAGCAATTAAGACATGAGTCACACATAGTTGTAACCAAAATGCTGTTGTGTCATTTCTATTTCCTGACTTTTTAAACTGCAGCATTTTTTATTAGTTTGAAATGCAGCCTAACTCAAATGCTTTCTGATCCTAGAAAAACAGGGAAAATTATTTCTGTCCTCTTTCCTTCCTCCTTACTGTTCCCTCTCATTCTCATTCTCATCTCATTTAGCTCTCTGTCTAACTTTTAGGTCCTGCTTTATTCTACTATTATTTCTAATTTCTCCCCTGCAATAGATGATTCCTGGTGCATGGTACTTTGAAAAGCAAGAACTTAGCAAAGTTTATCACCTAGGATAATAAGCTCACATGGTTTTTTCTTATATTAAAATAAAGAACTGGGGTCTTTGTTAAAATAGAGAACTGGGCTGACTGATAGGAAGGCATGAAAATTGTGCCCCAAAGTCAATTTTCCTCCAACTGTAGAGAAACTAAATCACCTTTTATACATTTCAGACTCTCACACAATTTCTTGGATGGTCTCTTCTAAATACTGATACCTATGAGAAAATGAATAAGCTAGAAAACAGAAAAGACATTGCTCAGGAAATGCTTATGAGCCAGACCAAGGCAACTGCTGATGAAGTTAAGTCTATATTGGTAAGTGGAGAATTCAGGCTTTTGGACATTGGGTGCTGTGAATGTTAGCTTCTGGGAACCCCCTAATTACCCAGGAACCTGACAAAGAAGAAGAGGTTTAGCTTGAGATAAGGGAGGGAAGACAGAGAAGCAGAGGTGGGAGGAGGAGCTTGATGGCCCAGTGTACATGGAAAAGTTTTCTTTTACCTTGACTGAGTGTGCCTCTAAGCTGTGAAGCTGGATTTCTATGTGCGTCTTTTATCGTTTGTGGACTGGTTAACCACTGCCTGATACATGCTGTTCTCACACTGGTGACAAAAGTGCAGAAAAGGAAGCCAAACTGTGCAAGCATACTTCTAACCTTTGCTCACATCGCAGTCACTTAAATTACCATTTATCAAAGGAAGTCACATGATCAAGACCAACATCATGGATGTAGGAGGAGCTGGTGGGTTTTTGCTAAGTGTTCTTCTAATCACCACAAAAGGAAGAGAAATGATCACATACCCAGTATCTCTATCCCTTGCATTTTCCAGCTTTTGGAATGTGTGTAATTTTGTGGAAGGTTTTTGTTTTGATTGGTTTTGGTTTTGCTGAGTGGGAAGATTGGGAGATAAAAGGTACTGGATTTGAGTGTTTGAGATGTTAAAGAGGAGGTGTGGAGGAATCATGGGAAATTGCTATCAGCTATTAGCAAAACAGATGTAAGCCGCTCATTTTTCTTCTCTTTCTTACACATCTACACCTCTTTTTCTTCTTCTTTTTACTATGGCTATTACACTTTGGGAGCCTAGAGAAATCAATACTATTAGATTATTTCTTGGACACAGCTGTTCATAATAAGGTCTTTGTATATAGACTGTGTATTTGTTATGGAAGTTTTTACAGCACATTTTAAATATATCTTAACTGATTTTAATGATAGAAGAATCAGAACCTCCATAGGCATTTCATACCTCAGTTGCTTTTACATTTTAGAAATTTAAAGAGAAGTTAAATATAGATGTGATTGAAGACTGTGAAGAAAAACAGCTTGTCACAATTTTGGTAAGTGCCTTCTATCTCTGATGCCTTTTCTTTTTTTTTTTTTTTTTTGGTTTTTCTCCGGTACCGGGAACCGAACTTACGACCTTGCTCTTGCCAGGCAGGCGCTTTGCCGCTGAGCTAAATCCCCAGCCCCTCTGATGCCTTTTCAATAAAATATATTAGAACATGTATTTTCAGTTTTCAAGTAAATGTTGTGTGTCCCTTATCTTGACACATTTTGGAACCAAAAAGACAAGCGATCTTTGCTAAAGACTGATCTATTGGTTTACTGCTTTTCTTTCGTCTGTGCTCCCTACAGTTAAGTTTACAGACACAACTTAGAATCATAGCTAAACTAGGCCTCTGCAGAGGGACCTCAGGCACAGAATCTAGGGACGTCACAGCATAGTTTATGTTAGTAGTTTTAGATTGTGCCATGGCTGCCCGAGGACATGCCACAGTGACACTAGAACATAGGCCGCTGCAAGGCGCAGTGACCACCTGCCATCTCCAGCTTCTTTGCTGGAGTTTGAAGAGACTCATTGCTTCCTGGTTGTGGTCAGTAGGTCACTTCTATTATTTCTGATTGAAATGAACTTCTCTTCCTGTCCACTGGTCTTGTCTTTTGCTGCGTACAGTCTATAGTTAAACACACTCAATAGGTTTTTAATGTTAGAGATGGTCTCGAAGGTATATTTCTGTTCTGGAAGGTATGTTTGATTATTTTTTAAAGTTTGAATTCTGTGCTTAAACTTATCACTTTATTTACTTCTCTTTCTATTTTTAAAAATTTGTGATCATTACAAATTTAGTAATTATTTTAAAGTACTCCTCTTAATACCTGACTCACTTTGAGGCTGAGTGTTATTGCTTGTTTTTTTCACAAGGGTTTCAGTCATTTGATCCTGTACTAAAACCTGCTTCATAATTTTTAAATTTATAAATAAAAACTTGTGGGGGTCTGAGTGCTATTCTCTTTCCACAAAGAGGATTGATTAGATTTTCTTCTGGTAGATGAAGAAGGCTGATTTCAGATTTTGTAGTGGGTGTCTTTTTCCCTTACTATTGGGATGGAACCCCTGCTTCTAGAGGGGGGCTATTCTGCAATCTCATGGACTCCTGAGAGATTTACCAAGATTTGAGAGACCTAATTCTGTATGATTGAAATTGAAATAATATCACATTTAATTTCCTGTTATCCACTTAATCTTGTTTGCCACTGCCTCTCTCCAATTCATGATACAAGGGTTCTCTCTAACTGAAGTCACACTGAATTACCCGTCCCCTTCCAATTTTTATGCACTCTGCCTCCCATACTGGCCTTTTGCTCTCCTGACATAGACCACTGGCCTTTGACCCCTGTTGAGGGATCAGTTCCTCACCCCTTCCATGTTTTTGTGTCACCTGAGGTCCCTTCTCTTTCTGCCCTTTTCCTGGGCTCAGCCTCTGAGTGCCGTCTCTCATACCTGGCTGGGAAGAGGATGCTTCCTCCTCACCTGTCCTCAGATATGCATCTTCTTGTGAAATAAGATTGTGCTGATGAGTGTGACACTACATATTTTCTAGCTCCCTTTGTAGAGGAAGAAGGATCTTATGTGGAAGAAGCAGTAAATTGGGCAAAGTACTGTAGACTTACCGAAAACAGCATATTTTGTTTTTTTTTTTTTGTTTTTTTTTGGTTTTGGTTTTTCTCCGGTACCGGGAACCGAACTCACGACCTTGCACTTGCCAGGCAGGCGCTTTTGCCGCTGAGCTAAATCCCCAGCCCCGAAAACAGCATATTTTGAAAATAAAATCTATTCTGAGCTAATTCTAAATCATTGCTTCATAAGCTTTAGAAATTTAAACAAGTACAGCAGAAGAGCTCTCCAGAATTATACTGGCATCTTTTCTCAAATGTATGCTATTTGTACATCTCTGCTCACCCTAATTCTTTCTCCAGGGGTACCCTTTAACTGTAGGCTCAGGAGGGCCAGCTTTCTTTTCTAGGTATGACAAGGGTTCCAGTCTGCACTGGGAAGAACCAGAATAGCAGTGATCTGACACAGGTAGAGGAGGTGATTGATGCCTTCCTGCTCTCTAGGATACTTGGGTGCTCATGGAGGCCCTACAGCTAACATTTCTCCAACCATAGAAGAGTTGCAGAGGAATTCTTAGTGAAGCACCTCATTCATACATTCTTTGTTCAGTTTCTTTGTTCATTAATTATTGAAACACCATACTACAAGGAACAGTGTTAGGTGTCTAGGGCAAAAGATATTATGACCTGGTTCAAGAAGCTACTTGTGGATTAGGAAGAGAAAAACATAAGCAGTGTCACTGCCCTACTCAGATGTGGTCACAGAAGATGAGCACAAGGGATCAGGAAGGCCAAAGCCTGACGTATGCTCAGAAGATGATGGAGCCACAGAGGTAAGATGACAGACTTGGGGCCTGGAGGGAAAGCAGGCACCTGCCAGGTGGGGGCTAATGATGGAGTGTGCAGATTGGAGCACAGCACAGATGAGACACATGTCAGACAGTGTGTTAGCTCAGGGAAACCTGAGGGGCTGAAAGTGGTTGGAGTGGCAGTGAGAAGTGACAAAAGCCACCTGGGAGGCCTGGCATAGGTGCGGTGTAAGACTGTGACCAGCTTGAGTTCTGGGATCTGGAAAATAACCCAATCAGAGTTCACGAAACCCTTCTGGGAGCAGGTGGGCTGTGTTAAGCTGAGCTGGGAGCCTCCCTGAGGAAGGGGCAGGGGATGAGGGGTCTACCCAGGCACAGGAACGAGGGGACCAGAAGCCACCATTTTGCTGAAGGCAGGCATGTACCACTGAGTACTGAAATGTGTATAGAAGATGAAGTGCTTCCTGGGAGGCTGTAAGCTTACCAACAAGAGTGGCTTTGGACTGAGCCGTCCCTGAAGGTCTGTCTGGTAGACCCAAAGCTGTAGCTTGCTCTTGGCTTTTAGTGCTTCTTTCCCTCCATGAAAACCTCTCCTTCCTTCTACCAGTTCAACTTAACACAAGCCCATCTGGAGCCTCCTCCTTGAATTCATAACAGGCCGGCCTGTCCTCAGCCATTCCATTTCTCTCATAGCACAAAGAACTCAACGCTGTGCTCTCTGATGATTCTAAGCTCTCACCTTTCCCTGGTCTGCATTTTATAACTATTTCAATAAATTAATCTTTTTAACAGCAAAATCCGTATTTTTATCCACCAAGTCACATCAATGCTCATGTGCCTTGATCACTAGTTTTTCACAAGCTCCTAAGTCTTAATGAGTTGTAGGCTAAAATGCATATTTAAAAGCATTCCTATATATGGTGGGGCATTTATTCATTCAGCAAACATTTACAGAGCACCTTTATAGCACAGGCAATGTGGGTTATGGGATAGGGCACCAAATGAAAGCATGATCCCTGCGCTTGTGGAGCTCATAGTCTAGTGAAAAGTATAGGAAACCATCACTGAGCAAATGGAGAAAATACAAGAGAATTAAACCATCACCAACTATTTAATGAATATTCCTTGAATAGGAAAAAGGAGAAGTTGAGCATTAAAAACGGGTTAAGTGCTATGACTAAACATTTTATTTTGCATTAGAGAAAGAAGACAGCTACTGGAATTGAATTTCAAATTTTATTTTATGTTTTTTGTTTTGTTTTGTTTTTTTCCAGTACCAGGAATCGAACTCACGACCTCAAGCTTGCTAGGCAGACGCTGTGCCGCTGAGCTAAATCCTCAGCCCCTGAATTTTGAATTGAATTCCATCATTGAGAAAGCTTTTTTAATATGGCTGAATCTCGGGCTGGGGATTTAGCTCAGCGGCAAAGCGCCTGCCTGGCAAGCGCAAGGTCGTGAGTTCAGTTCCCAGTACTGGAGAAAAACCAAAAAAAAAAGAAAAAAAAATATGGCTGAATCTCAACTTTACTACCTGTAAAATGGGGATAATTTTGTATGTTTGTTTTGAGGCTAATCTATTCAAACTATATAAGTCTATATCTGGCATATATTGATTCAATAACTTGCCTGTGATATTCTTTTATCATAATTTTTACTTCAATGTTGGGTAGGTGACTGTAAAGGAAAAAAAAGTGAAAATAATCTGAAATAATCTATTTTTTCAATAGAAAGAGGATTTGCCAGACCCAAAGGCAGTAGACCTATATGAATTCCACTTCAGTGACTTTCCCATTACTGAGCACGAATTGGTTAAATGTGGACTACGACTGTTTTTTGAAATAAATGTGGTGGAGAAATTCAAAGTACCTGTGGAGGTCAGATGGTATTTCATTTAAAATACTATTTGATTCTGTTGTTGTACCTCTCAAATATTTTCTGTGGTTCAAAAGATTAACTCAGTTTGGATTTTAAATTAACTTTGTAAATACATCAGCTTAAACTCTGTCAATAAGGCCAACACATCTTTTTAGATAAGATTGTCACAGACTTCTAACCTTTAGCGCTCCATTCCAAAGTCTGAATGGTGTTGTCCTTGGGTAACAGGTTCTTACCAGGTGGATGTACACAGTGAGGAAAGGGTACCGCTCCGTCACTTACCACAACTGGCGGCATGGATTCAACGTGGGGCAGACCATGTTCACCTTGCTGATGGTAAGTATGGTGTGCCGGAAATCACCGAACACCTGCACATTTCCCATTTGAGCATGGTGACAAACAGATATGGCCCATCATTCCATATCTGTCATTTTTTTTTTTTTTTTTTTGGTTTTGGTTTTTCTCCAGTACCAGGAACTGAACTCACGACCTTGCGCTTGCCAGGCAGGCACTTTGCCGCTGAGCTAAATCCCCAGCCCTCCATATCTGTCATTTTAAAATTCACAAGCACAATCCCCACCCCTCACAGATAATGCCCAGGACGTGGGCATCCCTAGGCACTTGAATTATCACCCAGATGTTCATCTATTTACCTCTTAAAGAAAAATTCTATCACTTGCTAGGTTTTGGAATTGCACAAAATGCTACAGAATTCACAAGAAATAAAGCCCACTTGCTGTAAAAGTCTGATAGGTCCCTTTCTCCACTGCACGTAGGTCTTGCTGTACTTAGGACAGATGTCCATTAACCCATGTAAATATGTATCACTCTATATTTTTAGACAGGAAGACTAAAGAAATACTACACAGATCTTGAAGCTTTTGCTATGGTTGCTGCTGCCTTCTGCCATGATATTGACCACAGAGGCACCAATAATTTGTACCAAATGAAGTAAGTGAATGTGACAGCAGTATAGACATGTACTGGTAATGTCTGACCATGCGCAGAGGAGGAAAACCTTTTCTGTCCCTTAACCTAATGGATTCTTCCTCACCATGTTTGGAGATTTGAGAGCCACATTCTGTTCCCTCCTAAGCAAGCATCAACCCTTATGATAACACCTGCTCCTTCTCCCTAGGTGCCTGCATCCTTTTTCCTTTTTGTTTCCATTTCCAAATGGGCTCTGACTCATTTGTATATGGCTTTACTTTTTCTTCTTACAACTTTGCTTAATCAGGGTATTGAATTCAAATGCTAAGGTGTATTAACCCTAGGCTTACACTAGTGTTCCCTGGGGGTCATTCCAGCTCAAGCTAGAGAGCCCTTCTTCCTGGATTCACTACCCTCCCCTCTCTGGCCCTCTGGCTTCTGCCAAACTCTCTTTTTGCTGGTTTTCCATCCTAATATCAATGCTACCATACTCTCTTGCCCCAAGAAAATAAGTTGAATAATAAAGAGTGTCAGATCAAGGTCAGAAAGATTTGGGCTCACAAGTTATTTAAACTTTCTAAGGCTCAATTACTTTACCTAAAATACAGGAACTACATTATCAGAATCTAACTTGTAAACCTATTGCGAAGTTTAAATTAGATGGTGTGTATAAAGCCCTTGAAATTATAGACTCTTAGCTCTTAACCATATTAGGTATTGTTATGTCTATTATGATGTCACTGGTATTCTTTAAAATTCATCAGCAGTGCTCATAGCCAGCCCAGCCCACTGAGAGTGTTTTTGAAGGTGTTTGCTCTGCCTTAGCCACACTTCATCCTCACCTCTGACACATGCTTACCCCTCTCCAGAGGCAATGAAGCTGTTTTGAAGATAAAAGGCTTTTTTTGGACTATGGGGTTTGTGGAGTCCAACTACTTCCTTAGTCTCTATTTAAAATTAATTTTTTTGCTATGAACTGGGCATAATATTGACCTCTCAAAGATTCTGATGAGAAGCAAATGAAATAAGAGATGCAACACCTACATAGTAGTTGCTCAAGAAAAATGTATTCAATGAATTAAAAGCACTTTGTACACAGTGACTTCTTGCCTTCAACAATTACCTATTAGGCTTTGTCTTAAAAACAGTACCCACTGAGACTTGCGCAACGGATGTCTTCATCTCTAGAGAATCCAGCCCACACTGGCCACTCTGTCCTCTTAAAATAAGTATCTTGATAGTCACTGGAGTTCTCTTCCTCTCTCCCAATCAGCAGTGCATCAGCCAATTCAGTTCCAAAGAAAATAATATTTATTGAGCATCTCTTGTATGCTGGAGAGCAAGTTAGTAACATTACCTCATTTCAACTTCACAACACCTTCACATGAGAGGTACTATTATTCCTCTTTTTTACCATTGAGGAAACAAACTCAAACTTGACTTCACTGACAGGAAGAAGGTGGATCAGGTGTGATGTCTACTCCAGATTTGCAGGAAGGATACAACCAGCCACACCCCGCACCTCTGCACTGGCCTGACCCCGTGGACTCAGTAGTGTTTGTAAGCCATTTCTTCTTTATAAACTGGTCTTTTTAAATTAACTTTATTAATGTAAAGATTAAATAAGATCATGCATGTAAAGGTGATGGGAAGGCTTCCTGGCTGCAAACTGGAATAGGTCTGTCTTCTTCAACCTTAGCACGGTCTACTTCCGGCAGCTCCACCACGATCCTGGGATCTTCGTTTTTGCAGTGTCCTTCAGTAACCATCCTTGCTGAGTTTCTTTATGTATCCATATTATGTTAGGAACCCTCGAATGTATTGGCAAATGCAGTTAATAGAAAGTTTGCATTATTCTTCTCATGTGAATGGTACCAAGGAGGTCATCCGTAAAGTGACCTGGAGCACTTGGAACACAGTTGACCCTGTTTCCGGGCTAAACCTTGTGGCCTTGGTCAGATTACTTGTCTCCAAACGTCCGACTTCCTCCATTCTGGCTTCCACCCCTACCCTCCAGTCTTAAACTGTGCCCTCTCACAACAGCCTACAACCTTTGCCAATTTCAAATTTGTATTATTCCCTCAAGTTCTTGTGATCTCTTTATTTTTCTAGCCAATTTGTTTTCTGTATCCTGATTTTATATTTGTAGATTTCTTTATTATTTCTTTCTTCTTTATCTTACACTAGAGAAATACAGTTACCAGAAAAAAACTATTGCTTAAAGTATTTTAGAATTTTAGTATTTTAGAATTTAAGAATTTTAGAATTCATCTCTTCCATCCCATGTAAGCCTTTCTTCCCAGGGACACCTTCCTCTGTCTCCGCTAGGCTATATTCAATTCTTTTCCATAGTGCAGAGTCCACTTTGTCCCAAGGCAGAGAGTTGTATTTTGGGGCAATTCTAATAGCCACACTTTCCCCATGATACTGAACTGAAATTGGTCTCTTCAGTTTGTTTCTCATATTTCAGATCACTGGATCTCCTAGAATAGGTATAATTTCTTTTACATAGGCAATAGCCTATGTAAGGTATTTCATATGTTAAATGGAATAATCATTTCTATCTTCCCAAAATATTCTCTTTTCCAAGTTGAAGCTGTTTTAAACTACTTTTAAGTAACAGTTTCTATCATATGATTTCATCACTCTTCTCTGAACCCATTCCAGTGTTTCTGTGCCATCCTTTAAATATGGGCCTTAGAATTTGTCACAATAATCCAGACATGGCTTAAAGTATTTCATATTTAATCCTAATTAAATTTCATCCTCATACTTTTTATGCTTTATTCTACTCTTAGTCAAAATCTCCATTTAAATTACAGTCTATCAGCCAGTAAATAATTAGGGTTTTTTATTATCTGAAAATTAGATAATCACTGTTTCTGTCAGTGTTTATCCCAGCCGGCTGGTAAGTGTGCAAAGGCTGAGCTCTGGGACACGGGGCTGGAAACCTGCTTCCAGGTGTCAATCAACAAAGCAGCACTCTTTGGGCTCTGCTTTCCAGCTATTTGAGGGAACACTGAACAGATGCATCTAATATTCCAAATCACAGCGAAGGCTGAAGAAGCGCCCTGTCAGGCACGTTGTTGAAGCCCAGACGCAGGCTGCTCTGGGACTGCTATCGCAGAAGTGGTCAGAACACAGCCTTGGTGTTTGCTCTTTCCACGCCTTTCCTGGTGTTCCTAGTGATTATTCTCTGAGTCCTCAGAAGCCATTGGTTTAAACTACTTCAGAGAATGAAATGAATCTGTTTTCTCATCCATAAATTGCACCATTTTCCACTACTTAAGTTTTAAGATAAAATTTGCTTGTATGTAGCCTTCAGCTTCCTTCTCCGCGTGACTCCCTGTGACACACACATTCTCAAATTCCAGCAGGAAATTGGGGTGTTACTGTCTGGATTAAAAGACCCCTGAATATTTTTGCACTACCCCCATCCCTTGCTCAAAAAGTTATTCTTGGAAAGTTAGGAAAACCTGCTAAGTTAAATAATGAAATCACACCATCGCCTCTCTTGCTTGAGGTTCTTTCCTCTGTTTCTTTCCCTGCTGAATGCTTCAGCAGTGCCTGTCTAAACTATTTTCAACCTTTCAAGCCTACTGTTGCCAGAATTCTAAATATAGAACACTTTTTTTGTTTTGTTTTGTTTTGTTTTCTCCAGTACCGGGAACCGAACTCACGACCTGCGCTTGCCAGGCAGGCGCTTTGCCGGTGAGCTAAATCCCCAGCCCCTAGAACACTATTTTTTCGAACATTATTTTATTATTTTTTTTTGGTTTTTCTCCGGTACCGGGAACCGAACTCACGACCTTGCGCTTGCCAGGCAGGCGCTTTTGCCGCTGAGCTAAATCCCCAGCCCCTCGAACATTATTAATAATGGTTGTGCTTTCCTGTTTTCCCTCCAGATCACATTGAAATCTTTAATAATGTCTCTGAAAATTTTTTTTCTAGGAAAACCTTACTAAATTTATTCTTTCTCCCTACACACAAACATATGAATGTGTGTGTGTGTGTGTGTGTGTGTGTGTGTGTGTAACTCTTTTTATGGAACTATACGTGAGGCAGTTGCAGGCATCAGGACATTTCATTCCTAAATACTTCAACATATTCTTCCATAGAATCAGTGGATGCACATCCACACAAACACAGTTTAATGGCTGCTTTCAGGGGATTTCACACTGATGCAGTACTATTATCCAACATAGAGTATTTTCTTAAGCTTTTCCCGTTACCCCAATAATGACTTTTAAATCTGTTTTCCCCCTTTGATTCAGCATTTAATCAAGGATCACACTTGAAGTTGTTTTTGCTTTTTTTGTACCGGGAATCAAACTCAGGACCTGGCGCTTACCAGGCAGGCACTGTGCCACTGAGCTGTACCCTTGGCCGCATACATTGCATTTTGCTGCCAACTATCTTTTGTCTCCTCTAGTCTGGAGTAGTTCCTGAAGCTTTTTGCATCATTCAAGACACTGATGTTTTTGAAGAGTCTGGGCCAATTACTCTGCAGAATGTCCCTCTGTTTGGATTTATCCAATTGTTTCTTGATTATTAAATTCAGGGTGAACATTTTTTGCAGAAACTTTCTTTAGATGGTCTGTATCTTTCTCAGTACACCCCACTGGAGGCCATGGTATCATTTTATCCATTAGCTATGAAGTTATGTTAAACTATTAATAGGAGATTCCACAAACTCTCTTTATGTAAAGGAATATTTTCTCCTTTGTGAGTAATAAGTAATATGTTAAGCATTATTTTGAGACCGGGAAAATATCTAGCTTCCCAATTACATATTTGACTAATGTTTTTAAACTTAAAAAGAATGAAGTATTTCATTCCCTTCTAACTAGAATTAAACTTGATTCATTTTTTAAAAATATCCAATGCTGACACAAGGGTAAGTATTCAAAGATTTGTTAAAATGATAATCAAGTATTGTTTTAGACCTAAAAGAATTAAATATTATACTCTCTTTTAACTGGAATTAAATTTGATTCATTTTTTGAAAACCTCCCATGCTGACACACAGCAAGTATTCACATATTTATTAATGATCAATTATTATATTCATCAGACATGATCTAATTTTTCCTTAACCTGTGTGTTTGGGTTCTCACACCCAGCCAATGAGTCCTCCACTCCTTATGGTTCTGCCCTCTATTACGTAAAATGAAACTTTTCTAAGGCTGTCATCTACGTTTCTGTGTTTCTGAGTTCTTCTTTCCTTAAAATTATTTAGTCCCTATTTCCATGACAAATTCTTCCCACGTGTAGACCTTTGGCCTTACCCTCTTTCTATTTTTTATTTTATCTTCCTTTATATTTTCAGTGTAGCTTTCTCTTTCTGGGACAGGAGGCTTTGAAGAAAATCAGGGTGTCACAGGGTGAGGTCCCCACTCACATAAAGCTATAATTTAACCAATTAACATATGGGAAAGTTTACATTTTTCTCACTATCTTGGGGGAGGAATGAAATATTACTTTATAGTAATTTTCTTCTCATTCCTGGGAATTCTTAATGAACATTCTCTATGAAATAATGTATGGACTTCCATAGGTTTGCTACATCTCTTGTAAGTCATAATCCACCACCATAAAAAACCTCAGGGAACTTAAGGATGAATCAAACTTCCTAGAGTAAACAATCATTCATGCATTCAATAAATTGTATTTTTATCCTAAAAATAATATATTCTCACCTTTATATCTAAAAAACATTTCCATATAATTCTTGACCATTTTCAAAGACCTGGATAGGGAGGGAAATGGGACATGAAACAAGAATTCTGAGATAGTAAAGATTCTATATTGTATGGACTATGAGTAATCTCTAAACAGCTGAAGTCATAGTACATCCTTTCTCTCCTAGATCCATATCTCCACTAGCCAAGCTTCATGGGACTTCTATTTTGGAGAGGCACCACCTGGAGTACAGTAAGACACTCTTGCAGGATGAGGTATGTGAGCCTTTTTCTTGGGTACCTTGTGGGTTCCGATCAGAGCACTCATCCATAGAAAATGCTTGGAAATGGAGAAGCCCTGGGTTACAGCATTGGACATTTATACCCTTATCTAAGTTGATTTACAGAAGTTACTAGATTACAGTATTTTTAAACTGCCAAGCTAGAAGAAGCTTGGAAAAAGGTGGCCACAGAGAGTCATAGAACCTCTGTGAGTCCACTGGGAAAAGAATGAAAAGCATATAGTGGATGTGAAAGGGCTCGGTGAACTCTGAAGCATATGTAAATAAATGTAACAGGGAAAAGAGGCTATGTGACCACTGACTTTCTTCTTCATTATGGAGAATAATACACTATTGAGTATGGTGTGTACTTCAGAGAAAGTCAGGCTTTGGTAGTGGAGATGAGGATGAGTCAGGGTATAAGACAGAAGTGGACCCCTGCCATCAGAGAGGCACTGGGTCATGCTCTGGAGTCCCAAAGGGAGAGACCACATTCACTGGAGAAGACAAAAAGGTCAGAGATGGCTTTAGGCAGGAAGTGGCTTTAAACTTGTTGAATTCATTACAACTGAAAAATATTGTACACTACTGACAGTCTACAGGGGGTGGTCATTCTTCTTTATCAGTTTTATTTAGGGAGTATATAGAGGCATGTGTATAAATCATGGATGTAATCTAGTTGCATTTTCTTTTTTGTTTTTGTTTTTTTTTTTGGTTTTTCTCCGGTACCAGGAACCGAACTCACGACCTTGCGCTTGACAGGCAGGCGCTTTGCCGCTGAGCTAAATCCCCAGCCCCTTAGTTACATTTTCTTAAGAAAGTTCCAAACCAGCATTGAGGGGAATACTGTCTTGTCACAGGTGGAGAACTTGTTTAGAATTACATGCTAATTAGGATAAATACATCGTCTGGAGTCTCAGGGCATATACAGAAATATGTTCAACTCTACAGATAACATTAAATTCTTCTAATTAAGGAAAAGCCAAGATGGTCCACACAGCCAAGTGGGAACATCTTGTGAGGCAGAATAACTGGGAAGAAAAGTAGAAAGAAAAAAATAACTTGAGCAGTTTTAATAAGTGTGGTTGATGAGGACCCAACACAATGTCCATGCTAACCCTGTTGTAGCATTTCTCAATCAGCAATGCCCTTGGCAAAGCACTAACCTTGAGTCTTACTCTGTTTTCTGTTACTGTAACAAAATACCTGAGACTGGATAATTTTTAAAGCATAGAGGTTTATTTAGGGTTATGGATCTGGAGGCCAGGAAGCCCAATATCAAGCAGTGACATCTTCTCAGCTTCTGGTAGGGCCCTAAAGTGGAAAGCAGAGGTGTGTGTGCAGAAAACACAAAACGTAAGAGTGTTTAAAAGCAACCTTTTTTTTTTTTAGCAACCTGCTTGTGAGAATCAACCCACTCTTGGATAGGCATTAGTCCCTGTTAATGATCTATCTAACCCCTTCTTAAAGATCTAACCATCACTCAAAACCCTCACTTTGAGAATCATATTTCAACATGAATTTTAGAGGGAACAAACCGTATTCAAGCCATAGCATCTGTTTGACTCCAAGACACCAGTCCTCAGACATAGGTACCCAGACCAACTTCTTCACAGTCATCAGTTTATCAAGGAGAAGAGGGCTTTTAAAACCACAGATCCAGGGTTTCATTTCCCATTTACTGAGCAGGTGCCTTAGAGTCGGGGCTGGAAATCTGCATTTGAACCAGACTTCCATTCTGATGTGCAGACAGAATTTCCAACAGCAGAATTCACAATATAGATAATATCTGCTTTAGGATGATTAAAAAGAGTAGGACTGAAAGTAATTCAGAAAGGGAAGAAAAAATTTTCATTGCCTAACTTGTTGTCATTGACAATTTGCTTATAGAAGAATCTTTGGTTTCTAAGAATTTGTTTTACACGCTACTGTGTCTGTAGCTCCACAGTGAGGTAGCATCAAATGTAGCCTACCATTTAATTATACACATACTTATGGAAACAACATACAATTAAAAACTGCAGCAAAATAACTAAATGTTTAACACAGGAAGGCTCCCAGTATTTATGTTTTCCCTTCTGGACTAAAACAGTTTACAACAGAGGTACAGTTTTCCATCTTAATTTTTTAATGTTATTTACACTGTAGTCTAAACTGGCTTTGATGGCCATACAAAGACTTGTTATTTTTTCTAAAAAGGAATATTGCTTCTCAGTAATCCATACCATCTTTTCAAGGACTTCTCTACAATACAGCTGGCCTGTTAATTGCAGACATTTAAAGCCTTGTCAATAGAGTTGCTAGGTAATGCAGTCACAGACTGTTTATGAGCAAATTGAACATTAAAGAAGACATTTTTAGCGACCAGATATGGTTTGTGTATTTTGAGGGGACAATGTAGTTCTTTTATTCCATGAAGAAAATCACTCACTAAATATTTTTAAATAATGGAAATCTTTGGGATTTATCCAGTAATTTTGGCATTTGTGGACATTATTCAGACATTTTAATTTTCATATTATAAACAAATTGCTCAGCATAAATGATAGAATGTTGTTATGATTTAGGACATCTACTTACAAATCATATCATTTACATTTGTGCTTTTTCTTACATACCCTATCAGTCTGTCTCATGTTATTCAAAGAAATAGTGAAGAAAAATTGAATACTTTGTATACAATCACTCGTGAAACAAGAACATGTTTTTCCTGTGGGCGACTGCAGGCACTGCACTGAAGATTAGAACTGCCAGTGCTTTTTCCGGCTCCCACTCACCTGCACTCCCCAAGCGGAATGAATTCAAACCATTTCCATCTGTTTTGGTGTGCTACAAGGAATTCATATTTTACTAGCATTTTAAGAGAGAAAAACAAAAATAGCCCCTCTCTCTGTTGAGCTCTTGAGACCAGCTGGGCACGCAGGCGCTGGCTTGGCTGGAAAGGAACCGGGACGGCCCCCGTCTTACTTGGGTGCACTTCTTTCATTTCAAACACAACGCTCCGAGGGAAAAATGGAACACTGCACACTTACATATTTTAAAATTGATGACTTAAGATTGTTGTAGTAATTTCATTTACCCATTAAAAAATTCAAGTAATAGGGAAATTTCAGAGACAAATATAGTAAGAATGAGGCTTTAAATCCTCCCACCCAGCAATAGAATTTCATTAACATTCTGAGAACTTCACTGCAGTCAGCCTGTGAATATCCACAGACAGCGTGGAGACAAAGCTTTTTGGAAAATGAGATCATAGTATGAGCTATTTTTGGAGTCAGAGCTATGTTTTTCAATCAACATCACAAAGTCATATATGCGTACTGCATCTATTTATTTATGTATGTATTTATTTATTGTGGAGGGTCTGAGACAGGAGCCTTCCATGTAGTCCAGGCTGGACTCGAACTCACTCTATACCTCAGGTGGGCCTTGAACCTGCAGAGATCCTTCTGCCTCAGCTTCTCAAGTGCACCACATGCCTGACTGCATCCTAATTCCAGGAGGTTTTACCGTGTTGTACACCTGGGAAAACATATTTCTGTCACCCCAATGGCAATCGCTTGTGCCCTTACAGTGCACGCCCCTCCCCACCCCAGCCCCAGACAACCACTGAAATGTTCTGATTTGTTTGTATTTGCTAGATTCTGCTAAGCGCAGCTACACTGGAAGCATTCTTTTGTGCTGGCTTCATTCATTCAGAATAATAATTTTAAGGTTTGCCCATGTCAGTGATTCATTCCTTTTCATTGCTCAGTAGAATTTTATTTATCTTAAAATAAAGCCAATAGCTGAGGCTATGGCTCAGTAGTAGAGCAGTTGCCTAGGTTAAGGGCTGGGTTCAATTCCTAAACTACAAAATGAATGAATGAATAAATAAATACATAAATAAATAATAAAAGCATTAAACAATTTACTTAAGTTTAACAGAAGATATTTTGAAATGGAAGGACTTGCAGAATTTTACATAATTGTATCATTATCATGAATTTTTAATTCTTAAAGACTCGTCTAAAATGATTATGAAAACTTACGAGAAATCTATAGCATTTAAGCATTTACTTGTAAACTATACTTTTAACTTTATGCTGTTAACTTCCTGCTATGAAATACAAAGCAAATAGGATATTTATACTATTCCCACATTTTCACCTCTGTTTCATATTTGTTATGATATATATTTATAAAATTTATATTTTGCTTTATAATTTCCCCTGTTGTTTGTTCTTAATTCAGCTTTTATGAGTCTAGTACCCTTTGAACTTTTGCATTTCCATGTGAATTGTAGAATCAATTTGTCAGTTTACAGACAAACACATGTATTCAGACTTGTGGGTATTTTGGTTGGAATTGCTCCAAATCTATAGCTTATTTCATGTTGTGTGGTCTTTATACAAATGGTTCCTTTTTGGAAATTACTTATCCTTGAATAGAGCCAGACATCTGCTGGAATCCTGTCAGGGAAAGGCAGAAATGAGCTGGGAAAATCCTTAGCTGACACTTTCTTGTCTTAAATAATCTCTCACCAATGCTGTTTCTCTTGTCTGGGGAACACACCTCTTTAATTTTGATTTTTCAGAAGTTGGCAAGGCTCACATGTGCAAAGCTTGTGATCTCCAGGCCTCTCTGTGTGGGGGTCTGGTCATCGCTGTCTGCTTCCCTATGGGCTTCTCTTCGGCCTAGGAGACCCAGTAGTGGGAGTCAGTGCAAATGTGCTGGTGCAGCTTTCTCCCTCCTCATCTGCTGCTGTATGTGGTGTCACACACGCCGGGAGGGACAGTCTTCCCCAGGCTGTGTGTGGTGCACATCCTGAGATCTCTTGTTCTAATTAAAGCATCACTGAGTGTTTTTCTTATTTTAAACCAATAATAAAAAAGTTTTATGTGTATGTTTAGTCCCAAATATGTTCCAAAAGTGTTTAATGGATTTTCCCAAAATACATACAATATGAAAGATAAAGAAAATAAAAGCTAATGGAGAAATAAGAAAAATTAGCTAAACCCCAAATAGACCCAAAATGTACGCAGTGATATACAAACATTTATTAGACATCGGCCAAAATTTGGTCAAGAGCATTCTAGCAACCAATCCAAAAACAGAAACAAGATGTTTTATATGAATTTATGTCCACAAACTTAAACACAATTAGAAGCTTTTAAGAACCTTGGGTTAAAAAAATTCAAATATAAAAGAATGTAAGATTGAGAAAATGTTTTTAAATTTGAAGACTTGATGATTTTAGATGAACATGAAAATGAGTGAGAGGAGAAAGAATAAAATTTAGGTGCCTTACATTACATACAAAGGAAGCAGTACTGAAAAGTTGAATATAGACCATTTTTGCTTGATGGAAACCAGCTGTTTTGGACGGGAAAAAGACATGACTTAAATGGAGCGCAACACTGTATTATTTCTCTGCCTCTCTAAGTAGCTTTTCCTTGCACACACATGTGTATTTACCCAATAGCAACAGGTGTCCATGTTTACTAATATAAGCAATATGCACTAGAATAGCTGTTGCATAATAAATATTGATTGGTTTGTTCAGTGGTTGTCGATTATGTACTCTGCACAAATGACGTTTGGTAGAGGAAAGGATGTTTCTGTCCTAAAGGGTTGTTTCTTTGTATTCATCAGTCTATGTGGCTTTTTAAAATGATTTCATGTGCTATAACTACCGATGTGCCTAAAAATTTAAGGCATTTTCATGCGTTCCCAGCTGCCTTCACGCCCATTTTTTTTTTTCTTAGTACAGAAATCAAGACTAGTTTTAAATATTATTGAAAGGCCAAGGATATAGCCTAGTGGTAGTGCATTTGCTTAGCATCTGTGAGGCACTGAGCTCAATCCTCAGTACCAAAGAAGCGAAAAAGTTACAAATCTGCAAAGTATGTGGCTGAATAATCCTGTGATGCATCTTATTTTGGGATCATAACAATGTACATCAGCGAATACATGAAGATATTGACTCACGTAAACGATGGCCACTAGGTAACCATCAGTCCAAAGGGACGGCCACCGTCCATCTAAAGACAATCGCTTCTTGGACTTTTTTTTTTTCCTTTTTGAGACAGAGTTTCACTATGCAGTTCAGGCTGGCCTTGAATTAAACTTTGTAGCCCAGGCTGGCCTCAAACTCGCAGTGATCCTCCCGCCTCAGCCTCCCAAGTGCTGGGATTACAAGCCTGCGCCACCATGCCCAGCTTCTTGGCCTTTTAGATGAGATCAAGTTTAACACCCAGGCAGGTAAAAGGGATTAAGTGTCAATGCCCCACTTCCCTTTGCTTCTCTGGCCAATATAGACCAGGGTGAAATAACTTGAACCAAGTTTGTTTGAGATTCTGGATTTATATGCTCCAAGGGATTGCTGTGAACCAAGTAAGAAATTGGTTTGATCCAGACAATTCATCCTTTTCATTTATTGTAATTTGGAGGGTTCCACGACCATGGCTTGAATCAATCTTAAGGCTAACTGTAGTTGCTGTCATTAACTTATTGTATTAACAAAGCAATTCACAGTTTTTCTTCCTTTATTTATATATGCTTCATAAAATACTATTTTTTTTGTTTCAGAAGGTGTTATAGAAAAGATGATATGAGTGAAGATTTGCATTTTGCATAGCACAGTATATAAATAAGGACTTGTTTAGTTGCATTCTAATACTTCAATCACTGACAATGACTGAGAGCCATGTTTGGTTTGGGGTTTGTAGCTCTGTTCTAACCTACTTTATATAACTATAATACTGACAGGGCAGTAATCAATTTGACAGCAATTGGATTTTTGAAATGCATTCCGTGACTTCATCTGACTCAGTGCTTCACAGATCTATCTTTAGTAAGCACTGACTTAGTCCTAGGCAGTTAGGCAGAGTATCTGTTATCAACTCCATTTGAGAAAACAAAACACAGAAGTTAAAGGCAGTGTCCAGGACCATACAACTATCAAGTGGCAAAACCAGGAACTGAGCCTCAGCTCCTTGGTGAGAGATAGTGTAGTGTAGAGACAGAGCACAAACTCTGTAGGTGTGCTGCATGCACCCAGGTACAACTTCCGTTCTGTCTGTTTAACCTAAGCAAGTTATTCAACCTCTCTATACCATGGCTTATTGTAAGGACATTAAGAGTATTCATAAAGCACTTAAATCTGGTAGGTAATAAGAACTGTTTAGTCCAGTATTTTATGCTACACTGTGCTACTTCTATGTTTAGACAGGTTAACAAACTATCTCCTCTTTCTTCCAGTGCAGTTTTGCTTTGTTTTGGCACTATCAATTTCATCACCTCTGTTCTTTGGCCAATATGACTAAAACGGTCTGTTTGGAATATCAGGGCTTTTAACAACCATTCCCAGTTTTATATTCTGATTTCCCAGGACACTAAAAAATGAAGCTAACAAATATGGGAGGGAACTATTAATTATTAATAAACTCTTTGAAGAAAGGTCTAGTTAAGCCTCTGTAAAATATTACTGCAGGAATGTGCTGAAAGAGCTACATGGAAGAGCTTCATTATTTTCTACACATTCATGAGTACTAGTAATTTGCAGTTTCTGAAAGACTTCTATTACTCGTACCTCCCAGAAATTGTTTCTTAAACTGCCTCAATTCATACAAGCAAATTTTTAATGCTTCTGGTAGAAATCACTAATATTTATTGCAAAAACATATTGTTTAATCTTAGGAACTGATTACCTTCATATTTGCTAATTCTAGTTTATAGTTTAAATTGCTTTGCTCTAAGTAGAAGGGTTTGGTATAAAAACTGAAAACAAGTAAGTGTTGGAAGGCCTAGGGCATAGTTTGGTTGGTTTGTTTTTTGAACCAAAGGTAAATTAATTATTGCACTTTATTGTAGATTTATTTTCATCTTACAGAGTTTAAACATCTTCCAGAACCTAAATAAGCGGCAGTTTGAAACAGTTATTCATCTATTGGAGGTCGCAATAATAGCAACTGACCTGGCTTTATATTTCAAGTACGTATTAACTGTAAAACAGAAACCCTCATGTCTGTGTGCTTCTGCTTCCATGAATTATCTGCTGCATTAAGGTTAAAAGGCATTTATTCACACATATGCACACAAGTTTGTTTTCCTTTCAGAATATCAATGAGAATATCCTCCAGGTGACAATGAATTTACTAGACATCAGGAAACATATTTAGAAATTTAAGCCCCTCATGTTGCATAGCTTGTTCTCAGAAGAAATTTAAATTAAGAAATTCATTTGTGCATTGTGAGAAAAGTCATGTCAAGAACCTCATATGGTGGCTTTTTTCTTGGTTGTATACCCTGGTCCAAAATGTGGTATGTGGTTTCAAGCTCAGAAATTTGATCCTGCCAGTGCCTGGAAGCTGAATGATCTTGGTGATTCTGATGCACATGGATCAAATTCACAGACTAAGTTATGTGTCTGCCTAATAATGATATTACCAAGGAGGCCAGATACTTCAGGTATTCACACATTTTCTTGTAAGTGAAATGTAAAGTTGCTTGGTGAATAATGATTAGAACAAGGTGAGATAATTAATAGGTACAAATATTCAATTACTTGAGCATTGGCAAATTATGCGTTTCTGATCCTTAATAAAAAAAATAGCTATTAAATAGTTAAGATATAAAGACAAGTATCCATACCCAGGTTTAATCAATGTTCAATTTTGCTGCATTTCCCTCTGATCTCATTCTTTAAGGTGGAAAAAAAAAGTGAGTGATGAGACTAAGGTACTGTCTCTATCCTACCAAGGAATTTCTTTCCCTTCTCCCAAAGATATCACCATCTAATGTTGATGTGTATTCATCTTTTCCACTTGTATTTTTTATATGGCACTGTCAAGTGTGTTTTTAATTTTTGTATATATCATACTATCTATACCTACCTTTCTGAAATTTGCTTTTTTCATGCGACATTATATTTGAAAGGTTTACCCTTCCTAGTAAGTGGAAGGCCAATTCCTGTGTTTCAACTGTATGGACTACTCAGCTGTTAAATATATCAAAATTATCCTACCCATTCCTCTAGGCATGGATGTTTAAACTGTTTCCAGTTATTCATCAGTGCTACATTTTATATGCTTGTGCATCTAAGGTACACAAATGCAGATGAGAATGCTGCATTTGGTAAATGCTGTACCTCTTTGCAAAACTGTAGTTTTGTAGTTGTACCAACTTACCTTCCACCAGGAGTGAATAAAGTTCTTGTGACCCCACATATGTAATACCTGCACATTAAAAGCTTATTTTGTTAAACTATTGACTATGAGATGGTATCTTGTTGTTCAAATGCGTATTTTCCTGATTATTGGTGAGATTAAGCATCCATTATTTTGGGTTCTAAATTTTTGCTGGTTATATGTGCTGCGATTTTATCAGTCTGTGGCCTTTATGTTTGTATTATAGTCTCCTTTCTAATTTGTAATTTTTAGTTTTAATACATTAAAACTTATTTGTGTTTGCCCCATTGTACTTCGTGCTTTTTCTGCCTCGAGCCTTTCCCATTCCAAAGCTAGTCACTGGCTGCTTCCTTATCACCCAGCCTCAATTGCTAGGTGCCAAAGCAAAGTGGGAACGTGAAATATGAAAGGCACATAGCTAAGATATTTTCCCTCTGCTTTTGTATGAGAAAATTGTAGCACCGCTGTGTCTTTTCTAGGAAGAGAACCATGTTTCAAAAAATTGTTGATGCCTGTGAACAAATGGAAACTGAAGAGGAGGCCATCAAATATGTAACCATTGATCCAACCAAAAAAGAGGTTATCATGTGAGTACTCTGTATTGTTTCTCTTTTTGCAAAAACAACATCTTTTGTATCTCTTTCTACTTTAATTTTTCTTTGTTTCCTAAGGGCAATGATGATGACCGCATGTGACCTATCTGCTATAACCAAACCCTGGGAGGTACAAAGCCAGGCAAGTCTAGTTGCACTTTCTTTTCTGCCATACTCTGAGATGCTGCCTAAATCTCATGCAAAAGTCCACGTGAAGATCTCTGGTGACTTCAGAACTGTATTCTGAAAAATCATAAGTGTCAGTGAGACAATAGGTCAGTTGATTAGGCCCTAGAATAAGGCAAAACATTGGAAAGTGGAAGTAAAATGCTTTCTTGTGGCACATGCCTGTGATCCAAGCACTCTCAGAAGCTGAGGCAAGAGGATTAGAAGTTTAAGACCAGTCTGCGCAACTTAGTGACTTAGCAAACCCTGTCTCAAAAAGGGGGAAGGGATGTAGCTCAGTGCCAAAACCCTAGATTCAATTCCTCGAAATGAAAATGAAGGAAAGAAGGGAGGGAGAGGAGGGAAGAAGACAAAAACACAGCTTTCTGGGAAGAATCCCTTACCATTGAATAGGGTGTAAAAATTATGCAAAATTATTCAGAGAATGCCTGAGTGTTTTAATAGATGTGCTACATCGGAACAGGACCAGGATGAATCACTTGTGCTCTCCTCTGCTGTGGCTGGCTTTGCTCCAGTCTCTTCTTCAGTGCAGTGTCAGTTACTGGAAAGCACTCACTGAGGCTCGGGGTAAGGCTGTACCTCTGCCACCTTGGGGAGCACGGGTCTAAGGCTTACTTCTTACTAACTGGAAGAAAGAAGCTTCTATTTTTATCTTCTAAAACTTCCAGGGAAAACTTTAAGAAGAAGTCAGACCAGAATTATCTGTGTTCAACTATAAACCTAGATAGTGTCCGTAAAGGTAAAATAAATGGAGCCCACTGCAGGGTAGGAAAAATACCTTTCTCCTACCCATTCTAAGTTCATGGCTTTGGGCTCTTTTAACAAAGATATTAACAAAGAAAAAGCACCCAACTGTATTCAGTTGTGACATGGGAGCCTTTATAAGGAAATGAAATCCATAAGAAGCAGTTAAACTTGCTAGGCTTGATGAAGTGAAGAGTCATGGAGAAATAGAACTGGACAAAGGGCTATGACAGATGGTAATAAACTGGGGAAACTTAGCAAAGCCTATTTTTCAGATTATTTCTGGCATCTCTGTTTGGCCTCTTTCCTGCAGATGAGGCCCTTTTAACTGGCTTCAGGGGAAAGTCAAATAATCCTTCCTAGGTTCTATGACCTGCTTCATGGGGGAACGAGGGGGATGGTACAGTCACCTTCCTGCTTCTTCAGTTCTTTAAATTCTTTCTGTTTAAAATATTTGGGGGAAGCCAGGTGTGGTGGTAGACGCCTGTAATCCCACTCGGGAGGCTGAGGCAGGAGGATCGTTGTGAGTTTGAGACCAATCTGGGTTACAAAGTGAGCTCAAGGCCAGCCTGAACTGCATAGTGAGACCCTGTCTCAAAAAGACAAAAAAATAAAAAATAAAAACAAAATAAAATATTTGGGGGGTAGTATGCCCTGAAATCCATCACCATCAAGTCCAAAACCAAATGCTTATTCAGTTTGACATGTGCTCCTCCTCCTATTTCCTTATCTTTACCATCACCTAAGCAGGAAACCTGAGAGCTTACTTCAGCTTATCTCCTCAGTTTCAATTTCCATCTCCCATGCTTGTCATGGACGTGATTAAGACTCTTCTCCAGGCTTTGATCAGCACTCTGGTGGTGGGCTCCCCTTTCAAGTCCCCAGCCCATGCTCTGATCACCGCTGGGATTATGTGCAGAACTCTGCTCCGTCATACCACTACTTAAAAGCCTTTAAATTCCCCACTGCCAGATATTTTCAATCTTTTTAAAGAAACATAGTCTATTTCCCCCCACAAAAGTTGTGCAAAAATTACTTTATGAAAGAGAAAAAAAGCAAAGCTACTTTACCTTTGATCTCTCTTGGCCTCCATCCTCTTGGGCCCCTGGTACACTTGAGAGGAACCCTAGCTCTCCAAGAATACAAACCTTTGGCCCGGACAATCAAGTTCAAATTTCCCAGCAGAGCACACAGTTCACTACCTGTCTATAACTCACATTACAGGGACATTCCCACCACTCCTCCCTATGTCATTGCTACACATTCTAACACTATTCGCACAACCTCTAGACATTCCCTTTGCACCTGCCTCTCCTCTTTACCTGGCAAACCGCTACTTACTCTTGACAATACAGCACAAATGCATCCTCTGTTATTCATGAAACTTACCTGTCCTCCCTTCCTCTGTCTGTGGCACTTACCACACTGACTCATGACTGTCCACTAGCCTGTGAGTGCTTGAAAGGAAAAGGTTAGTTACTTCTTACCCTTCTTGCCAAGTCTGGTTTATGTCATCCATGTAAGACACTGAATGTGATTTTTTTTAAATGATAGAAATTAACTTTGAATATCTTCACACTGTAATCAAGGAAAGATATATACTAATCTTTGTACATGCTGGTCACTTATACAAGCTAGAGGTATAGGAAAAAGGACTTGGAAAGACTGGGAGCTTGAAGCACTAAGCATCCTTCCATTTCCCCCTCTTTATGGTTGCGAATTGGTAGCAATTCAAAAGCCCAGAATTAGAACACTGAAGTAAAAAGAAATAGTCCACATTTCCCATTTCAATCTGATCTGTGAGTGGCATCTTTTTAAAATGGTGTAGGCTGGGGATATACTTCAGCAGCACAGTGCCTGCCTGACAAGTGCCAGGTCCTGAGTTTGATTCCTGTGCAAAAAAAATGAAAGCATATGGTGTGACACCACTCAAGCACTGACTGTAAACTCCACCCTTAAATGTCACTCATACTAAGAAAATGCAAGTTCTCTAATGAACAAAGCCTTTCTTCTTTGCAGGTAGCACTTCTGGTTGCAAATGAATTTTGGGAACAAGGAGATTTGGAAAGAACAGTGCTGCAGCAACAACCTATTGTAAAGACCTTAACATAGAATGCACTATTTATTAAAAATTATCAGTATGAATCAGTGTATTTTGTTCACTTAACCTTGAAAAAGCATCTTTAAAAGATTTCTTTCTCTTTCTAGCCTATGATGGACAGAAACAAAAAAGATGAACTACCTAAGCTTCAAGTTGGATTTATTGATTTTGTCTGTACTTTTGTATACAAGGTGGGTGTGTTAGATGTCCACTGCTATGACAAAACACCTGAGAAAATAAACCTATTTGTTTTGGCTCATGGTTTCAGCCCATGTTCCCTTGGCTCTGCTGTATCTGGGCTGTAACAAATTAGAACTTTATGGCAGGGAGGCCATTGATAGAGCATAACTTCTCATTTCACGGTGGCCAAGAAGCAGAGAGAGAGAAGGGGGTGGGGATAAAACGCACCCTTCAAGGGCACACGCCCAATGTTCTACTTCCTCCAACTAGACTCCTCATCCTGAAGTTTCTAGCACCTTCCCATAATCCAGAAAGTTATGAATCCACAAATGGATGAATCCATTCATGAGGTCAAAGTTCTCATGACTGAATCTCCCTCACTCCCGCAACAAAGGGTTCCTCACCTCTGAACACTGCTGCACAGGGAACAAAGCCTTCAACACATGAACTGTTTAAATCTTTAGGATATTATGTTGCTTTCAAACTGCAACCACTGGGAAAACCTTTAGAGGTGTCATTTTCCACAGTACTTTGAGGTTTGACCTAATCTCATTCTGAGTAGAATAAAAGGTGTGAGACCTCAGAGGTGAACCACTCAGACAGACCTAAGTAGGCAAGCAGGAGATAGCACTTGTATTTCCAAGCTGCAGAGGCACCGAGTTCTGCTCGTTCTAACAGCACTAAGACTACACCACACCTTGCAGTGCCTTTTCTGCATACGAAAAACACTGAGTATTAATCGTATGATTTAAGTAGTTTCTGACCTAAAATTCTCTCTAGGAGTTCTCACGGTTTCACAAAGAAATCACACCTATGCTGAATGGCCTTCAGAATAATCGAGTGGAATGGAAATCCCTAGCTGATGAGTATGATGCAAAGGTGAAGATAATGGACGAGGAGGTGAAAAAGCAGGAAGAAGGAAACATGAATGGAAAAGGTTAGATGGAATCTTTCATTCTGTGTAAAGTAGCCAGAAGTACGCAGGACTGAACTTTGCACGACAAAAGCATATAAAATCAAATGCAAACAGGAGACCACCTTTCCTGCAGCAGAATGCTAATTATAAAAAGTTAATTAGTGGTTTCAGGATATGAAATCATACAATCTGTAGGATCCACAATAAGCGAGAATATACATTTCACCTGATATTCTGCATTAGTTGTAGAATTCTGGACAACGTGCTTAACCTCTCTGAAGTGGGAACAAGTTTGGTGTAATAGAATAATTTTAATACATAGAACTGGAGTCTAGGGAACAATGAGGCCAAAAGACCATACGAACCTGGCAGTGTAAGCAGCTGTCAGTGTAAGCCAGCAGTGTAAGCTGGTAGTGCAAGCACTGTTTGAGGCCTACCTAAAAATTCAGTCTTCCAAAATTAGTACAGGGGTTCAAATAGGAAAGTATAAGACCTGATGTACATGTTAAAAGCAAGGGTACTAATAGTAAAGTACTACCAAATTTTACCTCCATCGCAAATTTACAATGAAGATACTATGTGTTAAGTGGCTCCTGACATTTTAATTTTCCAGTATAATAGAGATCATCTACCCTTTATTTGCATAAAAATTTACTTATTTGCATAAAAATTTACTTTTCCTACTACAGAGAATTCTCTATGAACTCAGAACACAGAGAACTAAGGCATCAAGCTTTGTGCATCTAGCTAAAATTCCCAGGTATCACATGGTCTCAGTGAGACAGTGAGTTGTTTATTTTCTAGCCACTTAACAGATATTTTTAAAAATAAAAGAATTGTGAATAAAAATTTGTTTTTCAGTGGTAAAACCCTCAGTGCTTCCTGTAGCTTAATTTACTAATTAGGCTGAAAGGGGACACTGAGAGTATTAGAATAAAAATACTGTCTTTACACTAACTCTAGTAATACTGCTTTTTTCTTTTTCTTTTCTTTGTTTCTAACTAGCTGCCCAAGATTCAGGAGGTGGTGGTGATAACAAAAAGTCTAAAACGTGCTTAATGTTGTAAAATAATCCAACTGGGCTAAAATTTAAATGTCATCTTAGTTGTGAAGAGAAATAGCAAACATTCAAAAGAACTTCAGTACATTTCATTCAGCAAACTATTAAGTAAAAGAATAAGAGAATCTTTAGAAAAATTGCCATGACTATCAAAGAGAATATGTAATGCTGGTCTGAAAAATGTGAGGGTAAAATAAAGTTGAACAGAAGTGCAAAATAAGACAAAAACAGATGCTTTTGGTGCCAATTTTTTGTAAATATAAAAAATATACAATCCTACAACCAGTCACAGATTTTAACACGTTATTAATTGTACTTATTTGCTTTGCTAAGGCTATTAAAAAAAAAAGAAAGTACCAGACTGGGCAACAGAAATTTATTTTCTCACAACTGTGGAGGCTATCACCCAGAACTTCAAGATCAAGATGTTGTCAGGGTTGGTTTTCTGTGAAGCCTCAATTGGTTTATAAATGGCCATTTTTTCCTGTGTCCTCACATGGTTACCCCTGTGTTTGTATATTAGTTTTATTCTTACAAGGTCACCAGACCCAATGGATTAGGGTCCACTCATATGACCTCATTTTAATCTTAAACACCTCATTAATGGCGCTATGTGGCACAGATGATTAGTATTTCAGTATATGATTGGAAGGTGAGGGGGTATTTAATGCACAACGTTTATCTTTGTGATTCATACCACAAACTACTTCCTGAACTAAAAAGTTCACCACTTCCTGACATTCACATGCCAATGTTAGAGTAAATACATTATAGAATGTATTAAGGTATATAAATACAGTACAGAAAACAAAAGAAAAAAGGATATCAAATCTTATTCCTTCTGAACTGCTTAGCATTTCTTTACATTTTTGCCTTAACGGACTGATGGAGACCAAATCTTTTATGGCAGTTCATAAAAACTCTATCACTGTCTTATGTTTCCCCTTCAAAGTCTAAAATCAATTATTCTGTTATGCATAAATACAATTTTTAACACTAAGAACTATTCTTCTCATGGAAAGAATTATCAGTTTATAAGACACTACTGGATACTACCAATGCAAGCTAAATAAGCTCATACTCTGCTGAGTATGAATCATCATTAGAAGAATGATTTGATAAGGTGGAAAATTCATTTATCAAAAGCAGACTAGAAAAACTTCAACCCAGACTACTTTTTAAAAATTATTAACAGAAGTATCCAGCAGACATTCTAAAGATTAAATTGTGAGGAGAAACTAAGAGCTGGGTATGCTGGCACATACCTATAATCTCGGCTACTCCAGAGAGTTACACAGGAGGATCGTAAAATTAGGCCAGCCTAGGTAAATTAGTAAGATCCTGTCTCAAGAAACAAACAACGGGACTGGGATGCAGCTTAGTAGTAGCACTTACGAGGCTCTACGATTAGTGTGACAAACTTAGGTACTCGTGCCATAGCAGACTGTTTGTTACCACTGAAAATTCTAAAAGGTTCCCCATCAAGGTGTCCAGGTTTATTCCCTAGGAGAGAGAGTGTGAGCGAGTATGGATAATCAATGACTTCCATTACATGGTATACGTCTGAGTATCAGAGAAATTTATATTTTCTTCCTTTACTTATCTGTAACCACAGACAAAATTAGAAAACAATAAACATTAATAAATACCACACATTTTGCTAGTGTTTTGTCAAAAATATCTAAATTATAATAAATTCAAGATCATGAACCTCAAGTACTCTTGTCATATACAACATAATGATCAATTTTGAACAGCCAAGACATAAATCACCATTTGCTAATACTTTTACAAGTTACTTTTCCCTCTCACCTTAGAATGTAAAGTTCAGGAGGATGGACGTTTTTGATCTGTCTTGTTCACAACTTTATCTTGCCACCAAGTAATGGCTGCCACTCAGTAGATATAAATGAATGCTATTCCTCTGTTACTTCAAATAATTTTGAGACTCTACTTCTAGGATCACTATTATTTTAGGAACTACATGAGAAATTATTCTACTAGCTTTATGTAATCTCTGATCCCAAGATCAGCTCAAAAAACCTCCCCTCCCCAGTCACCTGAAACTGAATTGACGGTAGCAATGCATCACCGCTGCCAGTCTGCCAAATACAGTACTTTTGCTTCAGAGCAGGTAAAAGAAAGTCTAAACCCTCTAGACCAATAGTCCACTGACCACCACTGACTACACCAAGAAAAAGTGGGAGAAAGGCATGTAGAAGAATTAATGTTCAAACTAACAGTGTTTACATATATTCCACGACTAATATCAACTTTGCTTTGGATACTTCAGTTTTCCTCACAAATACAAGGTTCTCTTTATTCACTTTAAGTGGTAAAGATATTTTTAAAAAAACACCTTCGGGAAATGAGGGGACTTCCACATGAAGGTTAACATTAATAAACACTGTTTGTTAATAAAAGCTTAGAAATTATTGCACAATTATTTCCTAGATAGTTCCTTTATATCAATGCCCAGCACAGTGCTTCATACATAATAGAAACCTGATAAATACATGTAAAATTAATAATGACTGTTTAATGGAGGGAAATTCTCTGCTGGTAACTACAGTGATCACCTCAGTTCATGAACTTAATTCATTCCACTATTCTGGTGAAGATGGCCATGTTCATGTTCATGCAGGGAAGATGGCTACAGCTGTGCTCATCATCCAATGCAGAGTTCACAAACAGAAGCAAAATTTTCCCAAATGCTTCAGTTCACAAACTGAACTGTTTGCGAACAGAAGCATTTATGAACCGAGGTATTGTTATTTTTTTTGTTTTTTTTTTTCGTTTGTTTCTTTTCCGGTACCGGGAATCGAACTCACAACCTTGTGCTTGCCAGGCAGGCACTGTGCCACTGAACTAAATCCCCAGCCCCGAGGTACTGTTATATTTTAAAATAAGACACTCAGTTACTTATTTTGTACTTTATTATGCCAACCATCCCATGTTTAAATGTCATTGAAAATATTATACTATATATTGAAGAGATGAAACACTTGTAGATAAGGAATTGAAAAGATACATAAGAAACAGAAAAACGCATCTCTAATAACTAATTAACTTTGGAAGCATGTGACATCCTCAGAGTGGCTATATTTTTATTCCCAAAGACAAACCATTCAAGTTTGCAATTTGTAGATAACAGTTTTATGAAATTTAAAAGTGAGCTTTCACGTTAAGGAATGCAGGTTTTTCTCTCCTGTCTCATAGAAACAAATCCTGAAAATATTCATCAAATTCTTCTTCCCTATTTAAAAGAAAAAATATATAAATTAAAATGAGTAAAGTAAAAAATTATTAGGTGACACTATGAAATTAATTAAAATACTTTAATTCAACATACTGGCTGATTATCCTATAACAATATATATTTCTATGATTTTGCCATTAACTAATTCTTAGTTTCTAGAATAATCATAACTATGCTCAGATTGATTAAAATGAAACTATCTGACATGGTGGCACCTCTCCCAAAGTGTATTCCCTATCTGCTCTGAAGTGCTTTGTGAAATACCATCATCATTATTTCTCTTTACTTGGGGGGCTTACATTATACCTTCTCTGTTCATTCTCATTTCAAACTACAGCCCACTCAAGAAATGAATAAAAAATAAACTATCTTTAAGCAAAAAACCCCAAACAAACAAACAAACAAAAAACCCTAAACACAAGTTTTACTCCTAGGGATAAAAATCTGCTTAGGCTTCAGTATTTTATTATTCTGAAAATAGTAAATTTACTGCACATTTTAGCAGTAAATATTTTATCTAAAATAAAGATGAACTCTGAAAGGAGATGTTAATTAGATTATAATATACCAAAATATTTGTGAAAAGTGTAAACTATTAAATAAATGTTAGTGCTGGGAGCCAGCATGAAACTGGAAATAACATAGAGTTTTAAATTAGACATCGCTTTCATTCATTAGCTGTATGAGCAAGTCACTAAACTTCTCTATACTCAGTTTCCTCATCTGTAAAAGGAAGATAATTTATATTCCCTCACAGAACTGTTGTGAAGATTAAATGAATACAGAATTATTTTTCTTCTGGGAATATAGAATCGAGATGGATAATAAAAATTAGATAGGTTATCAATCTCCTTACTTCATTATTTGTTTTAAATAACTAAGAACATAATGACATTACGTTTAAATTTAAAGAAAAAAACTACAAAATCAAATACAATGATTAAGGAATGATCTGTGACTTAATATTATCTATATGCTACTTTTTCACTAGGATGACAGCAAAATGCATGAGGATTTAAAAAACATTTAAATGCACTAGGATTTAAGAACATAACTATATGAAATTGGTAGAATATCTATACAGACTCAGACAATCAGAACTTAATATCAAAAAAGGTAAACACAGAGAATTTTGTACTATGAAAATGTTCTTTCATAGGATTTACTCCTGTATCTTTATTGTCTAAAAAGGTAAGTTAAGCCTAAGACCTCTTCTGTTATTCTCAGCTCTCTAAGGGAAAGTACCCAGTAGTTGACTACTTGAAATTGGACAACAATATTTTATTTAAAGCAACAACCGTTAAAATAATCTTATCTACAATAACCACTTTTGGGAATTCTTTATTTGGCTAAAATAAAAGATTAGGATCACATACACAAAAAAAGAGTAATCTTCTTTAAAAAATACCTGGTTTGGATGCAGGGATGGTTCAACATACGCAAATCAATAAATATAATACACCACAATAATAGAGTCAAGGACAAAAACCATATGACCATGTCAATAGAGGCAGAAAAGGTGTTTGACAAAGTCCAACACCCATTCATATAAAAACCCTACATGAAATTAGAATAGGGCCAGGATGTAGCTCAGCAGCACAAGCACCTGCCTGGCAAGCATGAGGTCCTGAGTTCGATTCCCAGTACCCCCCCCAAAAAAAAAACAACAAAAAAAAGATTGATCTGGGCCGGGGGTATAACTCAGCGGCACAAGCACCTGCCTGGCAAGCGCAAGGTCATGAGTTTGCTTCCTGGTACCAAAAAATAAAATAAAATAAAATTGTAATAGATGATCTTTATCTCAATCTGATAAAAGCCATCTAAGACAAACCAATAGCCAACATCATACTAAATGGACAAAAACTGAAATCTTTCTCTCTAAAATCAAGAATAAGACAAAGATGTCCACTGTCACCACTCTTATTCAATATAGTTCTAGAAACATTAGCTAGAGCAATTAGGACAAGAGAAAGAAATAAAAGGAATAATGATAGGAAAAGAAGTTGTTAAATTATCATCATTTGCAGATGACATAATACTTTAAATAGAAGACCCTGAAAACTTCACCAAAAGATTTCTAGATTTAATAACCAAATTCAGTAGTATAGCTGGATACAAAGTCAACAGTCAAGCCTTCTTGTACACGAATAACAAACTCAATGAAAGAGAAATTAGGGAAACAATACCTTTCACAATAGCATCCAAAAAAAATGAAATACCTAGGAATCAATCTAATGAAGCAATCTCTGAAATCTCTGAAAAAGAGGGGTATCAAGGGGCTGGGGATTTAGCTCAGCGGCAAAGCGCCTGCCTGGCAAGCGCAAGGTCGTGAGTTCGGTTCCCGGTACCGGAGAAAAAGCCAAACAAAAAAAAAAAAAAAAAGAAAGGTATCAGAAAATGGAAAGATATCCCTTGCTCTTGAGTAGGAAGAACCAGTATAGTGAAAATGGCCATACTTCCAATAGCACATCTCACAGAATTAGAGAAAACAATCCTAAAATTCATTTGGAACTATAAGACACCTAGAATAGCAAACGCAATCCTAAGCAACAGAGGCAAAGCAGGGGGTATCACAGCCTCTGACTTGAAATTATACTAAAAAGCTACAGTGATAAAAACCTCATGGTACTAGTGGAAAAAACAAAACAAAACAAAATAAGAAAACAGACCTGAGGATCAATGGAACAGATCAGAAGATGCAGAAACAACTCCAGACATAATCAGCTACCTTATCTTTGACAAAGGAGCCAAACACCTTCATTGGGAAAAAGATAGCCTCTTTAATAAATGGTGCTGAAAAAAATGGCTTTCCATATACCAAAAATTAAAACTACACACATATCTCTCACCGTGCACTAAACTAAAATCAAAATGGATCAAAGATCTGAATATTAAAACAGAAACACTAAATCTGCTGGAAGATTAAATAGGTACAACTCTTAAAGATGTTGGTGTAGGCAAAGACTTTATGAACAAAGCCCCAATCACGCAGGAAATATCACAAAGAATCAACAACTGGTATCTCATCTTATTAAAAACCTTTGGAACAGCAAGAGAAACTACCAACAGAGTGAACAGAGAACCCACAGTATGGGAAAAATTTTTGTCAGCTGTTCCACAGACAAAGGACTACTATCTAGAATATATAAAGAACTCAAAAAAAAAAAAAATCAGACCCCTCAAATTTAAAGACACATCCAAAAATGTGCATTTGAAATGGACAGACACTTCTCAAATGAAGAAGTACAAACAGCAAATAAATATATGAAAAAATGTTCAACATCAGTGGTTATCTGAGAGATGCAAATTAAAATAATGCTGAGATTCCATCTCACCCTACAAAGAATGGCTATTATTAAGAAATCAACCAATAACAAATGCTAGTAGGGCTGTGGGGAAAAAGGAAACCTTCTCCATTGTTGGTGGGAATTCAGACTGCTACAACCACTGTGGAAATCAGTGTGGAGATTCTTCAAAAAAGCTAGGACTAGATGTCCCACTCCACCCAGCTATTCCCTCCTTGGTATCTTCCAGGAAGAGTTAAAAGAATCATACCATAGCACTATATGCACGCACATGTTTATAGGAGCACAGCTTTTAATAGCTAAATCTTGGAAACAGCTCAAATATTCATCAACTGTTGAATGATTAGAGAAGATGTGGGAGTTTTTATACAATGTAGTACTACTCAGTCATAAAGAAAGATAAACTTGAGACATTTCTAGCTAAATGGATGCACCTTGAGACCATACTTGTAAGTGAAATAAATCAGACACACATATAAAATACAGCATTGTCTCTCATGTGAGAAACTGAAAGTGTAAATAAGGACCAAAAGGTATAACAGGTATTGTAAAAGAGGAAGAAAATGTTCAAATGGGAAGGGAGAATAGTGAGGGGAGAAGGGAAAAAAAGAAAGGGGGAAAAAAAAGGAAAAGGGAAAGAAAAAAAAAGGAGAAAAGGAAAAATGGAAACAAAGCTTTTGTAAAAAGTAGGAATTAGAAGGGTTGAATGGAGGGTTAGGGGAATAGGAAAAAAGAAGAATCAAGATATATCATGTACAGGTATAAATTCTCTATGATAAGTGCGATCATTATATATATCTAAAATGTACCAATAAACTTAATAAAAAAATATGAAGGGGGAAGACAAAGCTAAAGAGAAGTTTTGAAGAAATTCTGAAATTAAGGTGGTTTTCTCTGGTCATCAATAAAGATGTTAACAATTTTTTAAAAACCTGGTTCTGTTGCACTGAGAACATATCATATAATTAACATCAAAATAAAATGATTCAAGAAGCCTCTATTATGACCAATATGATTATAGACAAAAATGAGGCTAAACTGTATTGTGCACTTACTCTATTTGTAGGTATAGTATCAGATGATTTACCTTCTCAATTCACTTAATCTTCACAATAAACTCTATTTGGTAGGTATTTTATCCCCTTTTAATGGATAAGCTTCAACTGGTGAACACCTAACACATGGCAAGAACTGGTAACATTTCAGTCCATACCCAGAGTGTATTTCTTCTTCTAAATCATAGTAGAGAAGAATGGTGCACTAACTTATATGTCTTTTGGCAAGGACATTTATACACTTGTATAAATCTTCAAGGGGCTCCTCAGTACAGGTATATGATCATCACAGTTATGATGGGACAGACTGCCTTGGAAGCTAGTAAAGAGCCCTCTCTCAAGAAATTCAAACAAGGACGAGAGGTTCACTTGTTACAGTGGGCTGACAAAATATTTATTCATCCCAAGGACACTGGACACATTAGCTGTTTATGGCCACCAATAATGGCTAGAAATAAACTCTCATCTTACCTGCCAAGGTAGTCCTTGGCATTAAAGACACATTCATGATGTTGAATTTTTTCATTAATTGTTGTCAAGAAGCACTGTGGTCATAGCTATCTATTTTTTTTTTTTTCCTTCTTTTTTTTGTCTTTTTTCTTTTCTTCAGGTACCAGGAATCGAACTCACGACCTTGCGCTTGCCAGGCAGGCGCTTTGCCACTGAGCTAAATCCCCAGCCCCAGTCATAGCTATCTAAACTGATTTAAAGGGTCTGTTTTTTCTTCTAGTAGCAGCACTTACTGTGATTTTTCATCTGTTTCTGGTAGTGGACCCTTCCACAGCTCAGACTCTGAAGGACTTTCTTCCTCATCACAGTTTTCTGCTCATTTAAAAGACAATGGTAAATAACATGGTATATTTAAAACACACCTTAAACTACTCACCAATGCAATTAATGTTGGACTTAACTGTAATTCAGCTTCTACTTTTATGGTTCTCTGGAAATTTAATTCAGTCTTCCAGATGTAATAAATTCTTTTAAAAATAAGTATAACTGGAGAAACACCATTCATAATCGGTTCAGAAAAGACCACAAATTTAATGTCTCATGAAAAGCTTGCCTAAGCTAGCTTAAAGTAGCAATTCCAATATTAATTCTTAAAAGGGAGTTATCTCCTGCCAAATAGCCTTCTTTGATTTAGTTATTCTTTTTCTTGGTCATACAACAGACAAGTAAGTTAAGAATTTGTACAGAGCACATTTATGTTAGGACCATTACTTCAAGAATTGAGCTACTATGTAAGACTTGCCAAATGAATTATGAGAACATATGTCACATATGTAAAACTAGTATTTACTACATCAATTAGAAGAAGCTTGTTTCACTGAAGAAATAGCCATTCTCATAAACTATTCAAAGTAAAAAATTCTATAACCTTTTTTCTTGAGGAAAATCTGGCAATATAGATCAGTTTACGGTACAGGTGATATAACCAGCAATGCCACTTTTAAGAATTTGATTATTTACTTAAATAAATACCTCAGATATATATGTACAAAGATGCAGACTATATAACAAAAGAAAACAACCAAATTCCTCACTAATCTGTGATTAAGAATTAATTAAATGAATACTACACAACTGTTTTTAAAAACCTTAACCTATCTATAGGTTTTTATCAGGGGAAAATGTCCATGCTATATGAAACTTTCAAAAAGTTACAGAAAGTTTGCCTGGTATAACCCAATCTACATTAAAATATTTATATGTTTTATATGTGTAAATTTATATAATGCAGCATAGGAGTGTAAGGACCAATCAAATTTAATAGTGATTGTATTACCTGTGAGTCTTGGATACTTTTGCTTTCTACTTTAAACATGTCCAAACTGCTTCTACTAAGACAATGAGTATGTAACTTTAAAATCAGTAAAAAAATAACTAAAATACTTCCATTTTGAAAATTTTAAAAACCACCATTTCAAATGAACTGTATTAGCCAACTAAAAATCATTATATATTGGAAAATGTATTATTGGGTAATGAAACCATATTCCACAAAGTAATTATATTAGTAAATAGTTCCTCTCCAATAACCACATTAGTCCTAATATAATAAATATGCTCTCTACAAAAATCTTAACTTGTATATCTGTTGTATGACCAAAAAGAATAAATCAAAGACAACTACATTTCAAGTGATAATTCTAAGAGTTAATATTGCAACTATTACTTTAACACAAATTTGGCCTGTCAGTACAGAATGTCCCTTAGCTCAGCACAACACAAAAGTAAAACATATTGATTTGCCCCTGTGGTTCTAGCCTTCTACCTGCTGGACTTTGAACTCCGAATCAATGTGTGTGTCTGAACTTTAGCCTTCAATAAATCTGTTGTGGCACTGATTTTAACAAAAATGGGGGATAAAGGGGAGGTATGTGTTGTATTTCTAATGATCTATATACAAATGATAAAATTACAGCACCTTGGGAAGATTCTCACACAATGACAGACACCACTGGAACTGCTAGTGTCTCAAACTGATGTGAAAAGAATAAAACTCCTCTGGTTTTTTATGAAAACTCACTAGCATGACATAAAGAAACTACACAAAAACTAATTAGGTCTACTAAATCTATCGGTCTGGTATTGTGTTCAGATGTCAGACAAAGTCTATTAAGCCTTTAAAAGCAGGCAGCTGATTTCAAAAAGCCTTACCACTACCTGTTCTTTGTTCCTTTGAAAGAGTACTTCCCATGCCCCAGAATTCATATATAAATTTTTTATACCAGATTATCCAATTTACTAAAAAAATTCATAATCAGTTTAGAATAACATTGGTAGATAATTCCTTCTGCAAAAGTATTCATTGAAAAAGTGGCCAAATACGCTTACGACCTTATAATCCTGACTCTAAAACACCCAGTTATCTGAAGCTGGCAGTCACTAAAAATCATTGCCATGTCCCCACAGGTGGGAGAAGCACTGCTAAGGAAATAACAAGAGTGGTCAGTGCCAAATGATGCTCTCACAGCATTACAGTCAGACCTCTGCAGTCATTTCTGGCAGGTGGGGATCAGAATTTAAGTCACTAATTCTCTGAGTTAGAAGAGAAACTTAGAAGTCCTTTAGTCCAACCCTTATGTAAAAAATGAACTGTGACATATTCAATAACGAGAAGTTAGTTGTCTGATCTGTGCTTGAACACATTACTACTGAAGGAGCCCATTCCTCCAGTCCTTTTGTTAAGACCATTCTAAATGACCAATTTTTCCTTAAATTGAGGCAATCATCTGTTTCCAAGAAATTTTTATTAGTAAAATCTGAGTATGCCAACCTGAAGCACCAAAGTAAGTCTTCTGTATAGTAGCAGCCTTCCAAATATCTACAGTTTCCACATATATCTCCCCACCTCTTTTCCCATCCTTTCACTTTTCTCTAATCTAAATGCCTGCAATTCAGCCAACACTCTTCCCATGGCACCATTTCAGGTATTCTTTAAGAATCTGGTTGTTCTCTTCCTGTTTGCTTCAATTCTTCAATGTCCCCTTTAGACTGTCATGCCTAAAACTGCATAATTTTTCCCAAGTGCTTTAAATAATGAAAGCAGGTCTATCATCTTGGTTTTTGTGGTCATACCTAGAAACTGACTCACTGAAGAGATGGAAAATGTCTCCAATAATAATGACAAATGGACAGGTCAGATGTTTACAGACTTAAATCTGATCAATTCTAGAAAATGAACACAGAATCTATTTAATACTTGGTCTTTTCCTGTGACATAACAATAATTATAGCTACAGATGATAAATGACTTCCTTTGTGTCAGGCACATACTTTATGAGTATGTGTTTTCTCATGATTCTGATAACTAACAATCCAACAAAGTAGGTCTCTTTATACCCACTTTATAACAGAAATGAGACACAAATGGATTGTATCATTTAATGTGGATCTATTTAATATACCTGCCAATATTAGGGCACAAAGAGTGGACCTGCATTTGCTGTACTGAGGCACAGGTGATGATACAGGGCACAGATTTTGGAATTATAAACTTGAATTTAATCCTAAGTCTGCCATTAACTATTTGACTTTGGACAATTAAATTCTCTAGTTCTCAGGAGATCTAATATATGTATAGCATGGAGTCTGTAAGTCACTACAAATGGATGTCCCCTTTCATGAACCCAAAGGAGATTCTTCTGTCAAAATTGCCAGGAAAAAGCTGACTCCTGAGTTCTCTGTTATCTTATGGATACTATGATTCATTCTACTCATGGTACTGCTATTGGGTTTGGCTGACAGGAAGATCCTATCAGTCACAACAGAACCTGTTTGTCACCACAATGACAAATCTGTCATGTACCTTTACAAGCATACAAAACTTTTTGTCATGCATTTGTCTGTATCAATTTTACCTGTAGCTTTACACTGTTATTCTACTTTATCGCCATTATTCTAATTTTTACCTTAAAAATCTTATATACATTTTAAAGTCATTGTGAATTCTTTTTGTGATATTGCAGGCGAAAATTGAATTAATAGCTAATACAGTGATACCTCAGTTCACAAATGCTTCTGTTTGCAAACAAAAGTGTTTGGTAAAATTTTGCTTCCATTTGTGAACTCCACATTGGGTGGTAAACACAACCATGGCCATCTTCCCCACACAAATATAAACACAGTCACTTTCCCCCAAATCATAAAACAAGTTAAATTTATAAACTGAAGTACCACTGTATTCGTGAAATCAAATCTGTTTTACTCCAAGCTGGTGAAAACTGTAGGTCTAATTATAATACTAACTAGCAGCAATCAGCTAGCAAGAGTCTCCTTTCCATGCACAAACCATATACTTCATTCAATCAATGAAAATCACCAAACTATCACTCAAGACTCATGCAATATAAGCAACGTCCCTTCAATCTTAGCCCATCCCCATTCATTTTCCATTCCAATCTGACCCCTCTATTTCATTTCCTTCACATTTTATAATGTGAATTGTATTTACTGAAAAAAAATTTAATGCTCTCTACACTTAAAAACTTTCAGTTGCTCTTGGGGAATAAATATTCACCTTTGGCATCCTTTTATGATTTTTCTCATGAAATACAAAAACCAAAATAATTCACATCAGACTGAGATATGATTTATGAGAAATCCAAATTGCAAATACCTTGAATCTCAATTAAAAACACACTTGATACTTACTGTTTATAGAATCTTCTGGTTTCTTTGAGGATGCATGTCCTGAAAAGGAAACAACACTATTTTATTAAGTATTATCTTGAGGTAGTGTGACAGTTGTACCTACAAGCATAATTCTTCCCAACAGTGTAGTTCGTTTATAGTCTTACAGTTAAAACACCTCACTGTTTTCCAATCTTTTAGGTTCCTTAATCATATCTCTGCAATTAAAATGTTAGGGCTTTTGGGAAAGAATCATATCTTACGCTTTCCTATAGCCTGGAATAGGTATTATAGAACTTAAAAAGTGGCACCTATAAAAAGAAACCTCATATTGACAAAAAAAACACCCTCTTGTAGATTGCAATATAAGGAATAATTTCTTTTTCCTTCCCTTTCCCTTTCCCCTTCCCCTACATTCCCCTTCCCTTACATTCCCCTTCCCTACATTCCCCTTCCCCTTTCCTTTCCTTTCCTTTCTTTTTGTTTTTTTAAGACAGAGTCTCACTATGTAGTTCAGACTGGCTTTGAACTCACTATGTAACCCAGTCTGGCTTCAAACTTGTGGCGATCCTCCTGTCTCAACCTTCCAAGTGCTAGCCGGGTGTGGTGGCGCATGCCTGTAATCCCAGCACTTGGGAGGCTAAGGCAGGAGGATCATTGCGAGTTCTAGACCAGCCTGAGCTATAAAGTGAGCTCAAGGCCAGTCTGAACTGCGTAGCGAGGCCCTGTCTCAAAAGAGATAAAACAAACAAACAAAAACCTTCGAAGTGCTGAGATTACAGGTTTGTGCCACCACACCTGGCTTTAAGCAATAATTTCTTTTACTTGTGGAGATGATCAACATATGAAAGCAGTTTATTAATACTCATTTCCCACAATATTTTTTCCAAAGTCATGTAAAGGTGACGTTCTGACCTTTTCCACAGTTATCTACAGATGACAACACATGTAATTGTGTCATAGAACACAAATTTTCAATGCTTCAATGTTTATTAAGGGAAACAAAGAAAAGCACCAAGGATATATTACTGTCAATTTTTGAAAATCACCACTATATAGTGTCCTGTACTTCCCTGCCATCTTGTAATATGATGAACATGATACCTGCTTCCAAATACTCAAAGGTCTACAGGTTAAAAAAAAAAAAAAAGTAGATAGGGTTATTCTGGAGGATGAAAAACATAATTAGAAACAGAGGGAGGAAGTTCGAAGTTTGGGCTAAACATTAAGAGAAATCTGCCAGCAAAAACAACTACTCAAAAATGTAAATGATTATTCCGGATGATTGTAGACTCCTTTTCCCTGGTAGTACCAAAGCAAAAGCAGAACAACCACATGATAGACAGCAGTGCTTCTCACAAACCTTACCGTGTCTTTGAATCATCCTGGGAACTTGTCAGTAGATCTGAAAGGGTCTAAGGTTGTATTTTTTTTAACAACTTCTTAACTGATAACAATGCTCTGGCAAGAGGAATATACTTTGAAAATCAAAACTACAGAGTATCCTTTAAGTCATGATTCTAGGACTCATCCCTGAAGTTCCTTTCTACTCTGAGTAACTGAACTCACTGATTCACTCACTCAATTGAATGTCTCCTTTGTGGAGTAAACACTTCATTAAAAATTGGAGATAATAAATTAAACAAGTCACAGAGTCCTTTCCCATACAGAAAATAAATTATTTCAAAGTCATATGTATTTCTAATGGAGAAGTACAGGGTGCTATTAAAATGTGCAACAGGGAGCTAATCTTGTTTGAGGAGGGGCCTACTTAAGGAACTGAGATAAAATCACCCCTGAAGGAAGTGGCCTTTGGGAAAAAGGTGACGGTGAGAAGGGTAAGATTTTGAACTTTCTGCCAAGACAGATAGGTCCTCAAGGGAAGCTACTGACTTGTCTTATTTTTTCCTCTCTATTCATTCATTCAGCCATCTAGCAACCAGCTATCATCCATCAGCTCAGTTATTTAACATCTTCGATAATGGCAACCTAAAATCCTAGGAGTAGATGGAGAAAAAGAAAGAGACATGTAGGTAGTAAGAGCTCTAAGGAACACTTAACACCTGCACATAAAGTTAGTGAGAAGCAGCTGGCAAAAGAAGCTAGGAGAAGCCATAAAGGAATAACATCAAGACAATAGTTTATCTGAGGAGGAATATCAGTGGTCCAATGCTGCAGCAGTATGAAACATTTACTTGTTACTATAAATCAGGGCCAGATTCAGTCTAACAAGAAAGATCACATTAAGTCAGTTCCATCTGATCTTAGATACGATACTAAAATGTTCCACACCTTTTTCCTAAAAGTTTACTAATTTTCCTTTTCTCTGTCTTTCTTTCTGTCTGTGTCTTTCTCTCTCATTTTTTGTTTTTGTTATTATGATACTAAGAATAAACTCAGGGCCTTGCTAAGCAAGCACTCTCTACCACTGAGCTATACCTACCAGCTCTTTTTAAAATTTTATTTTGAGACAAAGTCTCACTAGATTGCACAAGCTGGCCTCAAACTTGGACTCATGCCAGTAATGTCAACTACTCAGGAAATTTAAGGCAGAAAGACTCCAAGTTCAAGAATAACCTAGGCAACATAATGAGCCCCTCTTAAAGAAAAAAATGAAAAAGGCTTGAGATATAGTTCAGTGTTAGAGTGCCCCTGGGTTAGAGCCCAAGTACCACAAAAGAAAACAATAAATAAATAAAGGAAGATTACATTCACATATATAATCTTCAAAGTCAAACTTAATCCCTGATGCTGAATATCCAGCCACTTAATTTTCTGTTCTGAAGATACTATAATATCCTTTTACAAAATAGAGATTAACTCTAATTTGCAATATAGGGTAGTATGGTATCATACTAATGATATAAATGGTATCATAGTTATGCTATCATATCAATAATATCATATAACTATGGTATCAAAGGTATGATACAGATGCAATATTATTATATAATGAAAGAAAATTCTCAAATTATACATTACATATTTTATTAGCATACCAGGATAAAAATTCTAAAACTCAAATGGGATGTTCACATTTATCAGTTAAAATTTACTTTAGAGTTGGAACATGATTATGATAGATATAAAAAGGCGTTCAGCCTCAAATGCCAACTCTCAATAAACAGAATAACAATATATTCTTATCACCTGTCAATTTTACTAAGTCTAAAACTTTGTAATACTATGTATTTCTATTTATTTTAACTCCATGTACACAAGGAACATGTCACAATATGCAAGAAGAAAAAAATTCATGTGCATGCAGTTATATAGTGATTTTCATAGCTGGAGCAAGGGAGCCCTCTTCTGTCCAAATATTATATTACACTGACCTGAATCTAACTGAATCTACCTTTATCTACCTACTTTTAAGTGTGAGTCACTATAAGTTATAGCCAATTTGACTATATATGGGATGAAAAAGCAACTAGAAGTAACAGGCATAATAGCTAGTTATGTGAAATATACTATGCAACATGCTTAATGAACATCTCATTTCAACCTCTGAATACACCTGAGACAGGTACTACTATCATGACCACTTTACAAATGAAGAAAATGAGGTTCAGAAAACAAAATGACAGAATAAACACCAGTAGCGTATCACAACCTCTCCAGAAGTTGAAATCCAGATACCTGGAAAACAGCAACTAGTGAAAAGAAAGGGAATAGCTCCAAAAAGAAAGAGCCAACTGAAAAACTAGAAAGCATAAAGAAAATGGAGAAACTAAAGATAATACACAGAAAAGAATGGAGAAGTCTGGAAAGCTAATCCTGGTTCCTAGAAAATAGACCTGTCTTAGCAAACTTAGCCCCCACAAAAAGCTCATGGTTACTGTAAACTGCAAATACAGTATGGGATTTCACTCTGAAGGTAACTTGTTCTGCACGGCAGGGCAGAGTTGGACAAGAAATACAATACAGCACCTGCCACACTTGGGAGTAATTAATCAGGAGCCATTTGGGGAAGGGGTTCACTGTTTAAAACTGAGCTACTCTAAGAATCAGAAGCCACAGGAAAACCATACTTTAGGGTTCCTGGGGTCATCCTACCAGTGACTGGGTGGGAGGTGGACACAAGAGACAGTCATGGGGAGGGTATAAACTAGACATAGACCCTTTGAAAAACTTAAGCAGGGGTGAGCTCAGTTTTAGACGCATGACATTTACAGTTGGAACATGAGAAGTTAGGAGGTACATGTGGTTTTCTGCGGGGCTGGGTCTGAAAATGCAGGCATTAAGTCCAGTGGGCTGCTTCACAACCTCATCCCTCCCCAACTGCCTACATCTATCACCAAGCTCAGTGTTCTGTCTGATTACCCCCATCTGCCAACACGATGAGGGATAACCGTGGCTCTGTTGGTTACCATATCCCAGGGGGCACCTCACAAGCCCACAGGCTGCAAAGCTAGGTGGAGAGAACAGCAACAGAGAGGCATAAATACTAAGAGCCCTAAGCAAGATACCCTACCCAGCAGGAAGGGTGGGATAGGACTCAGTATACACACATACATACACACAAAAAGTGGATATGGAAATAAAATAGGCCCTAGTAGTGATCCACTATCCCCCCCCTTATACCCGGTGGATTCTACTACTACAAGTCTTGGAAAGAAACCACTCACCCAAACACACAGGAATTTTTTGGACTCATTTCTCTTTGTTTTTAGATGCTTTTCTTTTCTCTTTCCTTTGTCTTCTTTCTTTTGCTCTTTCTTTTATTCTTTTTTGTATTTTTTTTTTCTTTTTTTCTTTTTGTTACTTTTACCTAATTCTATGAACTCTTTAGTTGGATTGTTTATCTCACTTTTCTTTCCTCCTTCTCATCTTCTTTTTCAATTTTACTTTCACTTTTCACTTATTCTATCACCATTGTTATTATTATTACAATTAAGCATTATTAAGTTTTTTAGACATTTAGTTGACTAAAAGCTGTTACTGCTAAATTATTTTCTATTGGTAGTACATAGTAGACACTGACTATACATCAATATTTGATTTGTCTTTGTATCCATATTATTATTACAGATCTCTTTCCCATTGTAGCTTTCACTGGTTCTTATGGTATGTCAGTACTGTAAGAGTTCTTTGCTATTGCCAGAGGTGGTATAGTTGTTGCTGTTAACTGTTTTTCTGTATGCTAACATCTAGTCAGTCTTTGTGTCATCATCACTACTGTGGTTCTTTTTCTCCTCTCTCGTTGGGGCTGGAGATCAAGCCTCCAAACAGCTGGACACTAAGAAGATCCTCAAAGATTATACTGCGTAGGTTGAAGAGGGGTATGAATACCAAAACATAACCAAACACAAGAATACATCACAGTAAGACAGATTCTAGCTAAAGAGATCTCCATTACAGAGAGTGTTTCTACCCTAACTGATCTTCAACCTATAGTGCAAAAACAACAGAAATATGAGAAAGCAAGGATAACAAGATGCTGCTCAGCCTCTCAAAAGCTGATCTCATGAACCTTGAAGTAGACAGAGGAAGTTACACGCAGAAAAATAAAAACCAAACAGTCAACATGTTTGAAGAGCTCAAAGAAAAAACACATAAGCAATTTCACAAGATGTTTTGTAATTGAAAGAGGATTTTACTAAATAGATGATTTTACTAATTGAACTATCTGACAAGCTTGAAGAACAAACAAACTCAGTTAAGACATACAAAATATGAACAACCAGTTTGGTAAAGAATTAAAAATTATGAGAAGAAAGCAAGCAGCAATACAAGATATAAAAAATTCAAGAGAAAGCATGGTTAGCAGATTCAACCAATATAAGCATATAGTATCAGAAGCTGAAGGCAAGGTGGATATATTAGATTAAGAACTCAGTGACACTATAAAAAATGACAAGACAGCATATAAGCTGGATCCAGCTGCTAGAGGACTCAAAAAAATTAGAGTTATAGAAATAAAAGAAAAGTTAGAATCTAATCAAAATGTAAAAACTTTATTGAAATCATAGCAAACACTTTCCAAATCTAGAGAAAGAATTTAATATTCAAATACAAGAGGCATACACAACTCCAATAGCCATGACCAGAAAAGAATCTCTCTACAATATATCATCAAAATTCCAAAAATTCAACAAAAGGAGACATTAAAAGCTATTAGAAAAAGAAGAATAAAGGCAAGCCTATAAGAATTAACAGCACAAACCTTAAAGGCCAACCTAAAGCAAAGGTTTTCAAGCCATAAAACAACTGTCAATGCAGCCTGCCAGATCCTGCAAAATTGGCCTTCAAATTTGATGAGGAAGTAAAGACTTTCCGTGAAAAAGAAATCCTAAAGAAATGCATGACCACTAAACCAGCACTGCAGAAAATTCTCAAGGAACCCCAGAGCCCAAAGGAAAGGATACATGCTAACAGGAAAATAGTTAAACAAAATGAAAAAAAGGAATTAGCACTAGAAAAATGCAGTAAACACCTTACAATAACAACTCAATTCCAAAATCTTAACTCCTCAGTTAAAAGACAAAAGACTGGCAGAGTGGATCAAAAATCAAAACGCAACCATATGTTGCCTACAGGAGACACACTTCATCTAAAAGTTTATACACTAAAGGTGAAAGAACAGAAAATGATGCTCCAGGCAAATGAAGTCTGAAGGTAAGCAGAAATAGCTATCTTATTTTTAGACACACCAGATTTCAAGCAGAAACCGGTTAGAAGAGATAAAAATGGTCACTACATACTGGTAAAGATAACAATTTAACAGGAAGAGATTAACAATTAAAAATATCTATGCACTAAATATTTGGCCACCCAACTTCATAAAACAAAAACTACTGGATACAAAAGGACAAATAAGTCAGTTGTGGTGGTCTATCACCATGAATTCAAGGCCAGCCTGGGCTACATTGTGAATTCAAGGCCAGGCTGAATTACGTAGTGAGACCCTGTCTCAAAAAAAAAAAAAAAAGGCAGACATCAATATAATCATAGCAGGGAACACCTCACTTTCATAATTAGGTCAACCAGACAAAAATTAACAGAGAAATGTCAGAGAGAAACCATACCACCAAACAAACTGACAATAGATATATACAGGATACTTCATCCAACAACAGAATATGTATTTTTCTCAGCAGCACATAGAACTTTTTCCAAAATAGACCATCTCTTAGACTATAAACCATTCCTAAATAAATGCAAAAAACCTGAAATAATTCCCTGTATACTACTGAATCACAGCCGAATGAAGCCAGAAACCAACAGCAAAAGAAATCACACAAATACATGGAGACTAAACAATACATTACTGAATAATCAATGGATCATAGAAGTCAGGGAAGAAATAGAAATGTTTCTAGAATCAAACGACAATGGAAGCACACATGCCAAAATCTATGGGACACAATGAAAGCAGTTCTATAAGGGAAGTTTACAGCTGTGAATGCACTCATGAAAAGAACTGAGCTATCCCAAATAAATAACCTAGTACCTGCTGGGAGCTACTGGATCTGGAAATTGGTCATATGTGTGAGTGCAGGACAGAGCCAGAGTGGCTTCAAGCAGTCAAGCTACTTCAGTCCTGAGAAAAACATCCTGCCTGGACAATTACAGTCATTAGTCACTAAGCAACATTACCTCTCATGATACTAACTTTGCAAGAGTATAAATAAACACCCCTACTGTTGAAGTTAGGTCCTCTTGCCTATCAGGTAAGGGGTTGCCTCCACCTGACCCAGCTCTTGTCTCTTGTCTTTATTTTCCTCACATCCACTGCCTTTCCTCTCTGGGGTACAATGAGAGACCAATGACATTCCCTACAATAACGCATCTCAACACCCTGGGGCAGTGGTAGCAAACCTATGGCATTTCCGTTAATGTGTTTTTCTTTTAAAACAAAAGATACTAACATACGAGAAGTTGTTTTTTTCTAAACAAAACCTTGGCATTCAGGTTTAATTGTAGTGTTAGCACTTTCTGATAAATAAGTGGCTTCTGGGTTTCAGTTTGGGGCACTCATCTCTAAAGGGTTTGCCACCACTGTCCTGGAATGATAACAGAATTCCAAATTTGAAATTAACAGAAGGAAAAGCATTATAAAGATTAGAGTGCAAACTAATGAAACTGAGATTTAAGAACAATACAAAAGATCAATGAGTAAAAGAGGTGGTTCTTCAAAAGGATGAACAAATGTGATAAACCCTTAGATAAAAATACCAAAAAAAGAAAAAACCTGCATCAATTGAATTAGAAATAAAAAAATGGAAATCATACCAAAACTGCTGAAATCCAGAGGGCTATAAGAAACTACTTTGAAAATTTTATTCCAATATATTAGAGAACTTAGAGAAATGCAGAAACTCCTAGACACACATAAATTACCAAAAGTGAACCAAGAAGCTATGAAAACTCTAAATAGAACAAATTGAGAGTTAAGAGGCAACAAAATAAAGGCAGTCATAAAAATTCTACCAACAAAGAAAAGCCCAGGTCCTAGATTCACCACTGAATTCTACCAGAACTTCAGGGAAGACCTAATACCAATACTCCTCAAATTCTTTAATAAAACTGAAAGGGAAGGTATATTGCCAAATTTATTCCTGGAAGCCAGCATTAGCCTGCTACCAAAACTAGACAAGGGCTTAACAGAAAAAGAAAATTGTACATCAATCCCCTTAATGAACACAGATGCAAAAATATTCAAGATACTGACAAACAAAATGCAAGAAATCATTAAAAAGATCACACATCATAAACTTAAATTGACTTTATACCAGGGATGCAAGGATGGTTCAACATACATAAATCAATAAATGTGATATACCACATAAAAAGTAGCAATGGCCAGACATGGTAGTCCATGCCTATAATCTCAACACTCAGGAGGCTGAGGCAAGAGAATCACTATGAGTTCAAGACCAGCCTGAGCTATACTGTGAGATCCTGTCTCCAAAAGGACAACAACAACAACAACAAAAAGCAGCAAGAACAAATATCACATGATCATCTGAAAAGATGCAGAGAAAGTTTTTGGAAAATCCAACATCCACTCATGATAAAAACTCTGAAAATAATTAGGTATAGAACAACCTTATCCCAAACTGATAGAAGTCATTTATAACAAAACCATTGCCAACATCACACTAAATGGGGAAAAAAACTGAAAACTTTTCCTCTAAAATCAGAAACAATACAAGAGTATTCAGTCTTAGCACTATCCAATATAGGACTCAAAACTTTTAGCTAGAGCACTCAAGCAGGAGAAAGAAATAAAAGGGATATGCATAGGCAAGGAAGAAGCTATCTTTATTTGCAGGTGGCATAATCCTTTACACAGAAGACCCACAAAACACCAAAAGCTTCCTAAAACTGATAAATTCAGCAAAGTGGCAGTGTACAAAATTGACACACAAAAGCCAACAGCATTCCTGTACAGCAATAATAAATCTACCAAGAAAAAAATTAAGAAAACAAGCCCTTTACCATGGTTTCAAAATATTAATACTTAGGAATTAACATAACCAAGAAAATGAAAGACATCTACAATGAAAACTATAGTATCCTGAAAAAAATAGATCAAGACATCAGAAAATGGAATTACATTCCCTTCTCCTGGGCAGGCAGAACCAATGTTGTCAAAATAGACATATTTTCAAAATTGATACAAAGGTTTAATACAATCCCAATCAAAATAGCTACAGCATTCCTCACAGAATTAGGAAAAACAACACAAAATTTCTATGGAACCTGAAGAGACCCAGAATAGTAAAAGCAATCTTGGATAACAAAAGCAAAGTGTCATAATCCTAGATTTCAAGTTATATTACAAAGCTATAATGATAAACAACAACAACAATTAAAAACAGCAAGACACTGGCACACGGGCACAAATACAGAAATGCTGATCAATGGAACAGAATAGAGGATACAGAAACAATCCCAGGCACACTGAGCTATTTGATCTTGGATGAAGTGGCCAAAAACATACACTGAAGGAAAGATAGCCTCCTCTTTAATAAATGGTGATAGGAAAACTGGCTATCCACATGCAGAAGATTGAATCTAGACCCATATCTCTCACTCTCTACTAAAATAAAATCAATTTGCATCAAAGATCTAGATATTAAAACAACAACACTGAATCTGCTAGAAGATATGTAAAACCCTTGAAAACATAGGCATAGGCAAAGATTTTCTCAGTGTAACCCCAACTGCACAAGAAATAATACCAAGAATCAACAAAGAGAATTATATTAAATTTAAAAGCTTCTGCACAATAAAGGAAACAACCAATAGAGTGAAGGGGCGGAATGGGAAAAATTTTTTTCTGGCTACTCGCTGGACAAGGGAGTAATACCTAGAATATATAAAGAATTCAAAAAAATAATACTCCCAAAAAGAAAAAGAAAGGGCCAGGGATTTAGCTCAGTGGCACAAGTGCCTGCCTGGCAAGTGCAAGGTCCTGAGTTTGATTCCTAGTACCAAAAAAAATAAATAAATAAAATAAAATGGGCAACTGAACTAGGTAGACAGTTCTCAAAAGAAGTACAAATGGCCAGTAAGTACATGGAAAAAATGTCCAGTATCTCTTGTGTTAAGAAATGCAAATCGAAATGAGATTCCATCTTATTCCAGAAAGAATGGCTATTGTGATGAACTCAAAAAACAAAAAATGCTGGCAAGGTTTTGGGGAGCAAGGATTCCTTCTCCATTGTTGGTGAGAATGTCAACTAACACACTTACTATGGAAATCAGTATGGAGAGTCTTAAAATAAAAATAGAAATTCCATTCCACCCAGCTATATCTCTTCTGGGGATCTTCCCAAAAGAGTTAATGATATCATATTACAGTAATAAATGCATACCCATGTTTATAGCAGCACAACTCACAGTAGCTAAATCTTGGAAATGGTCTGTATGTCCATCAAGAGATAATATAAAACACTTGGCCTGTGTGGTATATATATACAGTGAGGTACTCCTCATCCATCAAAAGTATAAATTTGAGTCATTTATAAGAAAACAGACACACCCTGGGATTCTATTCCCACCCCTACCCCCCGGAACCGGGAATCAAACTCATGACTTCACGCTTGCCAGGCAGGCGTTGTGCCGCTGAGCTAAATCCCCAGCCCCAGACACACCTTGAGACCATAATGCTAAGTGTAATAAAACAGCTACTGGTTAATATTGCATGGTTTCTCTAACATGAGACACCCAGAGTACAAATAACTTAAAGAGCAAGATAAAAACAAGTAGGAAACAGGAAAGTAGGGCTTTTCTAGATATGAAGGGGATCTATAGATGGAGAAAAGAGGGGAGAGGAAGGGGAAGTAAAAAGGACTAAGATGCCATATGTGTATGTATGAAATGCTCACAATGAATGTATTATGTATCACAAACAAGTGCTGATTTTTAAAACTTACATAAAAAAGAAAGTGAGGCTTAGAGAAGACTAAAAACTGCTAAGGAAAAAGTAAGCACCTGACTGGCAGATTTGAATTTGATAATTATTTACTAAGTATACATGTACAGAACCAAGCTGGGTTCTAAGGACTCAGTTATTCATCAGTATCTCTCTTCTTAAAAAGCTCGTAAGCTAATTGAAAAAAATCCACACAGATCATTTTAATGCAAATCATAGCATTAAAATTTTATACTTTCTTATGACCAAAAAACTTTTACAGTGTCAAAAGTGCCTTTCACATTCTTATTTGATTCTCTGACTGGCACGAAGGCCAAGTATTCACATTACCCAAAAATATATAGTGATTTGTCCAGAGTAACAAGTCTTGGATAAAGCTAGGAATTATAACACTGTCCACAATATTATACAGTAATATGTTATCTGCCAAAAATGAATCAACACCAACTCTGTTATTAAAACTCCTGCAAAAAACTTACAGATTTGTATCTAAATTCTCAACCAGCCTCCTTTCAATTACTATAAAACAAAATCCTGAATGCATTCAGCAATGAAATTCTACATTTCAGATATGGTAGATTATATCTCACATTCAGAAGTGTGAGTAGATACTATATCTTAGTATCTTTTACCTTTATCTTTCTTCTTGGAAGCTTCTTCTGGAGACAACCTGGAGTTTCTGTCTGATGACTCTTCATAGCCTTTTTTGGTTTTGGCCTTTCTTTTGCCAGACTTGATTTCTTTTCTCCTTTACATTAACCAAAACAAAATTAAAGTTAATCTTTTCAAATGATCTTACAAAAAATAAAAACTGGTAAAGAAAAAAACTGAATCAGTTAAAGCATTAATTTTTTAAATGTAACTTACATAATAGGGAACCTTAAATGCGTCTGTAACTATTTTGGGTTAATATATTAAAACAATTTTGGAAGATAATGAAGCCTGAAATATGAGACAAAGAATATTACTATGCCCTTAGTAAATATAAATCAGCTTTACTCAATCTTTTTATGTTCTCTCATTTAGCCATTTTTTTAAATTAAAAAAACAAATCTCATTTCTCTTCACATAATTCATATCCATGTACACAGGGAAAAAACATACAATCAAAAAGTTCTATAGAAACTCTAAACCACTAGTATATAGGAAATTCTTCTCTTAAAAATACAGGAATACAATAAAAGCATAATGGAATGAAGATGAAAGGTGTTTGATAACTCATAAGTAAACTTTGGATCATTTATGATTTATCCCTTACTCCTGCAGTTTCATCGCTTCTTGGCGAGTTTCACAAGCTGGTCAGTATAATGGCTGGCAAGCAATTAAATTTAGGAAATAATGATACTGAAATTGGGACTCGTAAGGAGGACAGAAAGAGGACAGGATTAGTTAAAAAAAAATGAACAGAACTTCCAATTTAAGATACCTATACCTATTCACAGAAGTAACCATTTTTGTCTTTTGCATCAAAATCATTTTAATTTGGAAATAAGCCTCAAATATTAAGGTCAAAGAAATTTCTAGTTTCAGTGTCACTAATAAAAAGGAAAATGAAAGTTTAAGTTATTCAAATAATCTAAAAAATATTCTGCTGATTTTAAGATCTACCTACCTACCTATCTATCTGCACTCTACCACTCAGCCACAGCCGGAGCCCTCACTTGTATCTTCTGAGACAGGGTCTTGCTAAGTTGCCCAAGCTGACCTCAAATTCACAATCTTCCTTCCTCAACCTCCTGAGTAGCTGGGAAGGCAGGCATCACCACCCCAGCTTTAATATTTATTTTAACAGCTAGAACACTAGGATAGGCACACTTAAAATTGATTTAAAATGTTTATGAATACATTTCCTCAAGTCACAGAATCTCACTGTTAAGACTTTCAATTGTTATTCAGGACATGTAATAATGGCAAGTAGTACAGATTTTGTCTAAATGTAATTAACACCAGACAGATTAAGATTTACCATATGCCAGGCACTGTATATACACTTTAATTTCCTTTCCACTACTCCTTCAGTATCCTCATTTTTACAGATGATAAAATTGAGTCTTACAGAGGTTAAGCAGCTGGCCCAAGACAAAGCCTACTAAATGGAGGTGACAGGAATATTCAAGTCTAATTTCAAAACAATGACTTCATATGTGTTGCAAGGTACAGGCCATGGTACTCTTACCTACTCAAAATGGCAAATAGAGTTCATTCATTGAGCCTAATTTTAACATGTGAAATGAGAATCAATCTCTCTAACAATGACAAACTCTGGATAAAACACTGTTTAAATGAGTCACAAGAATCACTTTGAGGCCCACTTTACAACATAGTTTTTAAGAATATTACCATGTCTGAACACTAGTTCAAAACTAAAAGTTCTAACATAAATCTACCATCACACTTAGGCCTTCACATTTAAAACTGTTTTGCTAAGGTACAGGGTATCACAATCCCTGACTTGAAATTATACTACAAAGCTACTGTGATTAAAAATAGCATGGCACTGGAAAAAAAAAAGACCTGAGGATCAAGGAAACAGACTACAAGATGCAGAAACAACTCCAAACACACTCATCCACCTTATCTTTGACAAAGGAGCCAAACACCTTCACTGAAAGAAAGACAGGATCTTTAATAAATGGTATAATAAATAATAAGCTGGCTTTCCACAAGCCAAAAACTAAAACTAGACCCATGTCTATCACTATGCACTAAACTAAAATCAAAATGGATCAAATATCTGAATATTAAAACAGAAACACTAAATCTGCTGGAAGATAGAATAGGTACAACTCTTTCTTTTTCTTTTAAAGACAATAATTTAAGGGGCTGGGGATTTAGCTCAGTGGCAAAAGCGCCTGCCTGGCAAGCGCAAGGTCGTGAGTTTGGTTCCCGGTACCGGAGGAAAACAAAACAAAAAACAAACAAACAAAAAAAGACAATAATTTAAAAACACTTGATGTAGGCAAAGACTTTATGAACAAAACTCCAATTACACAGGAAATATCACAAAGAATCAACAACTGGGATCTCATCTTATCAAAAAACTTTTGCACAGCAAGAGAAACCACTAACAGAGTGGCCAGACAACCCACAATATGGCAAAAATTTTTGCCAGTTGTTTCTCAAAGGACTACTTTCTAGAACATATAAAGAACTCAGAAAAAAAATCAGACCCCTCAAATTTAAACATCCAATCCAAAAATGGGCATCTGAAATGAAGACACTTCTTGTATGAAGAAATACAAAGAGTAAATGAATATACGAAAAATGTTCAACATTACCAGTAATTCGAGATAATTAAAAAAACAGTGTGATTCCATCTTACTCCAGAAAGAATGGCTATTATCAAGAAATTAACCAATAACAAATGGTAGCAGGGCTGTAAGGAAAAAGGAACCCTTCTCCACTGTTGGTGGGAGTATAGATTGGTGCAACCACTGAGGAAATCAGTGTGGAGATTCCCACAAAAGTAGGACTAAACATTCTACTGAATCCACTATTTCCCTGCTTAGTATCTTCATGCAAGAATAAAAAGTATCATACCACAGAGATACATGCATATCCATGTTTGTAGTGGCACAACTTGTAATAGCTAAATCTTGGAAACAGCCCAAATGTCCATTAACCAATGAATGGATAAACAAGATGTGGTTTTATATACAATGGAGTACTATTCTGCCATAAAAAAGGACAAACTTGAGACATTTCTAGGTAAATGGATGTACCTTGAGACCATACTCTTGCTAGGCGTAGTGGTGCACGCCTGTAATCTCAGCACTCAGGAGGCTGAGGCAGGAGGATTGCTGCAAGTTCAAGGCCAGCCTGGGCTACAAAGCGAGCTCAAGACCAACTTTAACTGTATAGTGAGACCTTGTCTCAAAAAGACAAAAAAAAAAAAAACAAAGCAAAGAGACCATACTCTTAAGTGAAATAAAATGGACACATATGTTCAAATATTACATGGTTTTTCTGGTGTGAGAAACTGAAAGTGTAAATAAGGACTAAAATGTGTAATAGATATTATGAAACAGAAAGAAAATGTTCACAAGGGAAGGGGAATTAGGGAGGAAGGAGGTGTAAGGAAGGAAGGGAAAAGAGGAAAAAATGAAAAAATGGAAACCAAGCTTTTGTACATAAGAGAGTAAGGGGTTGAAGGGATGGGAAGGAAAGGGGAACAAAAGAAGAATCAAGGTATATCATGTACAGGTACAAATTCCATGTGATGAATGTTATTACTTATAGCTAATATGTACTGATAAAATTAAATTTTAAAATAAAATTGCTGTTCTAGAATACAGAATGGTAAATTCCAATTTCCCAGGGGCTGGGGATTTAGCTCAGTGGCTCAGCACCTGTCTGGTAAGCATGAGGTCATGAGTTCGATTCCGGGTACCGGAAAAAACAAAACAAAACAGAAGTCCAATTTCCCTGCTTTACGTGGTCATACAATAATGCTTAATTTTCTATATGATCAACCAAGCATCAACTACCAAAGTCTACATTTAGAAACTCAGTGCAGGTAAATGACTATCTCCAAGATTCCTAAACATTAAAAATTATATTTTAAAAGACATTCTTACCTATGGTGGAAATTTAATTTAAAGGAACATTCTTGGCATAACCCTAAAAAGAAAAAAGAGGATACCAGTAAATTGCTGAATTTAAATAACTGTGCTGCAACTATACTCTTAATATCATAAATCTTCATTTTCTTTGTATTTCCTTACCATGAGGGAAAAAAAAATCACAAGTTCAAGCAAAGCCTGAACTACATAGTTATACTGTCTCAAAAAACAAACAAAAAAAGTACACATATAGGACATATATAATAAAAATGGTAACAGAATGTTTGAGGAATTGCAAAAATTTTAATATAACATCACTTTAAAAATGGTGTTGTCAGCTGGGTGTGGTGAAGCAGGAGGATCTCCACAAGTTTGAGGACAGCCAGGGATACATAGAGTTTAAAGCTAGCCTGAACTAGATAGCCAGCTCCTGTCTAAAAAATAGTAACTAAATGATGTTGTCAATTTAATTAAACTGTGTTCTATTTAATGCGAACATTAATGTCAAATTAAAGATATCTAATAATAATTCTACATAATATAGTATTATATAATAGAAAAATAATTCAGGTATCTTCATTCCTTCTAAATTGCCCTAAGAACTCTCAAAAGGACAGATAATTGTTGTCTCTTCTTCTGCTTTAATCTTTCTACACTGTTTCCTAACAAGCATGTCCACGAAGAATTCAGAAACCAGTCTGTATTGACGTCATGTGGGTAGACTGGTGACTTCTATAAGGAATGGGCAGAAAACTCTGAAAGACATATTTACTTAGGACCCAGAGAATGCTGAAGACCATTTACATGAGGGATAAGAGCAGCTGATAAATGGAGACTAACTTCAAAAAATATAATAAAAGGACAGATTCTATAGCATGCACAGTAAAACAAACTGATATATTATGCAGTACATCCCTCAGTTGTTAAGACTGACACTAAGAGTTATAATTTCCTAAGAGGTCTCTTCACTAACTTCCAGAGAGAGTAGATTTATTATCCATACTCCAACATTATGGCTAGAAAATTAGGCAATGCGATATTATACATTGCTTTTTCTGATATTCTGCCTCTTAGCTATGGAACTTAAGTAACATACTCAAGGTAATGGAAAAAGATCTTCACTCCCTAATTACCAGCTTGCATTTAACTTTAGAATTCTGTTACCAGCATGCCACCATAATGCTAAGAATCTGCAATCTTCAGGTTCAAAAATCTTTGAGAGTTTGAAAAACTCTAAGAGCACTACCAGGAAGATATATTAACATTTTTTATATTGAGTTTTAAGTCGTCCACACATTTTCAACTCTAAATCAAAGACAAATTTGGAAGAAATCAATTTTTTTGTTTGTTTGTTTTTTGTTTTTTTGAGACAGGGTCTCACTGTGTAGTCCAGGCTGGCCTTGAACTCACTTTGTAGCCCATGCTGGCCTCAAACTTGCAGCAATCCTTCTGCCTCAGGCTCCTGAGTGCTGGGATTAAAGAATAAATCAATATTATCTCCCCTAAAGTCAACTTACTTAATTTAACAAGTGCATTTCTCTTTTCACCATGCTCAAAATAACCAAAATTAACTTCCCAACTCTTTAAGCCTTCTTTTGCATCACAACATTTATTTCCACAAAAAAACTGACCTGTAAAAAGGAAAGGAATATTAGCTACTGTAGCTGACAGTATTTATCAATATGACCTGTTATTAGCTCTAATTTTACTCTTTAAAAATATGTAAAATCTAAGCTATATAAAGTCAGTAGCATTAAAAAGTAACTGATCACAATTATAGAATGTTCAATAAATATGTATACAAATATCAAAGCAAAGGGCTGAACTATTATCAAAAAAATCTGTCATAATTATCATTTGATACATTATTTACATTTAGATATAGAGTTTTAGTGACTCTCTACTAAGAAACTTTACACTTTAGAAAGTGAGAATATTGAGTCTATGTATTAAAATCCTAGGGGCCAGGGATATAGCTTAGCAGCACAGCACCTAGCCTGGCAAGCTCAGGGACATGAGTTCAATTCCTGGTATCAATCAATAAATCAATAAATCAATAAAAAAATAAAATAAAACCCTGAAATAAGTGTATTTTCCAAAGTACATGCACTTATACTTAGGTGAATCCTTTCAATATTTAATTGTAATACTAAATTAATATATTAAGTATTAACATAAAGGCATTGATTTAAAAGTACTAGTATGAAGGGGCACCAAGAACACAAAAATTCTAACACTTTGAGATAAAGTACAATAAGTAATCAAACTTGATACTCTGAACTTTTAGAATCACTTGTTTCTAATACTAACCTGACATCATTATGTCCACTATATATTAAAACTCCCCCCAAAAAGGACTAAGACTGATGATCCAAGAAGGGAAAAAAAGAACCTACTCAACAATTATTTAGTTTGACAGAAAAAGTCAACATCAAACTTCTACTTGTACAAACAAAAACCCAATAACTTACACTGATGGAGACCACCATGAAGCGGCTCTCAGCAGGATTTAGTATTAACCAATTGGCTTTTCATGTTTACCTGGGAGCTGTCTGAAGCTTAGGCACCTTGTCTAAAGATGGGCAGTGGACTCAGTAAATAAACCTCTATGGGTCACTGGGCACCGCTGAAGCCTGTATTGGCTCGTGAAGCTGTGATGCTTCAAAGGACAAGATAAGGCCACAGCTGAGGACGTTTGGCTCCAAGCCCAATTAACTACAAGGAGACTGCAGCTGCAGGCCCCACACTCCTACAATAAATACCAACCTAAAGATAAGGTAGTTCTCCTGATTTACATAATTTACTACTTGGGAAAATTCTTCCAAGGTCCTGTGAGATTCCTGTGTTTTCTTGCGTATCCTCCTCCTTTGTTTGAAAACCAAAGAAATATGGGCTGCCCAGAGAAGTCTTTGGCTAACTCAGAGAACATTGAAGTTGTAAGAGAGTTAGTCCCTCTGGGAGCCCTGAAATCATTTCCATTGTCTCATTTATTTAAGCCTTCGCCATCCATTAGCTTGGGAGATTGCAGGCCTGATCAGCCTGCAATAGCTTAGGGTTATTTAACCCAGTTTTTGATATTACATCACAATTATTTGCACCAACAGGAGCAAATCTGAAACCAGTTAATTCTTTTTTATAAAAATGTAAAAAATTACCAAAATGTATTTAGAATATTGTCATCCAAGCTGCCTATTTCTAACTCAGTCTCCTTTCACTTATGACAAATGAATACTTTATAAAATCTACTCATCTGGTATTATCTGTAAAACACAAACAAGTTATAATTAACAAAATGCCAGCAGCCCTTCTTCTTCCTCCCCATGAATCCTTTATTCAGTTATATGAGTCTGGAGAATACCCACCGATTTCTGAAAATGTACCACTGTACATTTGCCTGAAAATCTCAACAGTACAAAATTTTTAAATTGTGAGACATTTCAGGATCTCTCACTATTTTCAGTAAACACAAATGAAAATGTAATCCTAAGAAAAGCTAAAAATAGCTTTAAATTTATTCTTTACCCCTCTCTGAAGTGCATTCAGGGCTGACCTTTTATTATTTACACAAAAAAATACTACTGCTTAATTTTGTTTGTTTGCATATCTAATTTCACATCTAACATAAAGAATATCCAATTTATGGAAGATGCCTGCTACCATAAATGTTTCATCATTTAAACATTTGTAAATGTTTAAAATATAATCTTGTAAAAATCTTGTAAAAATGTAATCTTTATTTTCAGTTTAATTTAGATTTTAAAGTTTAAAATTATTCCTGCCACTATACAGTATTCAGAAATATCAGCATTCAAAATGTAATTATTCTATAAAGAATTAATTTTATACCACAGACAGTATAGAGGCATGGTTTTCAGAAGAACTTTAAGAACAGATTACAACAATGCATAGAAAAAGCACTTTCTGACTGCCAACCAAATGTTTGTTCTTGGCTATTGGACTAAACTACTCATGTGGGCTCAGTCTCAGATATTCCCTAAAATGAGAATAGCCTATACAAAAATTTTATTAGGTTCAAAGTGATATTTAATTTCTATTTTTAAAATATGAATTTTGTTTGAATACAGTAATACCAATTTATTGTTCTAAAAAGTACTAAAGAAAGTGAAAGAAGCAAGCTTTCTTTTGTTTCTTGCTATTAAACATCCCAGGTATTAAGAGACTGAACCCAGGGCCTTCACACTGAGCTATACCCTCAGCAATTTTATTTTGAGACAGTTCTAAGTTGCTACATTGCCCAAACTGGACTTGAACTTGTGATGCTCCTGCATCAGTGTCTTGGACTGCTGGAATTACAGGGAAGTCCCACGATTCCTGGCTAAATCTTTAACTCTAAACACTTTCTACATGCCCTCCACTGAATGTTTTAAAGGCAATACTCTAAAGGTAGTAATCATTAAAGCATTATATTCTGACCTTTGCTAATAATGTATCACAAATACATTTTTCTAATTTTATTTTAGGAACAACAACAATCTGTTGTACATGGGAGGAATAATCTTACTCAGTGTCTTTGATTAAATATCATAACAAAATAATGTATCCTATGTAAAAGTAAAATTTTAAAAAATAATTACCTTTTCCTGAAATTACTTCTTTTTCTACTCGCCACCTAAATCCGAACTAAGAAGAAAAAATTTACATTCTTGTCAAACTCTATTTAAACCTTTCGTTTTCTTTTCTTTTTTGAGAAAAAGTCTTGCTATGTACTTCAGGCTGGCCTTGAACTCACTATGTAGCCCAGGTTGAGCTTAAAGTTGTGGTGATCCTCCTGCCTTAGCCTCCTAAGAGATTACAGGATTGGGATTACAGGTGTACACCACCACACCCAACATAAAACATTAAATTTAAATGATATATATATAAATCTAAACAAGGTGTCAACCATAATGACATTTACCACCCAAAATAAAACCCTAATTCTCATCCTAATAGCATCTTTCTCTTATTAGAGGATTACAGATACTTGAAAATACATTTGAATAATTACCAATCTATCTATTATGAACAACCTCCTTCCACTTTCAAAATGCCCTAAAAGTTACAAAGATCAGGTCACAAGCTATCTACATTAAAAACTAATATATGCTGTTTGATGGTACTGACAAGAGAGAGAGATTGTGATACAGCGAAGAGCCAGTATGTTATAATGAAAAGAAGTACAACACGTAGAGTCAGATTATGTAGGTTTGTTTTAGCTCCACCACTTAACAGCTGTCTATTAGGCAAGTTATTTCACCTTATGCCTCGGTTTCTACATTTGTAAAATAGAAATATGAGTACCTACTTCTTTGGGTGAAGAGGTTTAAATGTGATAATAAAGCATTCACAATAGGGACTAGCTCACTGTAGGTATGAGTTTAACAAATAGTGGCACACAAGCCTGTTTCCTATTTTTATAAGTAAAGTTTTATTGTAACAACCACATCCATTCATTTATGCATATATACCTTTACAATAGTAGAGTAGGTGTTTTTAATGGAAAAACTCAAATATTTCATTTTTATTTATGTATTTTTTTCCCTCAGCTAGATTATAGCTTTTTCTGAAGGGCAATCATCATGTCCAGTCCAGCTTTAATAAACACTAAAAAACAAACTATAAATGAGTTAAAGTTAAAAAAGCTGCTTTGTTCCATATCCCTATCAAGATAGTATTTTATACTATCTTTGCAAGGTAGTAACCTCAAGTAACTCCCAACTGTTGTGGTACCTTTTGGATTAGATGTAGTAATTAGTTGGCACAGTGATGAAAGCTATGTACTAGAGTGCACAAGCAATTGAGACTTTAAATGATAGCAAGTGTGTGAGTTTGTAAACAAAGTTATACAATAATGAATATTATTATTGTCTATAAGGAACTGAAAAGCAACACACATACTATATTAAAGGTACTACAGAGAAAATTATACCAACCCTAGTTCTAAAGAGATTAAACTAGTTAAAAGAAAAAGAAATCTTATGACATAAATTTAAGATAGGTTGTCTTAGGGCCAGGGACATAGCTCAGTAGCCTGAGCGCCTGCCTGGCAAGCGCAAGGTTGTGAGTTCAATTCCTGGTACCCCCCAAAAGAAAAGAAAACAACTACAACAAGATAGGTTGTCTTTCTTACTATACTGCAAATATAAGCTACCATAACATATACTATTTATGCAACACTCTCTCCTTTCATCTTTCCAACTGAGACTGTCTATTCCTGGATGATCCTCTTAGCTACAAATCTGAAGTTTGAGCTAGAGATAAAAGTAACTTTAGTATTAACAAAAGACATAAAGTGGCAATGGAAATTTGCCATTACTAATTAGCACTGGCTGAAAAGTTAATTTTATTAGAATAGTCATAATTATGTAACAGATTTGCATCTGCCTCTAAATGTAATCTATTAAAAAATTCTGTCAATTTCAAATATCATCTGTGAAACACGACATCTTTTTGCAATGTTACAACCATCCATTATAATCACTTAGAGGCTCTAGACTTCAGTCAGGATGAACAGGATCCAGTAGCCACTTGTATTTAATTTTAGACTTTTCATATCTCAGTTCACATAAAAAACACCTTTGTCTTTATAAATTCCATAGGTCTTTTGGAAATCCCACGGCTGCACAGGTTAAATGGTCAAAATGATACTTTACAGATGTAGGACAACTTAGGCTACAATTACCATTTTTTAAAAAAAAATGTGGGTCATGATAATATAATAAAAATACTGTACTTGAATAAAAATTTCCTTCTATAAATAATTAGTGGGTATACCTTATTTTCTTTGTATTTACTGAGATCTGCTATGCAATATTCCTTGAATAATTTATCGTAGTATTTCTTTGCAAGTCTCTTCTCCCTAGATCCATAAAAAAAATAAGTATTATTATGCTTAGAAATCCAACCACAGGTTGCTACTTGGAAGCAATGTCAGAAAAATAACTTCTATAATATAAATATCAATGTTTTAAAAGATCTATTCTTACATGTGCACCACATATCTATATATTAACTGTTAAAAATGGTTCTCTCAGGGAGGGAAAGAATCAGAAATGAGAAGAAGAATTATTCTTCATTTTTTACCATTTGTACCTTAGATTTTAAAAATCATTTTCAGGTATTAATTTTTCCCAAATTATTTAAAAAATTTTAAAAGTATATAGTACCGTATTATAATATACAATGTCATAAAATAATTATTTTTTAAAGACTAAGTCAAACCATGAGAAGTCTTTCAACTGCCAAAAATTATAAAATGAACCAAATAAGAACCATGAGAAGTCTCTAAACTGCCAAAAATTATCAGACAAACCAAACAAGAATCCTAAACATGGTTTCACGTCCTTCATTCAGAACCATCCTATGAATGGGCTGAATGCTTTGAGTAAGTGACAAATAAAAAAACACAAAACAAGAGACAGGACTAAAGCATCTGATGCATTAGAGCTCTTGATAGTTAAAATTACCAAGTCATCTCCATTTCATCCTCTTCGTTCCATAGGAATCTATGATTTTCTCGTATAACATCTAAGTCTGTCTTGTCATTTTCCCTGGAAAATAAAATAAGTTCAATATGAAATCAAAATTAGTCAAGGTTAGGAGACTAAACAATGCTGTGAGATTTTTAAAATACATAAAACTAATAGTTCTATGTGTGAATATATATGTATATATATTTATAAAAATATTTCAATATTTTCAGAAGGTAATTATAAAAAGTTCAGCTACAGAGGCAACTTAAATGCATAAAAGAATTCATCCATCCTTAGCAGTGGTTTCAATTATGCAAAGGCTGCTAAGTTACCAAAAGTAGGATGAGAAACCTAACTAAGCACTAAGTAAGTTTCAGAATCTAACTAAAAGACAGTAACACTATTCTGAGATCTAATTTTTTAAAACATGGAAAGTTACCCTGTTTTACTAGTTTCCTAGGAAAACTGAGCAAGGGAAGAAAAGTGTTGGAGAAGATGGTCTGTCAAGATAAAAAGCTAACAGTTTGGGGGCAGAATAAATGATTGTTGAGGGATACAATCTCCCCTATCATATATTAAATTGATAGGGGAGATAAATTTGGAAAGTTCAGACAGTACCAACATTTTATAGAGTTCTATCAACTCAGAAAAGTAAGTAAAGAAATCCATTTAAGACAAAAAGCTCAAATACAAGAGCTTCCAATAAAAAAATGATTTTTATGTGTAGAAAATTCTAGAGTGAGATTTTTTGTTTACCCTCCCTTTTAAAAAGCAATCCTAAACATTAAGGTCTAAAAATATCTTTGTTTTAAACACCTTTGTCAATAAGACATGTGAATATTCCTCACATAGCCTGCTATTGAGAGTGTCATACCCAGCTTAGCAGGTGAGGAGGTTACTTGAGGCCTGCTGCAAAAGAATTGGGATTTATGAAGATATAACTTGCTATACACTACAGATGGCCTCTCTACCTTATGATATGACGAGGAAACTGAAACACAAAGCTTCAAATCAGTGACTGAATCCAAGGCACAGTAGCTATAGATACATACTTCCCTTCCCACTGTATGTACACTTCATGATACTTACCCCAAACGCCTGAAGTCTTCTTTTTTGCCCCCATAGTATAAAATATAGTCATTTACAAACTTTGTATGCCTTTGATACTGAAATGCAAGAAATTAAGGGTTTTACTTGCTTAGGAGTTGTTTGGTGTTATGATCCATTACTGAGTGAGATAAAAGCATAGTATGAGTCTATTTCAGCTTTTCTAAACATGCAAATATGTACTATACATGCTCATACATTCAAAAAATCTAGGTGAGTATATATTAAATTGTTAAGGGTAAAGACTGTAAAGCAGAAGGGCTTCCACTTTCTACTGAACACTTTTTCAAACATATTATGTGAAATGTAATGTTTGGAATATTTTTCAACCATATAGTACTCTTGTGATAAAATACATCACCAGGTAAGAAAGACAGCTTCCCATTCTACTGCTAGACTGTACACAACTTTGTTCCATCGTTCACTCTAGTGATCAAAGTAAGAAAAAGAAATTATGGTCTCTAAAATGAAAAATTAAAATAAATAAATAAATAAAATAAATAAATAAATAAGTAAAATGAAAAATAAGGAAAAAGATTTATTTTTCATTATTTTAAAATATAATTTTGCTATTTCAGAAAAGATAACACCTCTAAATAGCAGATATACTTTTATAATATTAACTCCTAGCATTAGGCTTATGAAAAAAGCAAACGTAAGAAATCAGATGTTATTTTTTATATTTTTAATACTTAAAGAATCCATGCATGTTTATTTTGAATACAGTATAACAATATATATGAGCATTTTACTTTTTTTTTAGAAAGCTCAGTAGCTAAACTCTAGAACTGAACATGCATATAACATAGCTGACCTCACCTTTTATGAGTGTGTCTGTGACTATTTCCTATTATATTAAAGATACATAGGTGGAAGTGGGGGCACATGACTAATCCTAGCACTAAGGAAGGCTAAGGCAAGAGGATCACAAGTTCAAACTATATGTTAGTTACCTTCCCATCAACAGAACATAATACCCCCCCACATCTGCAACTAAAGAAGGAAAGGTTTATTTTGGCTCATGGCTTTAGAGGATTAAGTCCATGGCTGGCTAGCTCCAGGATAGAAACATTATGGCAGAAGGGCACTGAAAAGGAAAGTTGCTTAACCCATGGCAGCTAAGAAGCAGAAAAAAGGGAGGAGCCAGGGCAAGAACCCACACTTCCAGATCTTATCCCTAGTGGTTTGCCTCTTCCAACCCAGTTCCATCTCCCAACACAAGTTTTGTGGGGGGAATTTTAGATCTATACCATAACAAGTCCCATTTGGGTAACTTACCAAGATCCTGTTAAAATTAAATAAAAACATTTTTTAAAGAGGTAAGAATATAGCTCAGCGGTAAATAAAGTGCCCCATGTTGTTAAACACACACACATAGATTTATCACAATATATTCTAACAGAAATACTTAATCAGAATAACACTGAGAGAAAGGAGAGGAGAGAGAGAGAGAGAGAGAGAGAGAGAGAGAAAGAAAGAAAGAGAAAAAGAAAGAAAGAGAGAGAGAGAGAGAGAAAGAGAGAGAGAAAGAGAGAAAGAAAGAGAGAAAGAGAGAAAGAGAGAAAGAGAGAAAGAGAGAAAGAGAGAAAGAGAGAAAGAGAAGAGCTAGAGATCTGGGCTCTAGCTCTTGAACTACCACTAACTGACCATGGTAAATCACTTACCCTATGAGAGCAAGATCACCAAACTTTTTCTGTAAAGGGCCAGATAGAAAACATTGTGGACTTTGTAAGTCATACAGTCCATTGTCACTGTTCAGCTGTATGATTTTAGTAAGAAGGCAACCATAAGACAACATGTAAATGAGTAAGCATGGCTGTGTTCCAATATAATTTTTCATGTCCAAAAACTGGTGGTTGATGGAACAAAGATACACTTCTTTCACAATTAATAACCTTGGACATTATACATAAAACAAATGTAAGAAGATTCAGAGAGTTGGAAAGAAATAAGTATATCAGACAGGGACTTCAGACTAGATGAAACTGGCAACCTGTAAATAGTAATAGGTACAGACTAACACAGCCTCAACAAAAAGCTTGTTCTGTCTAACCAAATGACCAACAGCCAACATAGCAAAACCAGTAACTCTGAGACAAGAACTCTACTCCAGCTGTTATGGTTTGTGTCTGGATGTCCCCTCAAAGCCTCATGCAGTCATGCATTTTAGAGTTTATGATTGATTGATCCATAATCCAATGCTGGGATTATGGGTATGAGTGCTACACCTGCCCTGGGGCAGATAGTTTGCATATATAAAGGAGAGAAAGAAGCTGCTTGCCACCACGTCTCAATTTTGCTCTTGTTGTTTTTGCTGTCTTCCAACGCCATGAACCCTTGCCCTCTGCCATGTGCCACTCTGTCTTGGAACCAGCGGAGTATGGACTGAAACCTCCACAGACCATGAGCTAAATAAACTTTTTCTTAATTTTGGGTATCAGGTATTTTGCCTCAGCAATGAGAGAAAAGTAATCAAGACATCAGCCAAACATGCCAGAAAAAACTGTGCTGGCCCTACGCCGGAAAGAAATGCCTGGACTTCCATCCTCACCAGGCTGTAACTAGATGACCCTGTGCCCCCAGTGGGGTCAGAGAAAGCAGAGTAAATGTTCAAACGCTAAAGGAAAATACCAGATGAGATCCATAGGAAAGCTAAGCTACTAAGTTAACAAAAAAAAAAGAGTAATTATGGATACAGTGATACTTCTATAACTTAAAAGAATTAGATGACAGCAAAGTGAAACAGATGACTATTGGTAGGGGGTTAAACTAATACTATCTCCTCCCAATCCTCACCATAGCGAAAATACTCAGAAATATATCAAGTCTTGCTTGGCTTCTCTTTCATTTTCCAGTATTCCAGCAGCAATACAGATGGCCACTACAGCAGCTAGTGTTATAAGCCACAATTTTATTGAAACATCAAGTTGAGATATGGCTTCAACAAGGAAATAGATTATAAATCGCTTCCAGCCATATCTAAGAATTAAAGCCAAAGCAGGCCTGGCTATAGTCCACAAACAGACACAATTTTAAATACAAGTTTTACAGAGAACTTAAGTAGCCAAGATTCAGGTAGGATGAGAATTAAAATGAGATTAAAGATTAAGAGAAGCATAGGAAAGGAAAATGATGAAAATTTGACAAAAACAAGTTGGAAAAAATATTTCAAGATTCATGGACTTTATAAGCTTATTTATAGAATACTAGTAATATGTCTTATTACTTTTGTCTCTAAATCTTTACTATGTATTAGTAAAACTAATGTATAAGATTTTATGATAAAAATATAAAGTAGGATAAAGCAGATTTTAAAATATCTAGAAATATAAAAAGGATACAGCATCCATAGCTATGAGATGAAACCTTCTATTTCTTGCTTCTTCCCTATTTAAAAACAAAGTTTATTTTAAGCACATTCAAATGTCTATATTTTAATTCATAGAGTCAGATCCCCTAGTCTTTGAGTTTATGAAATATCTTAAACCAAAGAAAGTAATTTACATCAAAATATCATACCTATCCAGCAGTTCTGCTGCAACTTGCTTACTGGCCACCTTTCCCTGCTTTTCTTTTTGAAATGGCTTTTGTAGTAATAAATCATCTTCAATTTTCCTGGTATATTAAAAAGAAAAATTATTAAGAGTTAATTTTTCTTAAAGGTTGCTTCCTAATTCTTTATATTTTCATAATTGAGCATGTTTTAAAGAATTGACCACTCCACTACTGAGCTACATCTCCAGCCAACAGAATTTTTAACTTAAAAAAGACACAAAGATCTTTAATAAGACATTTTACATCTCTTTAATTTTATTTAATACCTATAAAATGAAGAAGATGAAGCCAGTCACGGGTGGTACATACCTCTAATCCTACTACTGGGGAAATTAAAGCAGGAGGATCACAAGTTCAAGTCTGAACTACACCACTTAGTAAGAATCTCAAACTAAAAAATAGAAGGAGCTGGGGATGTAGCTCAGTGCAAAGATCCTGGGTTCAATCACCAGTACCAATAAATAGACATATAAAACAAACATATAAAACGAACCAAAATATAAAACAGAGAAGATAAACAATCAAATGCATGAGTTTTAATGTCATACCTCCCAGGTTCCTAGCTCAAATCCTGACTCGGTCATTTATCACCTTAATTTTCATCTTAATATAATTAAGTTACTTAATTTTTCTGTTTGTGTATTAAGGATAAGGAAACTTTTGGAAAAAGAAGGGCTGATGACAGAAGATGTAGACCACAGATGTTCAGTCTTAGTTATATAAACATAACTCTAGAGCAGAACACCCAACTAAATTTGCTCAGATTCTACTCTTACAAAGTAGTATTTTTGACTGAAAATCTAGAAAATTTAAAGCACTTTGGTTATCTATGAAGGCTGAGTATCATAAAAATGTTCAGTCTCAGTTAGCATCCCTACTATATTGCTCTCATTGTGAAATAATATACCTATTTCTGTAAGTTTGGTTAGTATGACTCATCAACCACTCTTAATGGATAAAATCAAATTTCTACCCTACACAGACAACTTGGCCAAGATGTAGCCTCTTATGATACTCAGACTTATGTGCTGTCAGTTCTTATCCCTTCCATTCAGTAAAACCTTCCATAAGCCTCTTCCTTTCACTTGTGCATCCATGTAAACATAAGAGTTACCTTGCACTACAATCTCATCTTCCACACTAACCTCACCTGGAAAGCAAGTACTAGCAAGAGAGCACCAATCAAGCCCCTCTGAGTATGACATTTTCAAATACACAGTCCAGAAAAATTTGAAATCTGTAATTTTTTTTACTTTTTCCTCCTTCCTGTTCAATAAATCCCTTCCCAGCACAAACCTTATTTTATTTTTCCCACAACTATTCTCCAATTTTAAATCAATTTATTACGGTTTAGTAAATAAAAATTAATTCACTAGGGCAGTTGCTTTCATATACACACAAATAGAATCCAAAACCTCTCAATATTATTTATTTATACCTCATATTAATCTAGAAAGGATGCAAAATACAGATCAATAAAGTTACTTACCGCTTTTTCTTTTTGCTCGACTCTTCACGTTCATCATCACTAAAATCAGAGTCATAGCCTCCATGACCATGCATCTGCAAAGGAGTATAATGCCTAAGTTTAGAATTGAAATTACCAATTGTTCAGGAAACGGAACACTTAAGAAATAAAGAGATCTTAAAAAGCCACAACTGTTTTAAAGGAACATGGTAGACAGGTTACTGTTCAAGGGTTACCCAGCCATCTAAAACTTTCATTTAGGGTTTTTTTTGTTTGTTTGTTTGTTTGTTTTCCAGTACCTGGAATCGAACTCACGACCTCGCACTTGCTAGGCAGGCACTGTGCTGCTGAGCTAAATCCCCAGTCTCATTTACCTTGAAATAAACTTACCCTTCAGAAAATGCATCAACATTTTTCACCCTTAATTATCTTTAGAAGAAAAAGGGAGGTGACTCAGTGGCCTTTCCACCGAAAACCAGACCCGAAGCTGCAAGGAGACTATATTCTCAGCAGTGCTTCACTTTTGACTCAGATTAATAACAGTTACTGTTACTTATGTATCCCACAAAGATGTCTCCATCAATGGCAAATTATATATGTACCTTTGGTCCCATAAGACTATAATGGCACTGAAAAATTCAAATTATTGTATCTTTTTCTATGTTTAGGTACACAAATGCCATTTATTACAACTGTCTAGTGTTAAGTACATGTTGTACAGGTTTATACCCTAGGAGTAATAGACTATCCTATAGAACCTAGGTATGTAGTAGACTATACCATCTAAATCTGGGTAAGTATACTCTACGATGTTCACACAATGATGAAACTAGTGAGGTACTTCTTGGAACATATCTCAACCATTAAGATATGCATGATTATATTTATCACCAATATTGTTCCAGACATTGTACTAAGTACTTTACAAACAATGCCTGTGACTCTCAAGTTTGGAGCCATTAGCTCCATTCTAACGATGAAAAATATCAAGGACATACGAATTAAGTGTATCAATTTCATAAAGGAAATAATCTCATAAAGGAAATAAACTGATCTACCTGATTCTTATGCCCACAGTTCTAACTATTCCAAATTGCTCCTCTGGAATATGATTAGCTATATCCTATAGGAATTACAATATGTGTGATTGATACACAATCAATTAATGAAATTTGTCCTGCTACCTTTTTCAACATATGTCAAGATTTCTACTTTCTTTTAGGTTTATTCAAGGTAAACTGCCTTATCCATTGACTTAGTCAATTTTTCCTCGTTCAATTCAGTTTAGAAGTACGTAGCATTCTTACAAATGCTGAAAGACCTCAGTTGTCAATCTTACTGAAGGAAACTCCTGGCTCCAGGATTACAGTGAATTTGGGACACACACTAACGGCGGACAAAAAACCCTATCCTTGCTTACACCTCTCACAGATGTACTGATCCTACACCCTCACCTTCTTCCTACCTTGATGTCGAAAAACCATAGCGCGGTGCTTGGCTTCCTGTTCTAATCTCAGTCTACCAGAATTCAAAGCGCAGCTCTGCACTTTTCCCTTGTATTTCTTTCAGCCTGTTCCCATCCCCTCTGGACCTACCACACCTACAGGGCTTTCAGAGTGGCTGGTGCGGTAAACCCTGCTAATGTTAACTGCGCGCACCGCCGTCCTCTTGCTCCCTCCAGCACCGCCACTTCCTCTCCTGCCCCACTCCCCCATTTCTTGTTCTCCGGCGGCTTCACACGTCCCATACTGTTAACTCAGTGGCTGTATTACAAAAAGCTTTCACTCACTTCAAGCTACGAAATCAACTGACAAGAGCCAGAAAATCTCGAAAACGGAGACGCCGAGTATTTCCGGAATCCGTCACCGGAAAAAAAAAATTACAATCCCCAAGTAGGAGGAACGAGTTTCGAGGTCTTCCTTCCCGCCGCCGAATACACCCGCGGCCGTCCTTACACACCCCTGCCCTTCTGTGCCTCCCTGCTCTGCCAAGTTCGCCCCGTGAATAGTGGCAGCTGCAGCGACCGCCGACGACCTGAGAGAGCCGCTACAGGCCGTCCGGCTCCGCCAAGACCGCGCAGCTCGTCACCGCCCTTAGGGCGGCCCCTCCTTCCTGGCCCTCTCCCTACGGTTCCGGACCGAGAGCCGCTTCCGGTTCGACTCCGCCGAGTGTCACACCTAGAAGGCACCGTCCCCGGGTGCGTAGATTTTGTGCTACAACCAGAACACCTACAAGAAACAAGAGCGGCAGGAGAAAAGGGCCGGAAGGAGAAGCAGAGACTGAATGCATTTCATGAAGTGCAGTCTACGTTTTTTGCCGGGCTCCTTTCTTTCCCCTCTAAGTAATCTCCCATGTAGTACTGTGTGACACTGCCCGCATGTCAGCCTACGCTCGTCATTTAAAAATATATTTTGTTTTAGAAGAAAAAAGCCTGTCTGCCTATCAACGGCCGTTCTGTCTAGTAACCTTAGTAACGCCTCCTCAGAGCAACTTCAGGCAGCATCTCAGCCTCAGATCAGCTTCTCCTTTTCCCTCTCCTCCCAGTAAAACAGTTCTCAAAATTAGAACAAAAATAACTTTCCATCGTTTCACCACCCACACAATAGACACTGTTCTAAATGCAGTGTCGGTGGCGGAAGAACTCATCGAATTTCTGAAGAAAGAACAGGGAGTAGGAGAGATTTTACAGGGTCGTGGATTCTCTGCCAACAAAGGACCTGGCACATCTGAAAAGAGATCCAAAATAGAATCTTTTAAAAAAAAAATTCAGGCAGGAAAAATTAAATTATTTTAAGCTCCACCAGGTTCTCCTGAATTGTGCCTTTCCTGCATCAAGACGCCCACTGCGCTTTGCACTCTGATTACTGAGTTCAGGTCTCGTCTCCCTCAGGCATCTGCAGTTATTCATCTTTGCTTCCTCGTCAGTACCCAACCCTGTGCCTTGGAAATCACAAACGCTAATTAAATATTTGTTGAATTGAATTGGCACGACTCTGGCGTTTGCACCGGGCCCTTTTTATAGAAAACCTTGGCGCTTAAGGCACATTCAGTGTAGATCTTTTGATCTAAACAGCAGATATGTCTTTATCAGTTCAAGGCTCTTCTATCCTTGGCAGTAAATTATAGCTATATCCTGCTTTACCCAGCGCAATGAATGTTATCTTGAAAAACTGTAATTTATATAACTGCAAATGCAATTATTTCAAATGCAGTTAGATTATACTCTAATAAAAACGTTTGCTTAAAGTTTAAAGCAATGGGAAACTTCAGTTTAATATTATTCTATATTGAAATGTTTTGTCAAGTAATCCTTTTTTGGCAAGTATCTTGAAAATATACTTTGTTCTTTTATTTATTGCTAATAAAATTAAACACATCTGTACTTTGTATCCAAATTTTCTTTCCACCAATATTTGACACTTGGTAGCATTTTTCTTCCATTTCTGGCATTTTCTTCACTGTTGCTTCATTTTACTCCTCCAACAACCCTGGGCTGCTGTTATTAGCCTCATTTTTAAACAGATGAGGAAGAGAGGCACAGAGCTGAAACCACAAACTTAGGGTTTAGAACTGGGTGGTACTTGTCTTGTCACAAGAAAGACCCAGAGCCCCACCCCCAATCTATGGATTGCGTAGAAAGTAGCTTCTGGTTCCAACATTTCTCAGAATTTCATATCTGTCACTACAGTCCATTCAAGGAAAGGTTTCTATTTTTTGCTTTGAGCAGCTACTGAAAGAGAATAAAGTGAAAATACATGTCAGGAATAGATCACATGATCTGAATTTAAAACAATGAATACAGGATATGAAACTATCCACTCAGAAAATCTCAGATTAGCAATTATAGCTCAACAATAGTAAAAGACACAAATATTTATTAAATGCCTGCCCTGCGCAAAGTACTAGCATAATTACTAGGGCTATAGACATTTGAAAGCCACTCCTTAACCTTGAAGGTTGATTAATAAGAAAAACAAACTATGTGAATAGTAACCACAATGTTTTCTTTCATATGCCAGTGCCTAGAAAATGGCAGGAACCTGTGGTTCCCAATCTGTAAATTGTATTATTTCGATGAACAAGAAAATGTAATCATGCATCAATGTTGTGTAACTCCATTGAAGCAACAAAATGGTAGCTATGCGGTGGTGTTGACAGAAATTGAGTAGTAATGATGGTAATAATATCAGGTCATTTTTCTAATGCAAATTATAATCGTTTATTCTTCTAATACTGTATATGTTTGTGATTTCATTTCCCAAATATGATCACACTAATAGTTCCCATTGCACATGCTTTCTGATGACACTACTCCTTCACGGCAAACTGGTTCCTGTGGACCCTGCCGTGGTGAGGCATGTCACTGAGCACAGTACAAGTAATGCCAAGAGAAATCTAAGGTTGAACTGCAAAAGATGATAGAGCTCCTGTCTGGCTCTTCTGTCTTCTTCTGTAGCTCACATGAGATAGAATAGAAATGAGTTGTCTCTGCTAAGCCTATCCAGATTGCAGTTTCATAAGCAAATTAAATGTTTTGGAATAGCTTGCTGTGTACCAGTAGATATACAGAACCTCCTGTTTATCAATCCCCACAACATTTTGTGAGACTTCAGCCTCTTTAAATTTACTATTCTCTCCACCTGGAATCTCCTCCATATTTGTATGTCTAATCCTAACCTGAATTTAGATGAAGGAAGGCTTTCATGACCAAATTGTCATGGTAATCCATAGAGTAGGTAGGATTACCATGATACACACATTGCTTTCTGTACCAATTAACTACACAAATACATATGAATGATTTAGTAGTATCTGTCTTCCTCTGCATTTTTAGTCCTCAGTGCTCAACACAGTATGACACACACAATAGTTCAAAATTTTCAGGTGCTATTATCCCCATTTTACATATAAGGAAACAAATTTAAAGAAATTAATTCCCCCAGAGTCATGAGCAAGTAGATAGGAACACAAGTATAATTGACTCCAAAGTTTATGCTACTGAACACATTATCTATTGCCCTTCAATAAGGCCTACTGCAATTTTTGACACTAGATTAGAATCTATCTTTCATGAAGAAAAATTATCAGATAAGTTGTACAGAGGGATTAGTAAGAGGTGAGAAAGTTTTTGTAGAGGAAATGAGACTTAAGCTATCTTTTAATGCAGACCTTAAATAAGAGGAAAGGAGAGGGAAGAGGGGACCATTAAGGCAGTGGAGTCTCAGAAACAGATTAGAGGTAGAAATAACTATAAACATTTTAGGCAAATATCAGTAGATCATTTTAACTGGACAAGACATTTTGAAAAGGTGGAGGGAAGGTTATGTCAGAGAAGGAATTTGAAAGTGTATCTTGAGTGTTCTTGAATGTTAGATTCAGTGTTTGATCTAGATCCAGTGAAGGGTTGTGAAGAATAGGGTGGTAGTTTGGAATCAAATAAATTTATATTTGGATCCTGGTTCAGCTATTGTACTGGCTATGCGGTCTTAAGAATCACTTAATTTTCATTAACTTTTAGTCTTCTATAAAATGAGAATAATAATAGTAACTACTTCAATGTATTATTGTAAAAATCAATTTAGATGTTGTATTTAAAGAGTTTAGCCTAATACCCGGCACATAGTAAGTTTTAATAAATGTTCACTGTTGTTTAACTAGGAGGCAGTATATGTTATAGTAAATAACATATTATTCTGTCAAAGAAATGCATGAAGGCAAGAATGGCTGGAGGCAGGAGGGGCAGTCGAGAAGTTTATCAGAGCAGATGGCCCCAGATGCTGGCAATGGAAATGAAAAATTTAACTTAAGAGTGAGGTGAAGAAATAGATGGTAGAAGTTGTGACTCATTGGGCATATAGGATGAAGGATACAGAAGTTAAAGATGCTTTGAAAACTGAAAAGACCTGAAAGAAGTTAACTAGCCTGATGAACAAGGAGGAGTTAAGTGGGAAAAAAAATGATATTGTCATGGGGAAATGATAAATTGGCTTTGGATGGGAATTTGAAACTATAACAAAACATACAAAAGAGTAAAATATTTCTTCTATTCAAAATGATAACGTTGTATACTTTCTTGTAGCACTCTCCACCTCTTCACCCTCTATCTGTTCCAACTTTTCTGTGGACTCCCTTTGTCTCCATTCTCCACCCCTCCAACACAACATCATTGCTGTCCTCTGCATCAAAACTTTCGACTTCAAAGTCAACCAAACCTGCACTGGAATCTAGTCTTGTCACTTGCTAACTAGGAGACCTTGGGCAAGTTATTTTTCTGAGTCTTGATTTCCTCATTTATAAAATAGGATAGTAGTAGTACCTATATCATAGGTATTTATGAAGTTTAAAATTAAATCATGCAGACAACTCTTGTGAACATATCAAAGGCTTTAAAACATCAGTAAAAGATGGAGATCTATTAAAAATTAAATGATGCAGCTAAAATGATATCTGATTCATAGCAAGTGTGTAATAAATGTTATATCAGAAAAGAATCAGATTACAGGCATTCTTTTCAGACAATAAGTTTAACAGTTTACTCCTCAAATATGGTCCAGAAACAGATCCATACACATATAGTCCTGTAATCAATGTCTATGGTTAATTGTGTTCTTTTACATAAACAGTTCTGGGTTGGCTGAATAATATGGTTTTTTTAAATTCATGATTGGTATTTAACAGTATTCAAAAGAAAACCAAAAAATATCATCATAATTTCTTTCTTTTTGAAAATTTTTTTGTAGGAATGGGGATTGAAACTGGGACCTCATGCATGCTATATCTTCAGACTTTTTATTTTTCATTTGAGATAGGGTTTCACTAAATTTCCCAGGCTTGCCTCAAAGTTGCAATCCTCCTATCTTAGCCTCCAGAATAGCTGGGATTGCAGGTGTGTGCCACTACATCCAGCTCCATGATAACTTCCTTAGAGCCAGAAAAACTTTCTTAAATAGGACACACCAGGACCTAACCATAAAGGAAAAATAATTAAGAACTTCTGTTCATTCAAAAGACTTCATTAAGAAAATAAAAAGTCGGGGCTGGGGATTTAGCTCACCGGCAAAGTGCCTGCCTGGCAAGCGCAAGGTCATGAGTTCGGTTCCTGGTACCGGAGAAAAACCAAAAAATAAAAAATAAAAAAAAATAAAAATAAAAAGTCATCGGGTGAGAGAAAATGTCTGGTATATCCAACATATTATCAAAATATATAAAAAACTTTAAAAATCATATAAATTTTATACATATAAGTTATATAAAATCCAGAAACTCAAGAAATGAACATTAAGAACATAATGCATACAGTTAACACCAACTGAAATGCCTTAAATGAAAGGGACAGATGTAGAGTCGGTAAAGATGTGACAGAACTTTAAATTTTACATGCTGATGGTGGGCATGTAAAAGGTACAACCACCTGGAAAAATGTTAATTAGTAACTACTAATTCTGAATATACATATCCTATGTGTCATATATTCCACTCAGTATATTTTCGGCAGAGAACTATACATATGGTGACTGAAAAAAATGTTAATAACAACTCTGTAAGGAAAAAAACTGAAGGTAACCCAAATATCCATTGGCATTAGAAAAATAGTTTAGTACACTAAATTGTAGTTTATTTGCATAATGAAATTCTGTATAGCAATGAAAGTAAACAACCTATAACTATATGCACAACAGTATGGATGAATCTCAGAAACGTAATGCTGAGCAAAAGAGTATCGCATAGATAAAAGAATACATACATGATTTCATTTATATAAAAACAAAAGCAAGAAAATGTGATAAATGTATGATGTAATACAAATATTAATTAGCTAAACTTATTCATTCAACATTGTACATATACTTTAAAATAATATGCTGTGCATAGCAAGTACATAAAATGTTATCTATCAAATTTTGGAGTGTTGTTTTATTTTTGCGCTACTGGAGTGCTATACCGCTGAGTGGCATCCCTGTCCCTTTATATTTTTATTTTGAGGCAAAGTCTCACTAAATTGCTTAGGCTGGCCTTGAACTTGCCATTCTCTTGCTTCAGCCTTCCAATTTCTGGGTTTATAAGCATATGCCACCATGCCCAGCTTAGCCATCCGTGTTTTAAAAGTCAACTATATGTAACGTATCTTGTTCTAAGCCAAGTTGTAGTTTTCCTGGTGGGGATAGGAGAAGTGACTAAAAGCAAGAACAAGGCAGGAAACACAGGAGTCCAGGAAAATAACAATATTCTGTTTCTGATCCTGGTGTTCCATTATAGGAATGGTTCATTTGCACCTATGCGATATATATATATAGCATTGAATATAAGTATATCTATATACAGTTGTATTCCATGAAAAGTGTACATATGAAATTTTTCATTATTCTGAGGAGTTTTAAAAACTCTGACTCTAATAGGTGAAATTTTATCAATTAAAGCAATCAGGCAGTTCAAGACCAGGCTGAACTGCATAATGAGACCCTGTCTCAAAAAGCCAAATAAATTAATAAATAAAAGGCATAAAAGAGTAGGTAAGAGAATGGATAGATTTGAATTTCCTGGGACCTTGGAGATCATACCACATAAATGCTTGCAAACTCAAAAACAAATTTCCAAGGCAGGTGAGCCTCTGTATATGCTGAGAAAGACTCAGGTCAGTATCCAAAGGACTGAAAGTGCCCAGGCCTTCAACTTGGCAAGATCAACCTGTATTTCCTGCCTATTTCTAAGCCCAGATCCTGAAGACAGCTCCATGGTCTCCATAGTAAAGCTTGACTAAATACACCATCCAATAGTTATCTTTTGCAAGTTGGACAAAGGTCAGTCACTTGCTTGTGTAAAAGCCTGGAGGAGGCTGCCACAGAGGTTGCACTGGACAAATACTATGGTTGGAATGGATATTGAGAAGTAAAATGTAGAGACAACAGTATACCAATTAGCCGAATGAATTGATTGTCATTTTTAGGCCTGCTCTCAGGAGGCAAGGACAGAGACAGGATGTCTATAAATTTCCTCTCTGAGGCAGTACTAGATAAGGAGGTACTTACAGGGACATATAAAATGTGAGGCTGAGACAGAACCCTAAATGTCACTGGAATACTGATGTGCTGATTGTTTGTCACATAAAATCAACAGCTATGAAGATGTCATGCCTCACCTAGGAACTTCAAAAGGGAAAGATCCACTGTAATAGAAAAGGTCGATAGGTGCTGTGTCTCTGGATCTTTTCCGAAGAGCTGGCTGAGCCTGGGGCTATAATCATAGGAAAGACATAATCCCCACCATCAAGATTCACCTCTAGGTCAGACCCAGAAAGCAATAGATAATTACAATACAGTAGGAGTAAGCAGTAATAGAAACGGGCCCAGAGGGATACAGGAATACCAGGAAAGAAACCCTAACCCTGAGGGATAGAAGACCAAAATTGCTTCAGCTATAAAGGACTTGTTTATGTTTAAAATGCTTAAACCTCGAGGTTCAACTCTGTACTCCAAAGTGTGCTAAATTTGCATCCAAAGGAAAAGGAGTATGAGAATGTCCTCTCAGGTGTCCCACATTCGCCAGTAAACCCCAACAGCAACCTCTCTATGTAAGGTGTAAGTGAGAGTTGACTAAATCATATGATCTTGAAGTCTGCAAACACTAATTTAACTACATAAAGAGTATGCTTGTATGATTAAGGTAAGTGTCCATTGAAGCAAGGCATACATTTAAGGACACATGTCATCATTATTATGCAGTCAGATGGCAACATAAATAGTAAACAAGTTTTTTAGGTTCTTTTGAGAATGGATCTCGCTATGTAATTCAGCTTGCCTTGAACTCACTAACCCAGGTTGGTCTTGAACTCATGGCAGTTCTCCACATTAGCCTCCTGAGTGCTGGGATTAGAGGCATGTGCCATCACACCAACTAGTAAGCAATTTCTCTAAGTAATATCCTGATTAACAAAGTCTCTGACAGTAAAACCTTTTTAACAAGTTGTCCTGGTACCAGAGATGACGGTTGTAAGAAATCAAAAACTTCAACACACCAGAAAACATAAATGACTAAATAGGTTCAGATGAACACCAGGAACTAGGACATGGAAATTCTATGCCTATTTTTGCTTTGGCTGTGTAAAAAAACAGCATCCAAAGTAATGTTTGTATTCACTAAAAAAAACCTTTCTTATTGACACTATCACAGAACTGTAAGCACCAGAGGTATTTTACTACTTCCATTCTCCCTTGTTTGTCTGATTGGATATCCCTCTCCTGTCTCATTGGATGTCATTTTGTTTTCTTCTGTATTCCATAGTTATTTTTGACCTTGGGGTTTTTCTTTTTTTATTTTTCTGTCCTCTCTTTCTCTCATTTCTTTTTTCTTTCTTTTTTCCTTCAGTTCATTTTCATTCTCTCTGTTTTTCCCTTCTTTTTCAATGTTTCCCTTCTTTCTTAATGGTCTTACTTGTCTTACTCTCTTCTATAGACTCACTTTCTCTTTCCTCAACTATTTCTTGGATTTAAACATTCAAGTAAGTAAACATTGTCTCTGCCCTTTCTGACTACTTCTTTGTATTCTGTTTTATTCTTTCCCTTCCATGTCCTCCAGTTTCCCAAAACTTGGGTGATCATCCATTAATTTCCAGCCCTGACTCTACTGTATTTGACCTCATTCATCACTTTAGCCTATCTCTTAACCATCTTAACCCTCTGCTCCTGACAGGAGGATAAAATCACCTAAGGGGAAAATCACTGCATACACGTACACATGTATGTTTAACTTTGTTACATAATTTTAGAGTTTACTCCCATGGTCAGAGGTAACAGGTTAATGGATATCATGGCTTATCAGAAGTTAAGTTGCACTTGAAACTATTATTGTTACTAACTGTGCTACTTTCCCCAGGATGTCATATATATTATAAACAGTTTTTCTCCCCTGTATGATAACACTGTGACTGTGTGAGGTCATAATCACTACTACATCCCAGTATCAAAGCATTAGGAGTTGAGCCAAATACTAATCCTGCATCCTTTACAAGTTGGGAAGCTAGGGCCTTGGGATAGCTATAAGAAACCACCTATATCTAGAAGACATCCCTGAAGAACAGACACCCTCTAGGGAAACCTAAATGCTAGCAATAAAGCTATCTATCATAAAAAACAGGAAAGTATCAACATAGAAAACAAAATAAAATAAAAAAGAGAAAATAGAAAATGACAGAAGCAAAATACAACCCCAGACACCCAAGCCTACACAGGACAAGCCCAGAACTCAAGGAGATAGATGAAACTGAAAATCAAACATTGGAACTTTCTGAAATGATAGTAGCAGAAGTGAAAAAACAAGTGGAAAAGGTTATGGAGAAAATAATCTTTCAGGTACAGAAAAGATGCTTAAAATCAAAGATATTAGAAAAGACACAAGTAAAAGAATAGATGAGCTTAGAAAAATCGTGGAAACAAATAATACCCAGCATAGGAAATAAATGGAATCCACGAAACAGATACAAATAGAAATTTAAGAAATTAAAACCTGCGCTGAAAATATATGCACCAGTTTGGACAAAGGAGAGAATAGGATTTCAGATCTTGGAGACAGAATTACAGACAGTGATAATGAAAGAAAAGATATCTTAAAATTAGCAAGTGACCATGAAAAGTCAATCCAACAGCTGCAAGATGAAGCAAAGAAGAATAATATAAGATTGAATGGGGTCAATGAGAAAGCTAGAGACGCACAAATGACATAAAAACACTCTTCACAGAAATAATGGCAAAAAACTTCCCGAGTATGGATAAAGAATTTGACATACAAATAAGTGAAGCATTTAGAACCCCATACATTCCAGACCAAAATAAAACTACACCAAGACATGTAATAAACAAGATTCCAGAAATTCAGCACAAGAACAAAACCTTAAAATCTGTCAGAGAAAAGAAACAGATTACCTATAAAGGAAAGCCCATCAGAATCATGGCACACTTCCTAATGCATACCCTCAACTCAAGAAGAGCTTGGAGTGAAGTATTTCAGGTCCTGAAAGAAAACAACTTCAAGCCCAGATTGATGTACCCTGCAAAACTATCTTTCAAAATTAATGGAGAAATAAGATACTTCCATGACAAAGAAAAACTGAAGAGATTTATGAGCATAAAACCAACGCTATAAAGAGATCTAAAAGATATCCTAGACAGAGATAAAAATAACCACAATTCCAAAAACAACAACAACAAAAAAACACTACACAGGGCAAGAAATTAAACAAAGAGGAAAAGCAGGGAACTAAAAGCAGAAAAATATCCTGACCAAGATAAATCAATACATATCAGTTATAACCATCATTGTAAATGGCCTCAATTCACAAATCAAAAGAAACAGACTGGCAGAGTGGATCAAGAAACAAGATCAACAATATGCTATATGCAAGAAACACATTTAATGCAAAAAGAAATTCAGAGACTCAAAACCAAAGAATAGAAAACAATCTTCCATGCAACATGAACCCAGAAAAAAGCAAGAGTAGCTATTCTTTTTGTGGACAATGTCAATTTCAAACCAAGAATGATCAAAAGGGATAAAGAAGGTCATTGCATACTAGTTAGGGGGAACCATCAAGAGGAAGAGATAACCATACTAAATATATATGCACCAAATCCAGCAGCACCCAACTATATAAGACAATTATTAATAGACATAAAATATCAAATAAACAATAACACAATGGTAATGGGAGACCTGAATACCCCATTGTCACAAAGAGATAGATCAACTCGACAAAAAAACAGCAAAAAAATAACAAAACTGAACCAATCTGTGAACAAATGGACTTAGTAGATGGTTTTAGACTGTTCCATTCAACATCATCAGAAGGCATATTCTTCTAAGCTACACATGGAACATTCTCTAAAACAGACCATATACTAGCCCACAGAACATTCTTAAGTAGATACAAAAGAATTGAAATTATTCCGTGCATTATATGTGACTAACTGCAATGAAATTAGAAATTAATGGAAAAAGAAATACAAAAATGCCATAAACACATGGAAATAAAATAACACCCTCCTAAACAACCAATGGGTCACAGAAGAAATAAAGGTAAAGGGCTCCCTGCCTCGTAGGTGCCCAGAAGGAGGGGCCCAGGCGCACGGGGAGCCATGGGTGGGGAGTGCCGGTCTTCCGACTGGCTGGCTCCCTGCCTCCTAGG